>NC_090250.1:31860886-31863386 GCF_037325665.1 Littorina saxatilis | reverse complement strand
AGCATTGTGCGCGCGTGTGTATATATGGGTGTGTTTGTGTGTGAGAGGGAGAAAGATAGAAAAAAAATGCAACTAAGCCGGCCAGACACACAAACAGAGGGATAGGCAGGCATGGCAAGAGAGACAGGCATAGACTACAGGGCCGGACTACCAGGGGGGGGGGGGGGGAGTTATGGGGTTTGCGCAACCCCTCCCCCCCCCTAGCCTAAACATGTACCTCACTTATTTAAAACATTTTTTATTATTGTTTATTTTATGCCGTTTCATGCAAGGAGCGACCATTTTCCTATTTCAGAATATGACCTACCCATCAGCTTCCCCTTGACCCCGCCAGGGGGAACATCCCCCTGGACCACCACTGGCACACACCCCCCCCCCCCCTCCTCTTAGCCTAGTCCGGCCCTGGACTAACAAACAGCCACGCACCTTTTTATACAGACAGACCAAACATCACAATTGACCTACTGGCAGTTTCTACATGACGAATGTTAATCACACACACACACACACACACACACACACGCACACACACACCACACACACCACACACACACACGCACACGCACGCACACACATACACACACACACACACACACACACACACACACACACACACACACACACTGGTAATGGTCGTGGTGTGTGTAAGCTATGGTCACCAAAGTACTCCTTACACTTACGACACACTGACAAGAATATGTGACCCTCCACCACGAAATGAGTCGTATGTCACCTCGCGCGGTTCTGCGCTATAGGCTTAATATAAGTCCGGGGAGTGTCTGGTAACAGTGTGAGGGTCACCTTAGTCACAGGCTTATAACTCAAACAGTTTTCGCTCTTTTTTAAAACGGTTTTCACCATTGGATAGAGCATAAAAAACCCTTTAGGAAAATGTAAAAATATGAAAATCATGCAAAGGTGACATCATGCGACTCATTCCGTGGTGGAGGGTCACAATTAAACAAGACAAATCCAGTTAATAAAACAAGTCAGGTAGTGCTTCCCAAACTGTGCGTTTCTGAGCACTGCACGCACAAGAAGCCCACACAAACCTACTAGACATTCTTCGAGAGGATTACTCGACGCACTAAACGCACTTCTTCTTCTTCTTATGCAGCGTGTAGCTACACGCGCTCAGTAAATCATAAAAGAACGCACTAAACTTGCGTTATTTTGCGGACCGTCGGTACCAATTTTCAAAATGAAATGGTTTTCTACTTTCCATACAGAATGGACAATTACAAGAACGAACATTTGGCTTGTGTTCTACAAAGAGGCCAGACAACTTCTTCCGAATATCTACCGACGGGAATTAACGCAGTAAGTCTAACGGATTTGACAAACAAAACGTTTTGCGAAGGGCTCACAGAACTTCCAGGTGGAGCATCTGTCATCTGCCAAGGTAATTATGAACAGAATACAGATAACTACAATCGATTAAATCATCTCGTCAAAATAGCTGTCAAATAATGATGTGAATAACGATCGAGAGCATCCCTCTGTTTCTATGCTAGTGCTTGCTTGCGCAGTTAGGGGCTCCGCTCACATAATGATGTAACTTCAGCAGGACCGACGACACACTGCAAATTATCCCAGCCCGCTACACGTTGCATAAAAGGAAAACAGGCCAAGTACTCGTCATAATCCCTATCGCGGCATAAATAATAGGCAGTGCGTCGTCTGTGCCGCTGAAACTGCGCAGGTATATTCTGCCCTTTACAGTTTGGTCAAGGTCTGTGCGCATGTCAGCATTCCCGTTGCTATCTACTTAATTAAACACTTGCACGCGTGTCATCATGTGTCTGTGGTGACTGCACGTGACTGCAGGCCTGCGGGACTCAGCTGTGAGATTGTTCAACCGGGAGATTGTATGTAAGCTTCTGTGTACTTACCAGTGCATAGGATTACAGTGCACGAAGGGAAACGATCAAGAGACATCGAATGGCTGGTGATCAAAGTATTAGCAATCAAAGGACGCTTTGGACGTGTTGTGTAACACAGAACAGAGGGAACTCAGATCTCTCTGCTTCAATGTTGAGGAGTACCATGACAACAACAACAACAACAACAACAACAACAACAACAACAACAACAACAACAATAAATAAACCCTGACCCTGTATTTCAGCAATGACTCGATGGATTGGTTTTGAACTATTATGGTCGTGTGCCAATATACTAGGTGTACTTCGGAACAAATGTTGGATCCAAGTTGTCCCTTTCCTGAATTTTCGTCGATTTTTTTACTCAAAGTTTACGACACATAATTATGTCCCACCAACCTGGCACAAAGGAAGAATGTTGGTGATATTCAAATTTAAAGTCCTCAGGGACATGTCTTGTCAAATGTTCCACTAACACACTGCGAAAGATGAACATATCAGACAAGATAGCAACATAGAGACATTTTCGAAAAGAGACATGAATACAATATTCAGGCATTTTGTTTTAAACGCACGCAATATTTGATTTGGGTTACATGAGATAAAAGTAATTTTCC
>NC_090250.1:31850886-31858386 GCF_037325665.1 Littorina saxatilis | reverse complement strand
CGTTTTCCTGCTGGGGATTAACCTCGCTGGAATCATGCAGTGAGTCTTTTTCCATATCTAATCTTTCCTTCTGACAAGAATATATAATCTCACAGTTGAAGAATGGGGGGGGGGGAGGGAGGGGAGGGGGGGGGGGCAGTCGATTTTAGACGTTACACCGTTAGGGCACGCATGTTATGACGTTTTGTGAAAGTGAAAGAGAGAGAGAAAAAAGAAAAGAGAGATAGAAAGCCAGAGAGAGAGCCAGAGAAAGACATATGGCAAGAAAGAGAGAGAGAGAGAGAGAGAGAGAGAGAGAGAGAGGGGGAGAGAGAGAGGGGGAGAGAGACGAAGAGACAGAGAGACAGAGAGACAGAGAGACAGAGAGAGAGAGAGAGAGAGAGAGAGAGAGAGAGAGAGAGACGGAGAGAGAGAGAGAGACAGAGAGAGAGAGGGAGAAAGAAGACCAATAACAAGAACACTTCTTTATTTAACGAGGGTAATAGAGTAAGCAGTGATCTGCTTTTTTACATCTGAGAGAGAGAGAGAGAGAGAGAGAGAGAGAGAGAGAGAGAGAGAGAGAGAGAGAGATACAGAAAAAGAGAGAGTGAGGAGCACACATTTAGAAAAGTCCTGAAAAAATGTGACCTAAATGGAACATAAAAATCAATGCGTTGAACATAGCGAGCGGAAACGGCTAGAAGCATTGTACAGGAAAAATAAAACCACTGTCGCTGAAAAAAATTCGACAACGATATAACGAACGAGAAAAATAAAGGATATATTAAAAGATGCAGGAATCCACTTCATTGGCTGCATGCTGCACGCTTGATCCTTTGTCTGTCTGGTTGTCTGGCTGGCTGGCTGGCTGGGTGGCTGGCTATCAGTCTGCCTGCGTCTTTCTCTGTTTCTCGTTTTCTGTCTGTATGTCTGTATCACTGTTTCTCGGTGTGGTTGTTGACGAGAACTTGTGCAGGGGAGGATCACATCATTTTTAAAGGGGGGGGGGGGGGGGTTCAACATTTCTTTAAGGGACAAATTAACGACGCGAAGCGTTTAGTTGAGGGCGCGAAGCGCACGAACCTCCTAGGGGGATCCGGACGGGGGACCCCCCCCCCCCCCCCGATCCGGACGGGGGGACCCCCCCCCCCGGAAAGGTTGATAAAAGCAAGGACAGTGCAACAATCTGATGCAATCTGAGCAAAGAAACTGCCCCAAAATACACCTTCCAAAAAGTTATTTTAGACGACAAATCGTAATAAAAACAATGAAAAATGACCGATCTGGTGCAACCTCACCCAACAAGTTACCCAACTACCTTCCAAAACTGTCATTTAGAAGACAAAGGCGGCTCCTATGGGGGTCCGGGGGCGTGCTCCCCGGACAATGTTGATAAAAAAACAAGCACACACACACACACACACACGCCCGCACGCACGCACGCACGTACGCACGCACACACACACACACACACACACACACACACATACACACACACACACACACACACACACACACACACACACACACACACACACACACACATCCCCATAATACACTTTCTGCTACACCAAATCGATACTTGCAAAACATTGGAAGGAGAATATGTGTTTGTTATGATTTTGCACACTGTGAATACCAGAGCCCACAAAGAGCGGGAAGAGCTTTAGTGCACTGTACTCGATGATCTGGTTTAAAAGGGCAATGAATGTGTAGCAAGAAGCTATTCATTCATCATCAACACGTAGAATGAGCTTCGGGAGAAAGTAAAACAAAAAGCAAACAACCAAGATCACCGTGTGCAACCAGGTAAAGTGCTTACGTTACTCGACTGAATGGACGCCTTATTGAAACAGGAGTCATGTTGATAAATGAATAACTCTTCACGATAAGGAAGTAGAGGTCCACATTACGCCGCGCTTATGACATGGGAATTGAATATTTCTGTTATTTCACAGCATCGACCATAACCTGTTAAATGTCGCTTTGGCGCGACATTTTACTGCTTGAAGCTGACAGGCTTTAACTTGTTATCCTAGATACTTTGACACTTACAGGCATTGTTTCAAACACCTTGAGAGTAACGGCTATAAACTGTCTCATGTATTTTGAAACAAATGTGTGTTGCTGCATTTGCTAATACGATATCAGACATTGGTAACTATACTTTGAAACTGACAGACCTTGTCTCATGTAATTTTAAACAGACACAAATTGTTTGAATTGCCTATAGATGCGATACCAGTCATTGTATCATTAGCCTACCTTGTCCACACTATACTTAGCAACTGACAAAAGTGTCTCAGAATGTTACCTTCTGACAGATTCGCCCCAAGAAGTTTAAAATTGACATACATTGATTGTGATAGTTTGAAACTGAAAGACATTGTTTCTGATATTATGAAACTGACATACGTACACTGTGTCCAACAATATAAGACTGTCAGACATTGTTTCTGATATTATGAAACTGACATACGTACACTGTGTCCAACAATATAAGACTGTCAGACATTGTTTCTGATATTATGAAACTGACAAACGTGCATTGTGTCTAATAAGTAGAGGTTACATGCCGAGTCTCAGTGATTATTAAAAATAATGGTCGAAGTTAGCGGATCATGAAAAATGCGAGCTTTAGCGAGCTTTTTTATGACCGCGAACTGAGACCATTATTTTTTATAATCACTGAGACGAGGTGTGTAACCTCTTTATTCCTCCTTTCTTCAGTTATTCAAAGAAAAGAGGAGTTTTTTTGCGAAAGTTTGATCGAATCCTATTCTCTCAACCAGTCAACCTGCGCAGGCGATCGATTAATGCGCGGTTGTATAGTTCCGTGCAAATCATTCCATTCTGTTAACACTTCTTGTCAGTTTTCCTATTTTGGGCTGAAATCAAGTACACATATATGCTGTTATTCTGCTGTGGCGGCAAAGGCAGATATTGTGTGTTCTGTATATGTGTTGGTATCGCTTAGGATAATGTTTTTTCGTCAAATGGGACTAGCAGACGAACTTTTGCCCCCGTGTTCCAACGTTAAAAACTGTATGAAGTTCAGTTTTCTGGGGAAAATAGTGTATGAAACCCCTTTATGTTGTTTAAATTGATGAGATGTGTGCATTTGGTTGCGTGTGATCTGTTTATTAAATGAAATATTGTTGAAAACTGACCGTCGGATTGCAGTCTGTTGTCGAAGGAACTGAGTGAAAAGAAGGGGAACTACTCTTGTCGCTAGACAAAGTATGAGTTACTTGCCTTGGGAAATTGCTTGTGATGAACGGTTTGAGCACGGCAGATCTAGATTCAGAAAACAACCGAACTCATGGATTTTATATGGAGATTCATGTGTTCAGGCCTGTAGTTGTTAATTTAAATGCGGTATGTTTGTATTGTTTGCTCCAGAGATGTATACTTCGTACATTAGAGCGTTCGGAACTTTTCAGTCGCAAAAAGTAGTACCGAAACAGAACAACCTCTCAACCCATTGCACTATCGAGGATTCAGGCTGTTGCTGGGTCGTTATTTGTTTGGTTGCTGGGTCATTATCGAAAAATAACTACCCCTACAAGTTTACAGAGGTAAAGAAGCAGAGGGGGGAATAATATAAAACTACCGGTCCCCGTAGCGCAGTGGTTAGCGCATCGGGCTGCGGGCCGGGAGGTCGTGGGTTCGAATCCCATCAGGGTCATGTGGGTTTTTCGGGCTACGGTTGGCTCCTACCAAGAGTGGAAGTGCTATGGTTCACATGGGAAGGCTGGAATCACACAGCCGAGTGTCATTCACTTAACGAATGCGACTTTGAGGGTGCTCAGGTTGTGTATACCTGATCAACACCGCAGGTGCTGCAGTTCTCGGGCCTGGTTGACACCAGGATATATTATGACAGTAAGCGTAGAGTGCTGCCCTGTCACGTAGTCTCAAACTAAATTGGAAATCCATAGTATCATCATTATAATCATCCTCATCTCATTAACCATCCGAAATTACAAAATGTAAACCACACTGTTGTGTTTGTACAAGGGGGGGGGAGTAGCGTTTCCATTTCAATGTATACTCTCTCACAAACAAGTAAGAACAAGTGCATATACAGTGCTAAGGGTTGAAACATAGCGATCGGAAATCATTTACACACATTCATTTTAGCCTAGCAGTTGCTGTCGATGCGATATGCCTGAATGCATAAAATGTATACCGGGAGAGTGCCCACAACCTACTTTTGTTTTGTGTTTGTAGTATCTGCATTGACGAGTTTTCGAGTTGACCAATTTCAAAGACATTTCCCAAGTAAGTTTCTCTTATATCAGAGTATACTGGGCACTTACAAAGAAAGTGGTGCTCGTTTTCGTGAGGGTATCTGCACAATGGGCAAACATGGGAACCGTTTGCAGAGTATCTCTGTTTGTTGCACATCAAGGGTGAAACCCCAAGTCTGAATTTTGTGAACACTTTTTGAATATATGGGTTGTCTATTTGGTCAAGGTACCTTTCTCTTCCAAAGTCAGGTTTAAACAATTTGTATGTGTCATACCTCTCACTGTCTTCTAGCTTACTATGCCAGTTCTGGGTAAAGCAGTCTTTTAGGCGTTGTTGAAAAGCCTTGATAAAGTGTTTTTCGTTGCCGACATAGCCGTACGTCCACACATGTCCAAACCCATTTTCACATAGGAGGTTCCTGACCCTAGAGGACCAATTGTCTGTCCCTCTGTCTACCATGTTCCTGATCATCACATGGGCCATTTTTACATATCTTGTGTTGGGGAGGCGATTTAGCCGGAACCAGTATTTAACGCATCTGGTAGCAGCGAGGACTGATAGGGGAAATCTACCGAGTTCTCCGTATACCATGCAGTTGGGACTTTGGGGGGAAACACCTATTATCCGTTTGCATGCGAACATGTGTACCTTTTCAATGTTAGATCAATCAAAACAACCCCACATTTCTGAACCGTATAGCAATATGGGGGTAATCTGTGTATCAAAGAGTGTGAAAAAAAGGTTTAGATCATAACATCCAAATAATATTCCACAAAACTCTAAAAATGTCGATAACACCACGCTTAGCTCGTACAATAGAGTCTTCAAAGCATCGTTGGATGGAAACTTTGGTGGTCAAGGTTAAGCCGAGATATTTATACGAGTTGGTAACGTACATGTTGTCGTGACCAAATGTCCAGGCTTCGTTTTTCCCCTTTTCTTTGTTTACCTTTAAACCTAATCTGTTGGCAACTTCATGCAATATATTTAACTGGTTTTGTAGTCCCACCGGTGTCACTGAGAGCAATGCTATGTCGTCAGCAAACATCATGATAAATAGTTCAATTTCACCCGGAAGAAGTTGAATTCCATGCCTCCCTTTTAGAATCATTTCAGACGCAAGTTCGTTAATCAAAAAAGAGAACAGGCTTGGGCTTGCCAAGCATCATTGTTTGAGACCTTGCATACACTCAAAAAAGGCCGTGTAGTCAGAGTTACACCGAACACAAGATAATACGTTTGAGTACATTGCTCTGAGTGTTTGAAACATTTTTCCCCCAATGCCGATCTTGAGCAGTACATTCCATAGTACATCTCTTTTGACGGTGTCGAACGCCTTTTGGAAGTCCACAAAGGCCACATACAGTTTCTTGTGTTGTTTAAGTTGCTTGCTTACAGCTGCATATAACGTGAAAATATGGTCCACTGTCGTATACCCTTTTCTGAACCCAGCTTGGGACTCAGACATGACATTGTTCATTTCAGCCCACTTAGTCAATCTATTGTTAATGATGGCAGTATATACAGTTTACTGACACAGCTTAGCAGCGACACGCCCCTGTAATTGTCAGGGTTCTCATCGTTGCCTTTTTTGAAGATTGGGTGAATAATGGCTTTGGCCCACTCAGCTGAGTATGTTCCTGTGCGGAACAGTTTGTTAAAAAGCTCTACCAGGTAAGTAGTAACATCATCACCTGCGATGCGAAGCAACTCGTTTGGGAGAGAGAGAGAGGGAGAGAGAGAGAGAGAGAGAGAGAGAGAGAGAGAGAGAGAGAGAGATAGAGAGAGAGAGAGAGAGAGAGAGAGAGAGAGAGAGAGAGAGAGAGAGAGAGAGAGAGAGAGAGAGAGAGAGAGAGAGAGAGAGAACTCGAACTCGAAAACTTTATTACCGAGGGATGATAGCATTAGGTCCATATGGTCCTTTCTTACAGCTAGTCCCTACTATAATACACACATGAAACAAAGAACAAATAAGAAGAATTGTCAGTAAGTACTGGTGTCACATGACTGATGTGAACCAGTTGATTGGCTAATGGCGATGCGCTAAAACTGTTAGCGCACTCTTGGAGTGCGCTAACTTTTCCACAGAGCGTATTCTTACGCCCTTTACCTAAGCAAGACTGTGCTCTCATCCTCAGAATTAATTACTGACATGTAGCTTATATTCTCCACAATACCAAATGACCATAAATTCCCTACTTCTCAATTAAAGCAGAAGTGGTTTTTTTTTCTGACAGATTGCATGTGCCTGTGCCACAGTGCGGCTGCCACTGATCTAAAAATAGAAGCCGCTGGGTTTCATCTAATTCTCGCCGACTTGCATAGATTCTTCTCATCGTGTTAGTGGCATGTAGCTTATCATCCACATTACCAAATGATGAGTTAATATAAAATTCCCACCCGCTAGCAGAAAACACAAGTGTTATTCCGATAACGTACCAGCTAGACCAGTTTGGAAGACTGACTCGATCGACTCTGTCATACGTAGCCGCACTGACTACACTGAAATACGACTGCATCAGTTCAGTTTCCGAATTATTATTTCAAGGCAAGAACAATCGTAATCGAAAACGTGTAGGGTTCAGAACGTTCTTACCATTATAAGACTTATTACCAGCGTGCCTCGTGCGTGCAGACTCAGTCAGTGCAGACTGCATGCAGTGGTTTGATTGCCCTAGCAGACGACATAAACCCCGCTCAGCAAATTAACATGTTGGGCAAATGTGAACGAAAAAACGATGGGGATATAATACGTGTAGGGTTCAGAGCATTCTTACCGTTCATATTTAGTATCAGACTCCCCGATGAATGAAGATACAACACGAAAATATGCCACATTTGTTTTGAAAATGTGCGAACCGTCGAGTCCCGCGGCTTCGAGTCAATTCAAGGGGAGTCACTCCGCACAGTCAATCCGTCGAAGCTCGACTGGAGGTTTCGAATCGCAAATAATGAAGAGCACAGCCCTTTCTCCGAGTTCAAATGAGGTCTCTCTGAAAGATCATCACTGTTCAGATTAACGCTACACTGGAATTTACCAACAGAAATTAAAATGCGTGTGACGAAAGCACGACACACTTGAGACACCCCACACAAAAGTAGATCTTTACTGTACACGACCTGACCACACAGTTATGCCTATTCAAATGCGCGTTGCAAAATGTGCGCTTGGAATCTTCTTTTTTCTATGGCGGTACTGACAATATCGTTATTGAAACAATCCCAGTGCACTAAGGGATTTATAGAGCAAATCTCGAAAATAATTTA
>NC_090250.1:31789289-31850686 GCF_037325665.1 Littorina saxatilis | reverse complement strand
GACAGCCCCGCTGCAAAGGATCAGGCGGCATCCTCCATACTGTCCCAGAAGCCAGGCCGTGGGGATCTGCATCACGTAGTAACCCACGAAGTAGGACGACGCTAACCAGCCTTTTGCGGTCTTGTCCCAGTCGTAGTACCACTGCGTGTCCAGAAAGGGAAATATAAGACATAAGGCATAAGATATAAAAAAAAAAACTAACAGATCTACTATTGTCCATACAATAGATAAACATAATACTAATAAATGACATGAAGATGACAAGGCAACAACACAAACAGAGACACAGCACTCACAAGTAAGCATGAGAAAGAAAAGAAAATGTTAAACAATGATTATGTACATGGCTATTTACAACTGATCTGATTGAGGCTTGCAGCAATCGACAGCAGTCACCTGTGAGATCTCCACCACGTATTCAAACACGAAGTAGAAAGACTTAGCAGTCTTGTCCCAAATGCACTAATACGAATAATAATACGAATATTTGTAACGCGCACATATCTCACCAACAGGCGACTCAAGGCGCACATACACTCATTCACACACACGGAGACTTAACGTCACTAACACACACACACCACACTACCACTGTGTGTCCAAACAAAGTGAGAAATATAAACTAATAAAGACATAAAATACACAATTGAACCACGTCCATCGGGATCAGCTCGTTACTCCTCCGTATCGCTACTCCCCCGGCTCGATACTCCCTCGGCTCGTTACTCCCCCGGCTCGTTACTCCCCCGTATCACTGCTCCCGGCCCGGATGCCAATTTGCGATTCCTAAACGCCCCACTGAACGACTGACGTCACATGTTGCTTTGGTCTTTTCCGGAGGAACACCGCGTGTACACAATACACACTTCGATCGCGAAGCACTGCCATTGCACATTTTTGCAACGAAAACCGTGCCACTGTTTCATTCATCTTGGTGTGTTAAATCTGAAAGCAATATAAGTGAACGAACAATTGAAAACATATCACTGGCGTTACTAAACTGTAGCTCAGTGTTTCAGTGTGACGTGGAAGTGTTCAAATATGAGGGCCCCAAAGGGTTTAAAATCGTGATCGTGATTGGTGTTTTTTGACCTTTCTGTGACCGTGATTGCCAAAATTTCCATTTCTGTGATCGTGATGGGACTTTGCCCGTGATCCGTGATGACAAAAAAATCAAGTCTCGTGATCGTGATTGTCATTTGTTTTTGTGATCGTGATGGGCATTATTGCAAAGCATTTTATTTTCAACGTACATTTTTCACAGCTGTATCACTCCATGAGTCCGTCGCGATATAACCCTTCGTGGTTGAAAACGACGTTAAACACCAAATAAAGAAAGAAAGACTCTATGAGTATGATCCTCTATTCGTCAAGGAGCTAATCCCGATTGAAGGGAAGCAACAACACATTCAGAAATATGATTTTGACAGCAATTGCTTCTCTTTAAGAGAACCAATCACAAAAAAGAGATCCAATCAGAAGGCGAATTGCAAAAGTCTGCCAAACTTCATCCAATGGAAGGGCTTCGTGCTAAAGTTTTGAGTGCATTCAGTCAAATTCGAATTCGAAGATCAAAAATGGCGTGCAGCGGCATTGTCATCGAACTTCTGTTATATTTTGTGGATTCAAGCCAGACCAAAGCAGGCGGCGAGAATGCCTTCCTTGGTGGAAAGGTCAGGCTACGGGTCCGTCTTTCCGAAGACGAAATGTCAAGGTATGTCATCTATCAAGGCAGGACTAGGTAAGTACTTTACAGTTGAGGGTCCAGGGGGCAAGGTCCCTTGGTGGAGGTTGCAAGGGGGCGAAGCCCCCTTGAAGCTGAACGTTTTTTGATGTTTCTGGAGGCAAAGGAAGCCTCTCCTTGAACGAAAAAGGTAAATTCGACAGCAAGCTGTATAGGCAATGAAGAAGAATTGAGATTGTAAAAACTCATACTTTTCATCACAAAAATCGTTGAAGAAAAATGTCTTTCGAAAGGGGGTGAGAGGTGCGATTTCTCCTCGGATTTCATGATGATCCAGATGCACAACCCCTGTAACCCCCCCCCCCCCCCCCCCCTAGTCCGGCCATGTCTATGTTGCTCTATGACTGTTCTGAATGTAGGCAAAAATCTTGAAATTTGTTTAAGATCTTTGAGATTGATTGAGATCATTGACATTGTCGACATTGCCACGTCCGGCTGTCACTCGCTCAGTGTGACCTCGACTGGCTCGAGTCTGATCGAGTCTGCGTGTAGCCAAAACCGAAACTAGAAATGTGTTTTTCATCCCAGCAACGTGGACACGCTTGGCATAGATTCTAATTGTCGCTTCTTTGCATTAAGCTTGGATTTATTTTAGCGCCTGTAAACTTATCAACAATGGGTTAAATTCAGGAACTATGGCGGGGAGACGTGCCAGTTTGGGTCACTTGATCCTCATGTCAAAATCGACCAAAGTCATGTTCGTTGGGGATTTTGTTATTATAGACTCTACCATCACACATTCATGTACTTTAATTTCAATCCACCCAATAGTTATTGAGAAAATGGGTTTAAAAGATTTAGCTCTGGAAATGTGAAATTGTGCAGGTATATATTCATGTGTGTGAGTTGAATGTGTATGAGTGTATATTCCTTCACCCACCTTCATGATTCCTAGACTGACCTTTAGTCAGGATTATAGACTCTACCATCACACATACATGTACTTTAATTTCAATCCACCCAATAGTTTTTGAGAAAAAGGGTTTAAAAGATTTAGCTCTGGAAATGTGAAATTGTGCAAGTATATATTCATGTGTGTGAGTGAGGGTGTGGGAGTTGAATGTGTATGAGTGCAGGGGCGGATTAGGGGGGGGGGAGTTACAGGGGTTCCGGAACCCCCCCCCTCCCCCCCGGCTGTCAAAAAAATAAAATAATAATACTAACTATAAAAGAAATAATGAGTGGCTGCTGACACCAGTTGATCATGTTTAAAATCAAGGATAAGCCATAAATTGTTCATAAAATAGCTAAATCTCTTCAGCTTCTGGGGGGCTCAGCCCCCCAGACCCCCCAACGGGGCCTTGCCCTCGACCCCAGGTTGTAACCCCCCCTCCCCCCTCTGGCTTAACTGCTCCGCCCCTGGAGTGTATATTCCTGTGAGTGTCTGTATGAGAGAGAGAGAGCGAGAGAAAAAACAATGAAAACAACATTCTTGTTACTGATTACAAATCATGATATGTATTTCTATGTGTGTATGAAAGAGAATTAAAAAAAAATAAAAAAGTGCAACAGTTGTCATTTTGTGTTGAATAAACAATAGATCCAGAGGAGCGAATTACTGTGTGGTTGTGTTTACTTTGACACGTGCTTTCTGTACCTGCAACTTTTACCGTGACCGTGATTTGCCACTGGTGTTTGTGATCGTGAAAACAAAAATCAAGGTAACTGTGATCGTGAAAGCTAAAATTTCCCTTCCCGTGATCGTGATGATACCCCCCCTTTGGGGCCCTCAAATATCTGCTGTATCAGGCAAGCCGATTTGGTTTCACCTGCACGACTGCGAGAGGCGAGCGCAAACCGTTGTGTTGTTCAGAAATGGTGTTCCCTTTGATATGTTAGTGGACATTTAACTTCAAATGCAACCTTTCTTAGCCGTAGAGTTGGTAACAGAACCTTCATGCGCGAGAAACGCCACATACCACGGAGTAACCCTGAAATGCCTTCACTTTTGTAGCCCTGTCTGTCAGTTGCTGTCGTAGCCTAGTGGTTTGTGCTCCAGCTTGAAGGTCAGCTGACTCGGGTTCGACTCCCTTCCTGGTTACAGTTTTTTTTTCTTGTTTGCTTAATTTTTGTCATCTATTTTGTGTCCTTAACTCCACCCTTCAATCTTTTCAACCCTGATGCATTCCGTTTGTTTATTTTAATTTAAAAAAATTTTTTTTAAACCATTTCCCCCAAAGCGGTTTAGCACGGTGGTATGTTATGATGAAAACGCGATTACACAAAGCTCACATGTGCACAGACTGCAAACTAAACGGCGTGGGCTCACAGTATTAGCCAATAACAAGCACGCATATTAAACCGCAGCGCAAAGCGTAAACATTAGTACAACTTGAAGAAATCAATCTAGTTACCAGAAACAAAACCGTGCTTCGCACCGAACAGTTCGACAGTGACTGACCTACTGACCGAACCGCACCTCTCGCTTGTGACAGTCGCTCATGATACAACCATTCTCTTGCCGAGTCTGAAATTGATCTTCATAAAACTATGTGTAAGTGCAGAGACATTCTATCTATGTCTCTGGTAAGTGTAACAAAAGAAAAAAACTAATTTCTTTCATATTGCCTGAATAATAACTTTATTAACTGATAATCAAGGTGGCATCGCCAAATGACTGCAAGTGCAACGCGATCGAAGTGGCACGCAGTGTTCCTCCGGAAAAGGCCGAAGCGGCTGTGACGTCAGTCGTTCAGTGGGGCGTTTAGGAATCGCAAATTCGCGGCCCGGCTCGTTACTCCCCCGTACACAGAAAATGACTGGATAACCCTGTGATAGTAAGTTGGCATGAAATATTGTTCCCCCCCCCCCCCCCCCCCCCCTGTCCAGATGTTTTATTTGTTTCTTTGTTTGTTTATCCAGACAATTTCTCCGGAAAAAACAATATTAGATTGAAGGCTCACACCAGCCATGGGTGGCCTTGCCCCAGTCACAACACAACTGTATCTATAGAAGGAAATGAAGACGGGAAAGACAGGATATAAGAACATAGTCATGCGATGTTACTCACAATAGAGATGTATGGAAGTGACAAGACTTCTGTATAGAACACATAATTATGTGAATAAATCTTGTAATAATAACACAGTATATACATAACCTGTATTTGCATGACTCTCTCATGGAGGAACAGAGAGAGAAAAAGACATAGACAAAGACAGGGACAGAGAAACAGGATGTGTTGGACGTGCAAAACTTAGAACCACAGAAAGATATGCGCACAGAGTTACCTCAGTTTCATTGTTTAACGGAATTCCGTGTGCATATGCTGATGGCTGAGTTGAGGTTGAGGCTGCTGTGACGTTGACAATGACGTCATCATCATGACGTATCATTAGAAGAAGTGACGCACCAACGAGAGCTTGTGAACCAAAGGAACAGGAGTTACCCAGGAACGCTATTATACATACGAGAAGTCGATAAGATGGAAATATCGGATGAAGCTCCAGGGTTCCTCTGCTCTTGTCTGTCAGGATAGAACATAGACGAAGCAATTATTTGTTTCGCGAAAGACTCATTGTCACAAGAGAGTACATAAAGAAGGCTAACATATACAAAAAGAATGCTTGACGAATGTATTTTAAACACAACAGGAATTTAGCTGATGTTTTACTGAGGTTCAACGTCAAATAGTTTGAAAGATTCCCAATAAAAAAAAAGACAAAAAGAAAGAAAGAAACAAGACAAGACAAGACAAAGTCTTTATTATCGAGGGTAATAGATAAGCAAGAATATTGTTTTTTTACATCCAGCCCTCGCCCTAATATAGGGTCAACAAGAACAGAAAACAATATAATCAAAGAACTAAATATAAATATAAAGAAAGAAAGAACAAGTCGCGTAAGGCGAAAATACAACATTTAGTCAAGCTGTCGAACTCACAGAATGATACTGAACGCAATGCAATTTTTTCAGCAAGACCGTATACTCGTAGCATCGTAAGTCCACCGCTCGTGGCAAAGGCAGTGGAATAGGGCCTTTTACAGCTGACCGCGCGCTGAGTCATTTCGAGTTACTCCCCTTGGGTACGGGCAAACTCGCTGTCGATACTGTTACTGGATACAGACGAGATGGTCTGCTGCAACTTGTAAAAACTGCACAGCAGTTGGAACTACCGATCGATCCGGATTTTACAAGACAGGACGTGCAAGAAAAACTTTCCGAAAAACTTCGACAGATCGGATTTCCACCACGCGATCCTTTTACATCCGAAGAAAAAAGTGACCCATCAAACGCACCCAGGATCGGTGTTGTTGACATCCTGAACTATCTGATTGAGAAAAAGAACGATTTCGACCAGAAGAAGGCGAAAACTTACAAATCCTTTGAAGATATATCGCCTTTTTCATGGCCATGTGCTCAACTTGAGATACATACATGTGCAGAAGTGGAAAAGTTTTTCGTCTACACCGCGGAGGTAAAACCGACACAGAGGCAGACAACCTACCTGCACAATTCCTCATATAAACGGTGCATAATCGTCAGCGAAGATGGGGACATTCTCCTGGGATTTTGCCAGTGTCCGGGGGGGGGAGGGGGGGTGGCAAGTACTTACATTTCACAACATAGGCATGTTATTATTCATATTGTTATTGTTAGTATTGTTACTCCTCACTGAAACCAAGCAAAGCAGGCTGTTCACCCTCAATAATGCTTTTACTGTATTAGTACTGTCACAGTATGTTTGCATGCATACATGCAAATATTAGTTAGCTTCCATGAAATATTGAATATATCCCCATTTCACAGCACTAGGATGGGATGTATGGCACTTTGAATCACTAACAGTAGCACTGCCTCTTCAATACCCATCTCCTTTTTGAAACTGAAGAGTATGGGTATGGACCAGTGGCAGTGAATGGTTAATGAACATACATGTATGGGTTGCTCTGATTTCATTCATGATCAGGTACATTTGGTTTTTTTTAACCACACAAACACTTAGACAACAATTATTAGAGTATGAGTTTTTCCGCGTTTTGATTTTCATTTAAATCCAAGTCACAGCTTCTGTTTTATGATGAGTGATGTAGTTTGAAACACTTGGACAACAATTATCAGAGAATGAGTTTTTCCGCGTTTTGATTTTCATTTAAATCCAAGTCACAGCTTCTGTTTTATGATGAGTGATGTAGTTTGAAACACTTGGACAACAATTATCAGAGTATGAGTTTTTCCGCGTTTTGATTTTCATTCAAATCCAAGTCACAGCTTCTGTTTTATGATGAGTAATGTAGTTTGAAACACTTGGACAACAATTATCAGAGTATGAGTTTTTCCGCGTTTTGATTTTCATTTAAATCCAAGTCACAGCTTCTGTTTTATGATGAGTGATGTAGTTTGAAACACTTGGACAACAATTATCAGAGTATGAGTTTTTCCGCGTTTTGATTTTCATTTAAATCCAAGTCACAGCTTCTGTTCAAGTTATGATGAGTGATGTAGTTTGAAACACTTGGACAACAATGTCAATTATCAGAGTATGAGTTTTTCCACTTTTTGATTTTCATTTAAATCCACTCTGGAGTCACAGTTTCTGTTTTATGATGAGTGATGTAGTTTGAAGTGTTGGTATTAAATTTTCACTGACAATCATTCTGTGCTGGTATTCCCATTTTCACCTGCAGGGTTATGAAATATATGGGGAGAAACTTGGTCAGTAAAATCATCTTCACGCGTGAACTGAAAATTGTCTCTGTTTAAAATTACAATGTATTTCGTGAACACACCTGGAGAATGCCCTTGCGTGATTTAAAACTGCCTGCTGTGAATACTGTTGTCATACTATGAATTTTCTTTTGAGAAAAACAAAAGAATGAAAAGCTTTTAACTAGCTTGTGAATGAGCCTCTTACTTCTATGTGGGGCTAGGTGCTTTGAACTATTTTTAATGCCTGAAAAGGATAGTGATGGAAATCACTAGTTTAATGTCAGGTGTGACAAGTCACATATATACTATTGATTGAACTATTTTTTTAATTAATCTGCAATTTTGTTACAACCTACTTTGTTTATTTGGTGACAAGCTAGTGAGAGGCACTTTTTAGTGCTTGAATAGTACTGTGATGCACATTATTTATCATTTCAGTCTAGTCGTACTCATGATTACAACCAATAGTTCTTGTGAGCTTGTACAGTTATGTGATGTCTCTCAAGTCTTTTTCCTTGAGGCAAACCATTTTTCCTTTGAACGACACATAGTTCAGTTTGACCATTTTTTTTCATTTTTGTGTTCTTGTTGTATGCAACTGCAAGCACCGAGCTGTCATGCTTTTTGTCTGATTTCAGACCATATTCTTTGGGCCATTTGTATGCTGAAGTAGTTTTGTTTTTCTGCCACTTCTGTTAGATTGTGTTTTTGCAGTGAGATTCATGTTCAAAATTTTAGACAAGATTAAAAGAATGATCCTGTTTCTTAAATGCCTTCGTGTTCATTGGTTTGTAGACTATGTGTCACTTGCTGTCTAGTTTTTCAATGAAATTGTTTTGCTAACTAGCTGCAGTATCACACTTTGGTTTATGGGGATATGAAAAAGCTACATTAAAACCATTTCTTCCTCTCTCAGCACATAAAGTCAAAGCATGGTACAATCTTTTTTGTTCCATTTATACTTATGAAGAAAAACAGCATGTCATTTTCAAGTGCCCCCCGACGAAGTGTTTTGTGCAAATGTAGGTGTCTTTGTTGACTTTTTCGATGTTGAACCTCTCGATCGTTCTTCCACATAGTTTAATCCATTTTCGGCACTTTTCTAAATCTCTAGAGGGTTTGGAAAACGGTACCCATCCAACACCGACCATGTGTGATCTCTCACGGTGTCTTAAATCACTTCCACACACGCCATAACAGCAATGTTTGTGCACCATCGTACAGCTCCACCATTCAAACAACGCGCAAAAGTGGCTGACTTTGCCCGAGGCACAGCGGGCCAAGGTCAAGGTCGCCTAGAATAGCCCAGGTGTAAAAGGCCCTATTGACAAGAATTTAAGAGCGGGGTAGTAGTTGCGCTGAGAAGGATAGCACGCTTTTCTGTACCTCTCTTCGTTTTAACTTTCTGAGCGTGTTTTTAATCCAAACATATCATATCTATATGTTTTTGGAATCAGGAACCGACAAGGAATAAGATTAAAGTGTTTTTAAATTGATTTCGAAAATTTAATTTTGATCATAAATTTTATATTTTAAATTTTCAGAGCTTGTTTTTAATCCAAATACAACATATTTATATGTTTTTGGAATCAGAAAATTATGAAAAATAAGATGAACGTAAATTTGGATCGTTTTATAAAAAAATATGTGTTTTACAATTTTCAGATTTTTAATGACCAAAGTCATCAATTAATTTGTAAGCCACCAAACTGAAATGCAATACCGAAGTGCGGTCTTTGTCGAAGATTGCTTGGGCAAAATTTCAATCAATTTGATTGAAAAATGAGGGTGTGACAGTGCCGTCTCAACTTTTACAAAAAGCCGGATATGACGTCATCAAAGGTATTTATCGAAAAAAATAAAAAAAAGTCCGGGAATATCATTCCCAGGAACTCTCATGTAAAATTTCATAAAGATCGGTCCAGTAGTTTGGCCTGAATCGCTCTACACACACACACACACGCACAGACAGACACACACACACACACACACACACACACACACACACAGGGGCGGATCAGTTGCTTTGTAAGAGGGGGTGCACTTTGAATCGAAAGTGAATGTGATGGGCGCGAAGCGCCAGAATTTGCTAGGGGGTTCCGGGGGCATGCCCCCCCGGAAAAAAATTTGGCCCAAAGAAGCAAAATGGTGCCATCTGGTGCCATTTGAACTTAGAAATGGTCATAGAATCAGCTTTCCAATTTTTTTATTTGTTTGTTTTGCTGGAGGGGGGGTGCACGTGCACCCTGTGCACCCCCCCTCGTCCGCCCCTGACACACACACACACACACACACACACGTTTTATTACGTTTCCGGATTAAAGTTGAATTTGTCGAATGCGAAGCCATGTGGTTAGGAAGTCAGAAACATTGTCAAGACACCTTTTATAATTTTAAATGGAAGAAAAAAGTAAGGATTTTGGGAATTTATTTTTGTAATGACAGATCAGCCTCTGATGTTGAGGAAAATTGGACAGAGCGAATTACGTCTGTCAAGCGCTTGATTTCGGCATGGAAGAAAAGAAATTTGAGTATTATGGGTAAAATCATTGTAATTAAAACGTTTTTGATTTCCCAATTTGTTTATTATATGCAGGCATTTGTAATCCCTGATAATGTATTAGCAGAAGTAAATAGATTGTTGTTTAGATTTTTATGGAAAAAGAAAGAAAATAATAAAAAAGCATTTGAAAAGGTTAAGAGGATAATATTGTGTAGTGATATAGAAAATGGTGGCTTAAATATGATTGATTTGAAACACATGCAGCTTTCCTTTTTTATTACAATGGGCTGTCAGACTGACATCCCGCGAAGTCACAGATAAGTGGAAATATGTGCCAAAGTCAGTGTTATCAATGTACGGCTCAAATTGTGAATGTTTTTATTCAAATGTTGATTTTCGAAGATTAAAAGGGAGTGAACTTGTCAAATCCAAATTTTGGAAAACTGTCTTGAAAACCTGGCTTGATAACAATGTATGTATTGATGATAACTCATTTAATCCGCTTTTATGGAATAACCAATATTTTGTTTATGCTGGAAATGTACTGTATTTTGAAGATTGGGCAAGAAAGGGTATTGTTAGCGTATATGATGTTTTACATAGAAAAGAGTTTGTTTCCTATCAGTTCATTTGTGATGTTTTAGGAAAATCCCCACAGAGAATTTTGGAATATAACATGGTTCGTGCTGTTGTTGTAAATGTTATTAATAAGATGATGCACGGAAAGAAAGAAAGTCCGGCCTTCGTCGAAAATTGCTTGGCCAAAATTTCAATCAATTTGATTGAAAAATGAAGGTGTGACAGTGCCGTCTCAACTTTTACAAAAAGCCTGATATGACGTCATCAAAGATATTTATCGAAACAATGAAAAAAACGTCTGGAGATATCATACCCAGGAACTCTCATGTAACATTTCATAAAGATCGGTCCAGTAGTTTACTCTGAATCGCTCTACACACACACGCGCACAGACAGACAGACAGACACACACACACACACACTCACACACACACACACACACACACACACACACACATACACCACGACCCTCGTCTCGATTCCCTTCTCTATGTTAAAACATTTAGTCAAAACTTGACTAAATGTAAAAAAGAACACACCCCCCCCCCCCAAAAAAAAAAAAAAAAAAAAAAGAAAGGATGAACGAAACAAAGGAACAAAGAAACAAACCAAAAAATAAACAAAGAAAGAAACACACAAACAAACTAACAAACAAACAAACAAACAAACAAAGAAGCACAAAAAGAAAACTACTACAGATATTGTAACCACCACAACGACTACTATTTGTAACTTATACTGTTGCCACAACCACTGGTACTGCCACCATACTATTTCTGTATGCTATAACTTATACTGTTGCCACAACCACTGGTACTACCACCATACTATTTTTGTATGCTATTTTTCGATTTAAAATGTGGCTTGATGTCCGTTTAGTATAATGCTACCTGGTGATGCTGTCTGTGGTTCCCAAGCATGGTCTCCCACCAAAGGTAATGTTTCCTCCTTCATGATGCAGACAGTCGCTTTCTCTATTTACGTCTAACTTGTTTTCCGCACAACAAAGTATGAGGTTAGTGGACCCTTTTTGCCAGCAAGTGAACCTTGTACGTTCTCGAGATTAGTGCACTTTGAAATATCGCCTACAGACACGTATTAATGAGTATTATATGGCAACGATGTACCTTCAAAATGCGCCAGATGAATGAGTGAAAAGAGACCCTTCGTCGGTGTGGCAGGGGAGGGGGGATCGAGGTGGAGGGGGGGGGGGCGTAGGTGTGAGAGAGTGGGGGTTGGGGTGTCGAGGGACTGTTAATATAGAATATGATTTTCAATAAAGATAAACAGTCATGTGTTTTCTGCCGTTGGCTGGATAATACCGGTCAATGCCGTGACATGTACCAGCTGGCGTTTCCAGTGCTCGTTATTTCTGTGTCTGCGTTCGCCGCGTGAGCTAGAAAGAATGTTCCATTGTTCTATAAATAATAATAATAATAATGATAATAATAATAATAATAATAATAATAATAATAATAATAATAATAATAATAATAATAATAATAATAATAATAATAATAATAATAATAATAATAATAATAATAATAAATGAGCATTTATATTGCGCAACATCATAACTTTACAATTATGCTCTTTGCGCTTGACACATTTAAAATTAAAACACAGTTATACAAACATTTACATCTACATTCATAGTCAGCAACGCTTAATTAAAAGCATACACCATCAAACATACATTACAAAAGATTCTTCCATTAACTAAGTAATAAAAACATGAATAAAATAGGTAGTGAAAACAAGGAAATACCAGCTGAATACCCTTAATCAGACAGAACATGTTATCAACAATACTGAAAACAGCCCTAGATGTTTATATAATACATTATCACATTATCACTAAAACAACAAATACACTACATGTAGCCTACTGTATTACATTGTATTAATGAGCTATCATGCTTTGATGTTGCAATGTTAAAAAGATACAACTTTGTGTGTACATGTGTGTGTGTGTGTGTGTGTGTGTGTGTGTGTGTGTGTGTGTGTGTATGTGTGTGTGTGTGTGCGTGTGTGTGTGTGTGTGTGTGTGTGTGTGTGTGTGTGTGTGAGAGAAAAAAGGATTGAACGGCCACTGCACGGGTCTAGGTTTATCCTTGGCATTCGATGTCATTAATCCAACAAATAAGGGCACACATTTGTGGGGCACATTTCCAGTTTGTGGACCACAACAATAAGCCCACACATTTGTGGGGCACATTTCCAGTTTGTGGACCACAAAATGAAGGCCCAAACAAAATGTGGGGCACAAAATGTGCGCCATAAAAATAAAGGCAAATAAAAGTAGTCCTTAAATAAAATATGAAGCAAGTTTTTGTGGACCATAAAATTCGATTGATCACTTTCCCGAGAAGTCGGTTTTAAGACACAACAAAACGCTCTTCCTTAGGGGAGTACATGAATAGTAGTCTTGACGAAAAAAACATGGCGGCCGTCGTGACTTCCATTGGAAACAATCTAATATTTGGCAGTTCAACACGTCCACCAGAGAAATATATCGACAAAGAAGTTGAAACACTGACTGCCCTTCTGAAGGAATGCAATCGGGATGTGAATGGTACAGCTGATTTTGGACACGGTCTGCCTTGAATGAGGAGGTTGGCGATGAATCGCACCGGACACTACAGGACATTTTCCTCTCACTGATTTTCAATCATCGGTTTGGATCAACCAGCAGGTAAGTTATTGTTTTTAAAATCCAAGACATGACCATTGCTACCGTGGCCTTTGTATAACTGAGCAAGATGTATCTGTTGTGTATACGTGTGTTACTGAGTAACTGGGTGTGACTGTGAGTCACTGAGTGTGTGTTTGTTGTCCTCTTTTTTTTTTACTCAAGTTTAGAAAATGCTTGATCTTTAATCTGCATGCACAGACTCAAATGCTGCTGTATCAGTGTATGAACTATGGTTGTAAAAGAATAAACGAAACAATTACTGAATTAGTGAGCGATTTGGCTCTGATAGTGAAGTTGAAATAGTACTTATTTCATTTTCAAGACATGTTATGTTAATATTGTTCTGGTTTTTTGCAGGCCTCCCGAAAAATAGAGATGATGTGCATCATTCATATGCATACAGCTCCTGTCTTCCAGTTCCAACAGTTTACCTTTAAACATGGATACATGTACTGGAGAGGTATCAGAATGACTTGGCGTGGTGCTTTACATTTACAGACTACCCCTGAAGAGTAAGTTACACATTTCTTTATCACTTACAGCTTTTGCTTGTCAAATCGGTGTGGTAAAATGTATTTATAGTCTGAAGCTATAAACATGTACTGATGTAGATAATTCAGCAGTCTTTTGTTCTTTGTAAATTGTATTACAAGTACTTTGTAGATGAAATTATTCATACATTTGAAGATGCATAGTAATACTGTGCATGGTAATTGGTATGATGTACTTTGTATACATAATGGTACAAATATCTTCACTTTCTCTCTCCTTCCCATCTTAAAATTAGTTGCAACCCTATACTCACAAAGTGCATTATACTGTTTGTATGAACATTGAACTATTGCGATGCAAGAAAGTAAAACATGAAATAGCTAGAATGAAAGATTCACTCATTACTGGAATTATTTTAAATACAGTCAGTCCTTTCCTTGGCTCACAGTCACAGATTTGGCCAGGTTTTTTTTTATTTTTTTTTTTTACATGGATTAAGAGTTACAATGTAAATTGTAATACCACCTGCGTACTTGGATACCTACTTCTACATTCAACACCCTGACTGCCCCTGCGCAGAGTTAGAATTTTCTGAATGAATTAACATCACATTTCTCAACAAAACTGTAAGGTGTCAACGCTAAATAGGGAATGTGTGTGGGATGAGGGCTCATGCTGAATTTTAAAAAAATACTAACTTTCCATCACATTCCAGAAAATCCGCTCACATCAGCAGCATAACAAGATATGTCGTTAGAAAGGTTCTTGTGAGGAAGTCTTTTTAATTTTAATGATGAAAGATTATCTTTTTAATTTTAATGATGGAAGTACTGTATATATATATGGTTTTCACAGGAAGGAATGATGGCACCTGTAATATTACAGAACAATGTTTACAGTTTAGTTCATAGTTGTCACTGTCAGTATCACCCACACCATTCTCCATCCCACTGATCTTGTGAAGAACAAGTATTACCTCCTACCTACCTTCCCGCACCCCAACACACACCCTCTTCTCGATACCAAAAACATATCCCCATCAGCGCACAGCAAAATCTGGATGTGCTCAGTGATACATTTTCTTTATTTTCCAGGAAGTGAGGTGCCGAGACATGACGTGCAGGCAGCTTGCAGAGTGGTGCCTAGCTTTGCTGAGGATGATAATTAGATTCAGTCCATTCTGTGCTGACAGAGCTACTAGAACTGCTTTAATATAGTCCATCTGAAGATGCTTACACTTACAGAGGTTTTCTGTTGCCTTAGTGGTGAAATGAACATGTAACACATTAAAGGCACAGTAAGCCTCCCGTAAACCATCACAGATACGGTCAGGCTTTTACACACAGTACAAACACCCTTTCATTTAAACACTCACCGATTGAGAACATCCTAGGTGCCCTCCGTAAAGAGCGAACAATTTTCAAAGAATTTATTTTTGCGTGGTTTATCTTACCCCTGAGCCATCGTGAACCCGTGTGATCCAGTGTCCCCTTTTCACAATGTAGTCGTCAGTTAGTCATTTGAATGCGACTCGATGTGAGCTTATCTACAATAGCACGTTTTTATGCACGAAACAAACGGCTGTGGTTCACAAGAACTCTAGCGATGGCTTTTGACTGTTGAGAGGAACGGCGATATGCATAAACCGTCGTCTGCTACGACCCTTGCGTGACCCTGCTTCCGGGCTTTTCTTTTTTCAAACTTTCACAACTTGGAATTGTACTGATCTTGTCTTGATGAAAAAAAAATCTTGTATGATTAAAGAATGTTTGTGTAACAAGCTGTCAATTTATTATTTAGATTTTAAAAGTTAGGTCTAGCACAAAAACGCACCACGGTCCAAAAACATTCTGATAATCATCGATCCACGGCTATGGCCAGTTTACATCGATAGAATGAGACCCGAAGGGAAGTAACTCATTTTTGACCTGAGTTCAAGATGGGTCCAAAAAGTGTTCGAGACAATCTGCAAAATTAATTCTTTAAAAATTGCTCGCTCTTTACGTAGGGCACCTAGGATGTTCCCGTTTGGTGAGGGTTCAAATGGAAGGGTGTTTGTACTGTGTGTAAAAGCCTGACAGTATCTGTGATGGTTTACGGGAGGCGGCTTACTGTCCGGGCGTGATTTCCGGTATTGAATATTCATAACAGCCGTCCAGCACCAAAACGAGGCGCCATTGTTGTAGAGGAGCAAGTCCACAAAAATAAATTCTTTGAACATTTTTCACGCTCGACAGAAAGCAGCCAGGATGTTCCCGTTCGGTGAGCGTTCAAATGGAAGTATGCTTGTACTGTATGTAGACGCTCGGGGAGCTCTGTGATGGTTTACGGGAGGCTTACTGTGCATTTAACAATAACATTCTACACAAATAATGTGTGGTGCGGTGTGGATCAAGGGTACATTTTGACTTATGTAAGTTGTCGATTCAGCTAAATACAGGTAGTGTTTGGTATGCAGATATTTACTTACAGCAAACAGCGGTTTGTTTGTTTTTACTACATAAAGTGGTATTATCTTTTTTGTTACTGCGCGGCATCTGTTTTGACACAGATGACTTTGAAGAGAAAGCAGCAGAAATGTCTGATTTCTTCCTTCAACGTGACTACCCATCCAGCCTCTTGAATGTGGCCTTAAATAAAGTTCGTCGTATACCGAGACAGGAAGCTCTGCAGCCATTATCCACCTAAGACAGACCTGTGGCAGTTCTGACCCACCAGCCCCACAACCTACCTGTTCGCCACATTCTGAAAACTAATTGGTTCATCCTTAAGTCCAGCCCCTCTGTTGGTGACACTTTCAGCCTGCCACCCTTGTTGGCCTCCCGACGGGAATGCAACCTTAGAGATTCCCTGGTTCGATCCTTTCTTCGTTCGCCAGTTCCCCTACAACCCGGCACAAACGCATGCCAGAACCCTCGTTGCCACACCTGCCCCCACATTTGCCATTCTACCACTCTGACCGGCCCCCAAAAAGATTTCAAAATTAAACGCACGTTTTCTTGCACCAGCCGCAACCTCATCTATGCCATATACTGTCTCAAATGCCCCAAAGTACTCTACATTGGTGAGACCGAAAGAGCCCTCTCTACCCGCTTCACCGAACATCTGGCAGATATTCGGCATCGCCGCTGTAGGTCTGTTGCCCAACATTTCAACAGCAGTAACCACACCTCCCTGGATGCACGTGTGAAAGGTGTCTGGCAAATGTACAGCACCTCCACAGACAGAAAACAAGTAGAGTCG
Organism: Littorina saxatilis; assembly: GCF_037325665.1. NCBI lineage: Eukaryota > Metazoa > Mollusca > Gastropoda > Littorinimorpha > Littorinidae > Littorina > Littorina saxatilis. Next base: position 31,833,781 of record NC_090250.1, on the reverse strand, counting down.
AATTTCATTTTATCCCTGGGCACATCCACACCTGACGATTTGAATGCGAACATGTGATGTACTTGTATTCCCCCAAACATACTGTGGATTTACGGTACGTGTGTGTGTGTATTTGTATCTGTGTGTGTGTTGTGTGTGTTTCTTTCTGTGTATGTTTATGTGTTTGGTTTTGTGTCTGTGTGTGTGTGTGTGTGTGTGTGTGTGTGTGTGTGTGTGTGTGTGTGTGTGTGTGTGCGTGCGTGCGTGTGTTTTTCCTCTTTTTTTTTTAATTTTTCTCCCCCTTTCTCCCTCCTCCTCCCCCCCCCCCCCCCCCCCCCCCCTTTTACGAGTGTGTATTACTTTTAGTCTGTATGCCTGTGCCCGTGACATCATCCAACCACTTCTCTCCCCTTTCATTCATTTCTGTTCCTAGAGCATCTTCTTTTTGCGTGTTGCCCCTCCATTTTCTTTCAAACCCTGTTCGTTCCGTGTTGCGTCTGCTTTTTGTTGTCTTTTGTGTTCTTTTCCTGATGAAGCTTCCAGAAGCGGAAATTCGTAATCGTCTTGTGTCGTCTTTGTATCGGTGAGTACAGTGATCCTTTGGGTTTTTTTTAACTTTGTTCATCTTACCACAGTCACTTCGTTGTTTAGATTTCGATTCGTAAACCAGACTGGATCTATTTGTCGTGCACCGTTTCTTGTTTCATGTAGTTTCATACCCTTTTCTCGGTTAGGTACACTTTCGTTCTTCGTCCTTTTCATCTTTCATCTTTCTCTTTTTCTTTTTTCTTCCTAGCTTATATTTTTGATTTTTGAGTCACTTGAGAAAAAGTGACTCTATGTAATCGGTCAGTGTTAGTCTGTCCGGCCGGCCGTCCGGCCGGCCGTCCGGCCGGCCGTCCGTAGACACCACCTTAACGTTGTTTCTCGGAAACTATCAAAGCGATCGGGCTCATATGTTGTTTAGTCGTGACCTCCAATGACCTCTACACTTTAACGATGGTTTCGTTGACCTTTGACCTTTTTCAAGGTCACAGGTCAGCGTCAAAGGAAAAATTAGACATTTTATATCTTTGACAAAGTTCATCGGATGTGATTGAAACTTTGTAGGATTATTCTTTACATCAAAGTATTTACATCTGTAGCCTTTTACGAACGTTATCAGAAAAACAAGGGAGATAACTAGCCTTTTCTGTTCGGCAACACACAACTTAACGTTGGGCTTTTCTCGGAAACTATAAAAGTGACCGGGCTCAAATTTTATGTGAACGTGACTCATTGTGTTGTGAATAGCAATTTCTTCCTGTCCATCTGATGCCTCATATAATATTCAGAACTGCGAAAGTGACTCGATCGAGCGTTTGCTCTTCTTGTTTTCTTTGGTTTATCCATCATGCCATCCACACTTGCTTCCCGAGTCTATTCTAGTATGACTCATTGCTTTTCGTTTCTCAGACCAGTACCTATCTTGTACCAACTTGCCACTTCTTATGGCAGGATGACAATAGGCAAAAAAACTACTTCCAGTCATCTCACTTTTCTGAGAGACTAGGGAGATTCAAAAGACAGCACGTTTCGTTTTGCAGCTCGTTTCGTTTGGTGAATGAGTCACCCCGCGAAACGGAACGTGAAACGAGACGGCATCCCAGCTAGCAAGCTTTCGTCGGCCGACTGACGATTTCAGTCGGGTGACGTCGTCATATGTCGTGTGTCGTCGTCCGTTGTCGCGCCGATACCGTTTTGACTGTGTGTAAAACTCGGCAAATGTACGTAATAAACCCCGACATCGGCCCCACGCAATGTTGCTGTCGATAAAAATATGCAGTTACGGGAGATAACAAATTGATGATCATTATTTTAACATTTGTTACGTCCCCTGTTCAAGTGTCGGTCCAGCAACGGCGTGACATTATGAGACTGACCATGCAAATGCGAAACTAAATTATTCATATTTGTTGACTTTTTCACATAGGAGTAGGATAATTAATTGTAATTGTAAGTTTTATTTGCATATTTGCAATCAAATACAGCATGAGCTCAAATCATGAGTTTTACATTTTAAAAATACGCCATCATTTACTTGAAATATTCAAATAGCTTTCCTTACGGTAAACAAGATTGAGTGTGAAAATGGCTGCTGCTTTCCCGCGTGAGCGAATTTTATTTGTTTTCTTAGTTCAAGTTAATATCGAAAGAAGAGACATTCTTGGGAATGTTGGACAGCACATTGATGATATGTTATCCGAGACGAATGTCGCCTCGGGATCTCAATCTGAGTGCTGGTCCCAGTGCCACGTGGTGGCGGTGAGAATAGTTGTGTAGCCAGTGAGTCAGGCTCTTGGCAATGACAATCAGATTCAGACGTCAACTCGAGGACAACCGACGGATGGAGCGAGTAAGTGATTTCGGTTTTTTTTGGCTCTCAATGTTAGTTTTGCTGTTACAGTGAGGGGGGGGGGGGGAGTACATACTGCTGTTATTATTCTGTAGATGTAGGTGTGTTTTGTCCTGTTACAGTGGGGGAGGGGGGTGTTGTACATACTGCTGTAAATATAGATGTAGGTGTGTTTTGTCTTGTTACAGTGGGGGGGGGGGGGTGTGTGTGTACATACTGCTGTAGATGTAGGTGTGTATTGTCCTGTTACAGGGGGGGGGGTAACATACTTCTGTAGCTGTAGGGGGAGGGGGGTACATACTGCTGTAGCTGTCAGTGATTTTTGCACTGTTACACTGGGGGGGGGGGGGGGGAGTACATACTGCTGAATCTGTAGCTGTAAGTGTGGTTTGCACTGTTACACTTGGGGGGGGGGGTGTACATACTGATGTATCTGTAGCTGTAGGTGTGACGTGTATTGCATTGTAACACTTGGGGGGGGGGGGGTGTACATACTGATCTATCTGTAGCTGGTGGTGTGTTTTGCACTGTTACACACTTGGGGGGGGGGGGGGTTGTACATACTAACTGCTGAATCTGTAGCTGTATGTGTGTTCTGCACAGTGACACTGGGGGGGGGGGGGGGAGGGGGTTGTACATACTGCTGAATCTGTAGCTGTAGGTGTGTTTTGTACTGTTACACTTGGGGGGGTGTGTGTGCATACTGATGTATATGCTTGGCGCTGGTGGACAATATTCACTTTTTTGGCCAAAAACACACTTTTTTGGCCAAAAACGTACATTATTGGCCAAAAAGTGTGTTTTGGGCCAAAAAAATATTTGGCCAAATCTCCCGTTTTAGCTAACATAAACAGTTTTGGCCAAAACTTTTACATAGAAAGTTTTGGCCAAAAAAAGTTATAGCCAAATCTATTTTATTTGGCCAAATGTGTGGGTTTTGGGGCCAAATCTTGTCTTTTTTGGCCAAAACTGGCGGTTTTGGCCAAAAAAGTGAATATTGTCCACCAGCACCAAGCATAGATGTAACTGTAGCTGTAGGTGTGTTATGTACTGTTACAGTAGGGGGGGGGGGGGTTGAACATACTGCTGTTTTTGTAGCTGTAGGTGTGTTTTGCACACGGGGGGGGGGGGGGGGGGGGGATTGGGGTTGTATATACTGCCGTATCTGTAGCTCTAGGTGTGTTTTGCACTCTACACGAGGGAAGGGGGTGGAGTGTTGTATGTTTTGTACTGTTACAGTGGTGGCAGCGGGGGGAGGGGGGTGTACATAATTCTGAATCTGTAGCTGTAAATGAGTTTTGTACTGTTACAGTGGGGGCGGGGGGGGGGGGGGGGGTTGGGGGTTGTACATATTAATGCTGTAGCTGTAGGTGTGTTTTGCACTGTTACACTGGGGGGGGGGTGGGGGGGTTGTACACACTGCTGTATCTGTAGCAGTAGGTGCGAATTGTGCTGTTACAGTTGGGGGGGGGGGGTACATACTGCTGTAGCTGTAGGTGTTTTTTGCACTGTTACACGCGGGGGGCGGGGGGGGGGGTACATACTGCTGTAGCTGCACCCAGCCAGCAAGACATTAGCGGCCGATAATCGGCCGAACACCCTTCAAAAAGTCGGGCCGGTGATGTCAAAAGATACGACGCGGGTGTTGGCCCGACTAACTTTTGCAAAGAGGCAAAGAGGCGGCCGACAGGCGGCCGAACACCTGTACTATGGCGGCACGCATCCGGTCCGATGTTAATCGGCCCGATGGCTTGTTGGACCTGCGGGCCGACATCGTCCCGATGTCTTCCCGCTGAAATCGATATCTTCCCGATGTCGGCATAAGGTGTCGGGCCGCAGGTCCAACAAGTCATCGGGCCGATTAACATCGGACCGGATGCGTGCCGCCATAGTACAGGTGTTCGGCCGCCTGTCGGCCGCCTCGTTGCCTCTTTGCAAAAGTTAGTCGGGCCAACACCCGCGTCGTATGTTTTGACGTCACCGGCCCGACTTTTTGAAGGGTGTTCGGCCGATTATCGGCCGCTAATGTCTTGCTGGCTGGGATAGGCCACAGACAAGATTTAGATGTATTCACGTTTCGTTTCGGAATGAAGGAAGGGCGATAAATCTTCAAGTGAAATTATCACGTCTGTCCTCGATCAGAATGGGAAAAAAAACACCTAGGAGGTGGTCCAGAATCGGGCATACTTCGATTATTTTCAGTCCAAATAAATCACACAGACTTTGTTTATACAAAATCACATACGAAGCCAGAATAAAAATTCGATGCGATGACCTACTTCTGCTTCGCCATTTGCTTTCTCACCATGAAGTTGGATAAATGTACCAGGATCAGCACCCTTCAAAATATTTCAGTTCACAACAGTTGTCTACCTCCAATGAACACATTCTCAGCGCTGAAAGACTGTGAAAGGGTTGATGAATCTAGCAATGCATAAAATGGCCAACAAATAAAACTGTTAGTGTGCAAAAATACTCACAAAAGTTGACGAAATATTGTTCGTTTTTTGGGGGTGGAAAACGTGACTGCGTTTTGACGTTCCACGTTCCGTTTCAGTTGACCTTCACCTTTCCAGCGAGAGACCCCCGAAATGATGACGTTTACCACAACTTCAAAACGAAACGTCCCGACGTTTCGTTTATTAAATCTCCCTAGTCACTGTCAGCGAGCAAACCTTATCCCCAAGGGGTTTCGTTTGACTCACTCTCCGGCTGAGCGCTCTGACTCGTTACTGCTTAAATGACACTAACCGCTGCCTCGCAGCTGCCAGTCAACACCTTATGCTTATCTCTGCTCAGAATGATCAAAGCGCTTGATCGTAAATTACGTGGTCTTACGGTCAAAATATGCACCCTTCAGCGACAACTAGTCACTTTCTTTCCTCCTCCTACTGTTTATGTTGTGAAACGGATTTTATCCTACATACGTGAGAGAGACACCCGTGAGATAATAATCGTTCAAATCACACGTGTGTATATCATGTAAATGAGGTCATGTCAAGCAAGTCTGGCAGGGACCTGTTTTTCCACTGCTTATGATGCCAAAGTCACCGAGACAAACGTCATTATAGAAACACAAATTGCGCTCGCTAATTACCCTCGATGAATCTTTAGAACTAACACGTCACGCCACACTTTCAGAGTGACGTTTCTTTGCTTTAGCGTAATAGATTGCACGAGGCTTTAGAAGAGATCGAGGTTCTAAAACAAGCGTCTTCAATTTAGCTGCCTCGAATGCAGGACATTTTCAGTAAAATACACGTAAGTACAGTATGTAGGATAAACAGAATACTACATGGCTTGCTGTTCCGTACCAGATTTACACTCGTTGCTTTTTCAAATAGTGAACAGCTCGCTTTCGCTCGCAGTTCAATATTTAAAAAAACAACTCGTGTAAATCTGGTACGACACAGCAAGCCATGTAGTATTCTCTATGTTCACACACACACAGCCAGTAGAGGAGGACCAAATTCCTTAGTTTCGAACTATTGCAAAAACACAAATGGCGGCCGCCATGACAGTCTTTGATTTTGCTGTACAAAAAAATCAAATATTCGGCAGTCCGACGCATGAACCAAAGAATGATGTCGACAAAGAAGTTGAAACATTGATTGCGCTTTGGAGGGGGTTCAAATACAAGTCGTGAAGTGACCGGCACAGCTGATTTGGGACACGATCTACCTTGAGTCGGGAGATTTGCTATGAACATTGACTAAATTTCCACTTTTTACATCAGCGACTGTACAAATTTGGCTTGTACATCTTCCTGTCGCTGATTTTAATCGGTTTGGATCATCCAACAGGTAAGAGCAAGATTCATCCGTTGTGTGCGTGTAGTTTGTGTGTCCCACGGTGTGTGTGTTCGTTTGCGCGCCTCGGTGTGTGAGTGTGTGTCAGATTATATTGCAATAATACATTTGTTAGAAAGTGAGAGCAAGGGTAGATCTAGATCTATGGGCCAGGCAGTACTGTCTGAGTGTCTCCGAAAGCGTGTTCAGTGTCATAGGAAAATAGGCCTACGAGCCATTGTGTAGTGGTGACGATGAAAGATACAGTTGTTGTTTTTCTGACAGTGACATTGACAATGAACGATCGTCAATGCATCAATGATTATGCACAGCAGCATCGGTTTCTTCGGAACTGTGCACTGTTGACTGAATTTCCCACGGTGGAGTAATGAACAGTAGACACTAAAACAAAGCTAATCTAATGCATTGAAGCATCGCTGTACATCTATCTCATTCAACCAGAGACTATAGAGTAGTGAATGGCAAATCTATCTCTGAATAAACTGTTGTGTATCCTTATTTTTACACTGTAAATGTCCTGGCTCACACTGCACTCCCAACATTAGAAGTATGTATTCTAAGCTGAATGCATGTATAATTTGATATAGTAAGTGTGTAAAGCCAAGAGTAACACTAACTGGCCCAAAACAATTTTTGTGTGTATACAAATGAAGAAAGAAACTGACTTCACTTGAATCACTGCCACTGAAAGTGTGTCTATTGTGTATTTTTAGAAGGGTTATTCAACAATGACTTATTTTTCTGTTTAAATACTTGATATTTACTCTGCTGCATAAACTATGATTGTGAAAGAGGGGATAAAAGAATCAATGAGCGAGTGGTTTAATTATAATACAGTTATTATTTATTGTTAATTAATTATTTTATGGTGTTTTTTTCAGGCCTCCTAAGAAACCAGAGATGATGTGTGATGAAGTGTTCATACAGCTCTTGCCTTCAGATATATATGGATTCTGGAGAGGATTCAGACTGAGTGGGTATGCTGCTTTACAGACTACCATGAAGAGTAAGTTACACATTTCTGTACCACTACCAAGTACTATACCTGCTTGTGCCTATTAGTATTAAATTGTTATTGTAAAATTGATTTATGATATGTAAATTGGCACTGGTGATAGTAGTTTGAAGCTGTGTAGATGTTTTTGGCAAACTTTTGTACTTTGTGTTGTAAAGAGATCTGCGTTTCACATTAGATGCACTTACAATCTAGATACAGTCGACACCGTTTATAACGAATCTCAGGGGAAAACGTTTTTTATTCGTTATAATCGATTTTCGTTATAACCGATTAGATCGGTTATAACGAAGACAAGAGGAAAAAATTTGTTATAACCGGTTTCTTCGCATTTTCAACGTAAAAATGGTAAAATGTTGGCAAATAAGTATTGTTTTCTGTTGCATAAGTAATCTTTTTGTCATATCATTAAAACATTCAATGAGGTACATACATAATCGTACATGAGAGAGAGAGAGAGAGAGAGAGAGAGAGAGAGAGAGAGAGAGAGAGAGAGAGAGAGAGAGAGAGAGAGAGAGAGAGTCTCGGAGAGAGAGAGAGAGAGATACACGGAGAGAGTGTGTGAGAGAGAGAGACAGAGAGAGAGAGAGACAGAGAGAGAGAGAGACAGAGAGATGGCGAAAGAGAGAGAGAGAGAGAGAGAGAGAGAGAGAGAGGGGTATGGGGCATGCAACAGGCCTAGGGAAAGCTGGAGATTCAAGTGGAGAATTATCAACTGTTATGTGGCCTATACAACGGTCAAATAAATGAATAATTAAGCAGAGAGATCGTTTTCAACAGAAATACCAAAGTTTGCCTGAAACAATAAACACACACACACACACACACACGTACACACACACACACACACACACACACACACACACGTACACACACACACACACACACACACACACACACACACACACACATCGAATTCTGTTCTTCAACAAATCTGTTTATTAGGCCATAACCTTGTACCCAAGAATGTGGCAATGAAATAAAAACAACAACAAAAACAACAACAAAAGACCTGGTGTCTAAAAATTGATGTACAAAATAATGGCTTTGTTTTGCAGGCGGAAAAGAAAATAGACAAAAAAACAACTTAGATGTTTACTTAAACTATCAAGCAATTTACAAATAGAAACTGGTGAAAACAATTCAAATAAATTCATTTGTAATGAATTTAATTATCCTGGTCTTTTGGAACTACATATTTATGGAAAAATGGATTCTTTTTTCAAACTAAAACTGAAGCACAAAAATAACCTGTACAACTTGACAGTGTTTACAAATGCTTAACTATCGCGACACAAGCAATCCAGTTGGATTAAAATAATAGTGTCGTTAAATAATAATCTTCCCATAAATGAACGCAAAATGAAATGGTCAACACAGATCAGCAACGATACATTTGAATAAGGAAAATTAGCTGCAGCGTGACTCTATAACAGAACAAACAAATTCAAGTTGCAAAAGTTATACCTTTGTTTCTGCTTTGCATTTTCGTTATAACCGGTTTGTTTTTAGTGATAACTAAGAACACCGCTGGCAGGGAAACAATAAAATGTTTGTTATAACCAATATTCGTTATACCCGGTTTCGTTATAGTGATAACTAAGAACACCGCTGGCAGGGAAAAAATAAAATGTTCGTTATAATCAATATTTAGTCGCCATATTGTTGTATGTATTACTTCCCAAAGTTGACGTCATAAGTCATAAGTTACGAAAAAGTTGGATTTGCGTCATAGTTTTGTTCTAACCGGTTCTTTTTCTGGTCTGGGAACAAGAAATGTTGACGTTGTAAGCAGTTTCTCGTTATAACCGGTTTCGTTATAACCAGTTTGTTTTTAGTGATAGCTAAGAACAGCGCTGGCAGGGAAAAAATAAAATGTTCGTTATGACCAATATTCGTTATAACCGGTTACGTTATAAACGATTCCGACTGCAGATACATTCAGCTATGTCAACACTTGTTACATCTGAATCTGAGAGTAGTGACAAGAGATGCAAGTTTATTGACACAAAAACATTACGGCTTTGTATAAAATAAACTCTTACATCTGTATACATGTATCCATACATGGTACAATATGTACTATTTATACAAAATGGTACATAAAGCGTTGTTTTAGTTCTCTTTCTCTTCTCTTTTTTTTTTTTTTTTTTTTTTTTTGCCAAGCTGAAGCACATCATTGTGGGGCTTTTAATGAATAACATGCATCCGTCCACTCACAATATATTTTCTTTCATCCTTCAACATTTACCACTCAAAAAGTATATAGTATCAAAATTAATGAAAAACTTTTGTCTTACTTGTACCCTTAGACAATTTTCCTTGGTTGCCCCAAGATTGTGTTACTATTTGCTTAGACCATAGCTTTTTTTCTTTTTATATTTAGTCAAGTTTTGACTAAATATTTTAACATCGAGGGGGAATCGAAACGAGGGTCGTGGTGTATGTGGGTGTGTGTGTGTGTGTGTGTGTGTGTGCGTGTGTGTGTGTGTGTAGGATAGTAGTCATGTGCTCGCTCACCACTTTGAGCTCCTGCCCTCAGGACGTCGCCTCCGCACTCCCAGATTCCGCACGCTCAGAACTAAGAACAGTTTTATTCCAAAGTCAATTGGCTTTTTAAATACCTAAGTTAATTAAAACTAGTATGTGTGCCGGTGAACATATGCACTGATTTCTGTGATGAATATTTTTTATATTCTTTGATGTGCACCCTTATGCTGAGTGTGATAACCCTCGAATGACTAGTCCTGTGATAAATATTGTTCAATGACATATCTAGTCCTGTGATAATGATAGTTTTTAGCGGTAAACTTTTAGCTAAAGCTGACGGCAATTTACCTATTTGGAATCATGTTACTATTCCTGTTAGTGTACATATGCGTGCGCGAGTGTAGTATGCTTCGTATGGTATTTTTATCTGTTGTCTTATTATTTGTTTTGTCTTTTAATGTGCACCACACTGAAATTTCTCTGTATGAGATAATAAAGTATTCGTATTCGTATTCGTAGAGCGATTCAGACTAAACTACTGGACCGATCTTTATGAAATTTGACATGAGAGTTCCTGGGTATGAAATCCCCATACGTTTTTTTCATTTTTTTGATAAATGTCTTTGATGACGTCATATCCGGCTTTTCGTGAAAGTTGAGGCGGCACTGTCACGCCCTCATTTTTCAACCAAATTGGTTGAAATTTTGGTCAAGTAATCTTCGACGAAGCCCGGGGTTTGGTATTGCATTTCAGCTTGGTGGCTTAAAAATTAATTAATGACTTTGGTCATTAAAAATCTTTTGCCACTATTCTTAAAGTAAATTACACAGTGTGAATGAACTAATGCAGCACAGGAAAGTAAAACAAAATTGCAAGATAAAATGAAATCATTACTAATTTACTGGAATTATTTTAAAGGCACATACAGTTATTCTTCCCTTGGCTCACCATCCTAGATCTTGCCAGGCTTTTACATGGAATAAGAATGAATTTGTTCACTCGGATACTTCTACATTCAACACCCTGGCTTCTTCCTGCTCAGAGTTAGATTTTGTTGTGGAAACCACTCTCAGATTAACAAAAATGTTACTTCTTTACTTCTGCTAGTGACTGTTGAGAAATTTGTTCAAAAACAAAATTCAACTATGCACATAAAGCAGTCACTGACTGTCAGGATGTCAATATTGTATGTGTCTGGGTGAAGTTATGTTCCTATCCCATGTACAACTCTGGCCAGATCTGAAATGGCCAAAATCAATGAGATCAACACACATCCCCAGAATCTTCATCACTGGAAAATGTGGTGGGTTGAATGTATTTTAATAAAAAAGCTGACAGGCGAGTGCTTTGGATCTTGGGAAAGTTCTGTTTTGGACTGAAATCGAGACACATTTCCCAATGAAACTGTATAGCGTTGATGCTGAAGAGTGAAAGTGTGTGGGTTGAGGGCACACTTGTTTTTGACTAAAATCGAGGAACATTTCTGCCGAGCACAAAGTTCATACACGCACAGATTTTTTTAATCGTTTAGATTACAATATCACACACACCATCCCCGATCCCAATGGTCATGTGAAGAGCAAGTGCTTCCTCACCACCCACCCCCCCCCCCCCCCCCACCCCCACTGCTCAACACGTACACACCTTCTCCCCCCAACACACACCCTCCCCTCGCTAACCAAAACGAACCAAAACCCATCCCCGTGAATACTGAACGTGCTCAGTTATATGTTTTCTTTATTTTTCAGGAAGGACCGCTACATTAGAGGACGGCTGCTTGCACCTGGGTTCGCTGGGGACGATGATCAAATTCAGAGTACCATAACCATTCTGTGCTTTTCCATCTGATTCGGCTGAGAATGCTTCCAGAGGTTTCTACACTACCCGTCATAAAAAGTAGGCAGATGCGTTTGAGGGCAGATCTTACTGATGAGGCTGTTGATTGAAAAACCAAGTATATGACCGAAAAGGCCATAAAAAACGCTGGCGCTGGACCCGAGTACTCTTCAGACTATGAAAGTTTTTGTCTTGTGCACGTGGATTTTAAAAAAAAATTTTAATTTATTTTACACAATTAAAAAAATTATTAGAGTGAAATAAAACATTAAAACGTTCATAATAAACAATAGTAAACAAGAATAAAAAAAAAATAAAAAAAAAATAAAATAGACCGCCCATGCCGGGAATCGAACCCGGATCCCTTGGATTAAAAAAACAAAAACAAAAACCAAACTATTTATTTATTTTACACAATTAAAAAAATTATTACAGTAAAATAAAACATTAAAACGTTCATAATAAACAATAGTAAACAAGAATTTATTATAAAAATAAAAAAAACAGACAGCCCATGCCGGGAATCGAACCCGGATCACTTTAGCCATAGTCGGAAACGCTTTCCACCAAGCCACCAATTCTATCATTCGCCAGTGAACTCAAATGCCTATACTCCTCGCGCACAGTGGTACACGCACGCAAAGCACGCACGCACGCAATAAGCCTGGTGTCGCTGTCGCTGCCTGGCTGGCGGATTAGCCGAACGGCTGTTCTATCCCACCGCGAATTGCGCCCGCCGTTAAGAGTGGATTTTGTGATTTATTTGGCATTTAGGTCCCAGGTAACATTATGAAGTTTTAATACGATCAATCGGACCTATTATCAAGTTAGTGTATCAACTTTTGAAAGAACTGCGCCCAGCAGTTTCCCAGCAATAAGCTGTTAAGTCGAGACAGACAGACAGACAGACAGATACACACACAATTAAAGTCTGCTGGACCCTAGTACTGCGTACTCGGGGATTAATGTCCCTACTTTATTCAGAAACAAAATTGGGTTTTCATGACGTAGTGTCTATGCAGTGGAACCTACAACACAGACACTCCCCCCCCCTCCCCCAAATCAAATTCACAAAATCAAGCTTCCTGTGTTAAAATCAACAACACAAATCAGAACAACTAAACCGAAACATGTTTTGCATGTCATTAGACAGAACAATCACATTTTTATCCAAAACAGTCAGTTTAATTTGTTCACATATATCTTGTCCAACATGAGCGCTATGGCATGTTGAGCGGTGTAGTTGTCAATCCTCTCAGAAGGCAGTTTTTGAAGTCGTTTTAGCGGGTAATGAGACCAAAAATGGTACATTTCAGAACTCCTCAACGCATTGTCTTAAAACTGTCAGTGATTTGTGCTAACACATGTCGTTAAGTACAAAAATGAGACCAAAAAATGGTACATTTCAGTAACTCCTCAACGCATTGTCTTAAAACTTGTCAGTGATTTGGGCTAACACATGTCGTTAGGACACACGGAATCTCAAGTCATGTGAGATATTAGTTCTGCTGTTGTGCGACATGCCAGAACGAATTTTTTAAATAAAAATGTACCATGTCCAATGAACTGAATTTGTAAAAAAAAAAAATTAGCATGCATTAAGAAAAATGAAAGCTTCAGTTTACCTTTAATTTCATACATTTTCAACTATGACTGTTCACAGCGCACTTGTACGCACACACACATTCTTGGAAAATGCTCTTTCAAGAGCCATGATCAGTTAAGCGTGTCAGCCGTGAGCTTTGCTAGGCGTAGGCCGACATTTGCGCTCAGCGCTCTGAATGAGTCAAATTCTTAAAGATTAATTTTCGCGTTGAAATCCTCATACCGCCAATGTCTGATAAAATATGTATATGAAATTTAATTGTGTGGCGCATCTGTTATTGTTCTTGAAGGTAACAATAAATCAATTGTTTTTCAATGAGTCAGCAAAGACCTACCATCAATTTAAGAACGCTTTCTGGCATGTCAATTAACAGCAGACCTAATGTCTCAAATAACTTTAAAATCCGTATGAACTTTCAGAGCTGGACTTCAAGTGTAAAGGCGAACGACAAGAAGAAGATCGGATTGTCGGTGAACAATTGTCCCTAATGGCATACTTTCAGAGAGTGTTCTTAAAACCATAATTCAGCTACGGCATGTACGCATCCTGGGGTTGCCGTTAATTTAATCTTGACGTATTAGTGGGTTGCCATTAACTTAATCTTGACGTAGTAGTGCGTTGCCGTTAACTTAATCTTGACGTAGTAGTGCGTTGCCGTTAACTTAATCTTGACGTATTAGTGGGTTGCCAGTTACCTAATCGTGACGTATTATCTCTGCATTGTTAACACGAAAATCACTTAGCCCATTTTTACTAAAACACAGAAAGACGCATTGTACACTGCAGGTCAGATGTGTAATTAATGTTGACTTTTAAATGTGGCCTTTTCCCTATCAAAGAAATGATACAGAACGTGTGAACTCTTTGTTCATGTTGTACCCTGTCATCCTAGACAATATTTTCGTCTTTGTGTCTGTCTTCGCTATTTGTCTGTCTGTATCTCTGTCTGTGTATCCTGGTTTGCATCTGTCTGTATGTGTGTCTGTGTGCCTGTATCGCTCTGTCTGACTATCTCTGTCTGCCTCTGTCTTCCTCTGCCCCTGTCTGTCTGTCTCTTTCTAAAAGTTTCTCTCTCTCTCTCTCGCTCTCTCTCTCTCTCTCTCTCTCTCACTCTCTCTGTCTCTGTCTCTGTCTCTCTCTCACTCTCTATGTCTTTCTCTCTCTCTTTCTCTCTCTCTCTCTGTACAACACGAGTGGTTTTTTATATGGCTTGTATTTCAGTCAAGACCCAGCGGATGAATATCAAGGGACTCACGAGCCTCTCGCTATATAGCTATTCTGATGGACACGTGGGGGAATTCGAGGGCTGTGATTGGATGGTCTCACACATCCCTTTTCCGATCATCAAAGCATAACGCTACGGAAGTTGGCCATTTGCCGATATCCAAACGATATCGGCAATAACAAAGACGCATGGTTCCGGTTTCTTCCACGTGTATAAAGTACACGTATACCTCGCCAGGTTTGTTTCTGTGACTAGTCGACAGACGATGCCATTTGCTTTGTGGTGTTTTTTTTTGTTGCTTACTGTACGTGACATACATTATGTGTAAAATCCAGTTCTTTAACAGGCAACAAACCTTGCAAATTTTCAGAAGCTGCAATCTGAAGCGACCTATCTCTGATTCTAGCAGACGATCTCTCCAATGTTTAACACAAAATCAGCAAACTTTCCTGCCACATAGAACGTCCATTGTATAGTGCAATGTTGAAATGAAGTTACCGGTCTAAAACATTTAGTCGTTTCTTCTGAGACAATCCTTGTTCTCTTATCATCTACAGATTTACCGCAGTCTTCACCACGCGAATTCCCAACAGAAGTCAGACTTTCGAACATACAATCTACGTTGGCAAGCATGATACGTCATGACGTCATATGATTCCGGTTATCTCGAGTTTTCTCCGTTATACATGTCCGTGGGTTTTTCAATGTTCGGTTATTTCCGTGGCTTCATGCGGAAAGGGAACCGTCGTCTGCAATCAACGACATGGACCATTCTGGTACTTGTTGCTGACAAAAACATGATTTTAACACAGAATTTAATGTCAGAATAGCTATATAAACGCTATTGTGTTTTCAATTTAGCAATAGGGTCCGATATTTAGACTCGAACAAATGTATTATGCGACTCGTCTTCGACTCGTCGGCATTATACTTGTCTCGTCTAAATATCGGTCCCTATTGCTACGCTGAAAACACTATAGCTGTTAATCTATATATATATATATATATATATACGACTTGTGTCTGTCTGTTTGTCTGTCTGTCTGTCTGTCTGTGTATTCGCGATGCACGGCCAAAGTTATCGATGGATCTGCTTCAAATTTGGTGCGCATATTCAGGTACACCCCGGACACAACATGGTCGATGAGAATTTTCAACACGTGCTCTCAGCGCGCAGCGCTGAACCGATTTTGGTTTTTCTCTGGATCCATTCCCGGTAACTCTTCCTTATCTTCTCCAGTGTTTTGAGCGTTTATCTCCCTTCCTTCGTGTGGCGCGCTACGGTATGGCAAGCAGCTTCAGATATTCCCGTTACTATTTTTAGAAGGTCACTGCACTGTCCACGCTTTCCTTGCACCCGTAAGTTGTCCTCACTGTAAAAGTGCAAAGGTCGAATCAATTTATAGTCACGCGAAAAATACACTGTCATCTGTCTCTATATATTTATACACTAGAATGAATACCCGCTTCGCCGGGTAGCCGGCTTCGCCGGGAAGAAGTACTTAGAGCCGTACGCCGGCTTCGCCGGGTCCGAACAATGGACCCGCCAAGCTTAGGTCCCTCCCAGATTCGTGGAATGGGAACAGCACGAAAATGATTCAGTGGCCATAATGCCATTCCTGACCATATCGAGTCCCATCCTTGTCGACGAATGTAACCGTGTTAATCACCTTTGGAGGCGAACTCCACTCAAACAGGATTGAGCAATTTATAGTTTATCTGTAAGCCCTTTTGAACTGTTATGGCTTTTCAAAGGAAGGCCAGTACATACAAATACACAAAAGCCGCCAGACCACATCACAAACAGAACTGAACAATCCCCAGGTGTTGCTCACATAGAGAGACACACACACACACACACACAAACACAGAGAAGCCGTATCTATAGAGAGATAGATGACAGTGTATTTTTCGCGTGGCTATAAATTGATTCGACCTTTGCACTTTTACAGTGAGGATAATTTACGGGTCCAATTTACGTTCTGGACACTGCGGTGACCTTCTAAAAATAGTAACAGAACGCCGGGAATATCCGAACACGCCCCACTCATACTATAGTGCACCATACGAAGGAAGGGAGGTAAACGCTGAAAACCTGGAGAAGATAAGGAAGAGTTACTTATAATGGTGAAATGAACACAAAAACCAAAATCGGTTCAGCGCTGCGCGCTGAGAGCACGTGTTGAAATATCTCATCGATGATATTGTGTCCGGGGTGTAGCTGAATACGGTGTCCAAATTTGAAAAAGATCCACCGAGAACTTTGGCTTTGGTGTGTCGGTATGGGGGCCCGGGTAGCTGAGGTGGAACCAAAATAGCTGAGGTGGAACCAAAATCGGTTCAGCGCTGCGCGCTGAGAGCACGTGTTGAAATATCGACCAGGTTGTGTCCTGTCCCGGGTCTACCTGAATATGCCCACCAAATTTGAAGCAGATCCATCGAGAACTTTGGCCGTGCATCGCGAACTCACACACAGACACACAGACACACAGACACAAGTCGTATATATATATAGATACTAGATGAATACCCGCTTCGCCGGGTAGCCGGCTTCGCCGGGAAGAAGTAGAGCCGAATACCCGGCTTGAGTGGCGCACCGTACGCCGGCTTCGCCGGGTCCGAACCATGGACCCGCCAAGCTTAGGTCCTACCCAGATTCTCTAAAATGATTCAGAGGCCATATTGCCATTCCTGCTCATATCATGTCGTGTTCCATCATTGTCGACGACGAATGTAACCGAGTGCCGAAACTCCACAATCACCTTTGGAGGCGAAGTCCACTCAAACAGGTTTGAGATATTTAGAGCTTATCTCTATGCCCTTTTAAATCTGTTATGGCTTCTCAGAGGAAGGTCAGAACATACCGACACAGCAAAAGCAGCCAGACCACATCACAAACAGAACTCTAGAATCCACAGGTGTTTTCCACACACACACACAAACACACACACACACACACACACACACACACACACACACAGAGAAGCCGTATATATATATATATATCTATATGTTTAATATATAGAGATAGATGACAGTGTAATTTTCGCGTGGCTATAAATTGATTCGACCTTTGCACTTTTACAGTGAGGACAATTTAGGGGTGCAAGGACAGCGTTCTGGACAGTGTAGTGACCTTCTAAAAATAGTAACGGAATGGGAATATCCGCGGGCCGTAACCGAGTGCCGAAACTCCACAATCACCTTCGGAGGCGAAGTCCACTCAAACAGGTTTGAGATATTTAGAGCTTATCTCTATGCCCTTTTTAATCTGTTATGGCTTCTCAGAGGAAGGTCAGAACATACCGACACAGCAAAAGCAGCCAGACCACATCACAAACAGAACTCTAGAATCCACAGGTGTTTTCCACACACACCCACACACAAACACACACACATACACACAGAGAAGCCGTATATATCTATATATCTATATGTATAAATATATAGAGATAGATGACAGTGTAATTTTCGCGTGGCTATAAATTGATTCGACCTTTGCACTTTTACAGTGAGGACAATTTAGGGGTGCAAGGACAGCGTTCTGGACAGTGTAGTGACCTTCTAAAAATAGTAACGGAATGGGAATATCCGCGGGCCACACGAAGGAAGGGAGGTAAACGCTGAAAACACTGGAGAGATAAGGAAGAGTTAGTGGTAGTGGATCCCGAAAAGAAATAAAAAATCGGTTTGCGCTGCGCGCTGAGAGCACGTATTGAAATATCTCATCGACCAGATTGTGTCCGGGGTGTATCTGAATATGGACACCAAATTTGAAACAGATCCATCGAGAACCTTGGCCGCGCATCGCGATTACACAGACAGCCAGATAGACAGACAGACAGACAGACAGACACAAGTCGTATATATATAAACACTAGAGGAATACCCGGCTTCGCCGGGGTGAATCGCGAGACAGAGACAGACAGCGTGGCGGTTCATCACAAACACCTTTGCAGGCGAAGTCCTGTCAAACGGGATTGAGAATTTTAGAGCTTATTTCTTAGCCCTATATTATCTGTTGTGGCTTCTCAAATGCCAGAACATACAGACAGACAAATGCCGCTAGACCCCATCACAAACAGAACTCTACAATCCACAGGTTTTTGCCTACACACACAAACACACACACACAGAGAAGCCGTATATATATATATGTATATCTATATATATAAATATATAGAGATAGGTGAGAGTGTATTTTTCGCGTGGCTATAAATTGATTCGACCTTTTCACTTTGACAGTAAGAACAACTTACGGGTGCAAGGGAAGCGTTCTGGACAGCGCAGTGACATTCTAAAAATAGTAACTTAGAAACGGGAATATGGGGTGAATCGCGAGACAGAGACAGACAGCGTGGCGGTTCACCACAATCACCTTTGAAGGCGAAGTCCTGTCAAACGGGATTGAGAATTTTAGAGCTTATTTCTTAGCCCTATATTATCTGCTGTGGCTTCTCAAATGCCAGAACATACAGACAGATGATGATGATGATAAAATCGTTTATTTAACGTCACTCTGTAAAAACATTGGCGACATTTGTCTTAGATTAAGAACACACACAGGCACGCACACAAACTTTCCCTTTATGTACAGTGGTTCACCACCCTCCCGCCCCCCGCACACTCTCGCTCATCTAATTAAAAATGGTGTTAAGAGATACTTGGATATAAAATGGTATTTTTAAAAGTTCTGATAAAAATATATAGTAGCTGTATGAGAAGCAATGGCGTCAGCCGCAGCAACGTCTCTTCATATCCAGGGACCAAGTGGGTGCGTGTGCATAAGTCCAGCGATAAGTTTGGGACCTTGCCACCCAAGGTCTTTATTAAAACTTAAAAGATAACTTAATTTTTCCTTTGAGGTATTTGGCAGAATATTTCTATTTGAGTTCATAAACTGAGTCAGGGGTTGAAAGTGGCATGAGTTCAAATCACACTCCAAAGTCAAATGAGCAATGGTGAGGTCGGATTGACAGGTGCATTTAAGCTCTAGAAATTGGTAATTCCCAGCTTCTGCCCTTAGGCGGTTAATCCTTTTTATTACACGTGGGCATGCATTATAGGTGTTCATCTGTTTTGATGGGGCTTCCCGAATGAGCCAGCCAGAGCTTATAGCCTTGTGCATATATTTGTTCCTCCATTCTCTCCAGAGAAGAGAGTCTGTAAGGCTACTGATCTCAGAAGCAGACAATGGCAGGTCTACCTCGGAGGCGCCTATGCCTTGGGCAGCTTCTTTAGCGGCTTTGTCCGCTTTCTCGTTGCCAGGCACGTTCACGTGTGCTGGACACCAGACCAGGTTAATCTCGCTTCCTTTTTTTATAATTTTATTTGCCAGCTCCTTTATGGCAATGACAAGATCATGTCTTTTTGATCTTTTGTTAGATCTTAATGCTTCAATGGCTGCTTTGGAGTCAGAGAATATAGCTATCTTTTGAGGAGGAGTGTTCTTGAGATTGAGATGAACAAGCGACATGCAGATGGCAAGGAGCTCAGCTGAGAAGATCGAGTTTCTGTTGCACAGTTTAAATTTCCCAGTCATGTCATCGCTGGGGATTACAAAATCTGCGCCAGCCTTCTTGTCATCCAACACTGACCCGTCTGTGTAAACATGAACATGGCCTTTGTATACAGTATCAATGTGCTCAAGGGCTTGTATCCTGAGTAATAACTGATCATCCTTTGTAGCTGTGCAATATTCTGTGTCAAAATTCATTTCTTTCATTGTCCATGAGGGATCACGAGATATGGGGTTTTGGGCCACATCATTTGGGTCGACACTGATTTCACTAAAGAGTGAAGCATTGAATTGAGCCAGTGAGGAGAAAGTAGTGTCAAAGTGGGCCTTTTTGTTTTGGACATGATTGTAATGCGGTTGTAGCTCCTCTTTTGTTGAGTTTTGCACTGTGTTGGCTCGAACATTGTAATCTGCGCAGCACTTACGCCGCCACATGTCAAGAGGGAGGAATCCTGCTTGGTGGTATACAATGGCCTGCTTTGAATGCCTTGGGTGTCCAAGGGCAAGCCGAAAGGCACGACATTCCGCTGACTGTAGCTTATCAAGCCATTTTCGAGCCGACGAGAAGTAGGCCTCCTGTCCATATGATAGTCTTGATCTTATAAGAGCTCTGGTGATGTTTGTTAGAATAACTGGGCACTTTGCCCATGGTTGGGCAGCCAGTATTTTAAGAAGGTTGATGGTCTTATTTGCTTTGCTTAAAAGATACTTTAAGTGAGCAGTCCATAGTCCATTTGAGGTGAAAAGTACGCCCAGATATTTCACCTGCTGACTGGGTGAGACAACAGATTTATCTAGTGAGAACTGTATCTTTTCTCGATCTTCCAGTTTTCGGTGTGTAAAGACAACGAATACAGTTTTCTCGGCAGAGAGAGTGAAGCCATTCTCCCGCATATAGTTCGCAATGTTATCTATAGCTGTTTGCCACTCTTTAGAGAATTTGTGTTCTGTTTTATAGGTTTTGTTTTGATACTCTTTGCATAGAGCAATATCATCCGCATAAAGCGTCAGTTCGGCTCCATGTGTTTTAATTGTCGATATGTCATGCAGCATAATGCTAAAAAGCAGTGGTGCTATTACTGAGCCCTGTGGCACTCCCATGTCAACTTTGCGAGTGGATGATTTGGCACCTTTATAATCAGTTTGAAAGGATCTGTTCAGTAGAAAGCTTTTTATGTATTGAAACATATTACCACTGATGCCTAATTGCTTCAATTTGAACAACAATCGTTGGTGCCATACTGTATCGTAGGCTTTTTTGATGTCAAAAAAGACAGCAAAGAGAGACTTCTTGCGTGAGAGAGCTTTCTTAATTTTGGAGGACAGTTTTACAATGTGATCCGAGACACCCCTGCCTCGACGGAAACCGGCTTGGCACAGGGGTATTACCTTTTTTCTTTCCATTTCATCTTCTAGTCTGGATTTTAGTATTCTTTCATAGATTTTGCTCAGATGGGAGGTCAGAGATATAGGGCGCCAGTTGGAAGGGTCAGCTCTTGGTTTTCCAGGCTTTAAAATGGGGATCACAACAGCCTCTTTCCAAGCTGAGGGAATCAGGCCAGACTTCCAGCATGTTGAATAAAAATCCAGTAAAAGATTTAATCCTTGGTTTGGTAAATGTTGTATGACCTGATAGTTTATTGGATCTTCTTCTTCTTCTTCTTGGCGTTCGCAGAGGTTACACAATCAGTCCAGCACTGGTGATAAATGTTGTCGTTTTCTCCAACTCCTGTCGACTGCCGTATAGTTTGGTCTGCAAGGGAGTTGGTGACGGCCACACTTCTTTTCGTTCCTCATCTAGTAAGGGACATCGCTGTAAGATGTGTTCCGCTGTTTGGTCTTCTTGACCGCAGGCACAGGTTGGTGATGGCGCCAGCTTGAACTTTCGGTTCATGTGAGCATTGAGCCTGTTGTGGCCAGTACGCAGCCTGATGAGGTTGACTTGCTGCTCTCTGGACATTGTGTGGTAGTCATCTCTGTTTGTCCTTGGCCTCATCAATGCCTTGATGATTGTCTTCTGCTCACTAAAGCTGACACTGTTTTCAGGTTGGTCTTCCACGGCTCCTTCTTTCGCCAGCTCATCTGCCCTTTCATTTCCTGGTATCCCACAGTGTGCTGGTATCCACTGGAGGACAACTCTTCTGGTTTGTCTGACCATCTGTAATGCTTTGGCCAGCTGTGGGAGTTTGTCGTTCTCTAGGGCCTGAAGGACTGAAAGGGCGTCCGAGAGGAAGACAACTTGGTAGCAAGGGTCTGCGGAGTCCTGAACCAAGGAGGCGGCCTGCATGAGAGCTTCTGCTTCTGCTTTATAGTTTGTGCAGTGTTTGCCAGTGGCAACGCTGGATGTAGCTGTATGTCCCCCAGGGAACTGGATGAGAATGCCTGCACCTCCATTGAGCACGGCGTTAGTTGCTGATCCATCGGTGTATACATGGATCCACGCCTCTTTTGGGTACTGTTCGTCGATCAGGGCTAAGGTGAGTGCCTGTCGAGCTGTGTCATTCTGATCTTCTCCTGAGGTAACATGTGGAACACTGGTGCAGATCTGGATGCCTGGTTTCTCTGTTGCCTTGGGGGTTTCCTCTTCTTCTTGAGTCAGAGGTAGAGTGTTCTGTGGGAGGACTTCCCTGTACTCTCGAGAAAGTCTCTTGCTCTCGTGTACAAAACTGCTCCGTTTGAGCCGGTTCTTGGTGAGGTTGCTCAGTCTGTGCTTCATGGGGTGGTCGGGTAGGCACTTGAGCTTCTCGGCCTGTACCATAGTCTTGGCTTCTCTTCTCTGACAGAGGGGTTGGATGGTGGTAAGCTTCTCCATTTCCTTGATGGGCGTGGATTTCATTGCACCAGTGATGAGTCGGAGGGCCTGGTTTTGCACACGGTCAAGGGTCTGCAGGTTTGTCTTGGCTGAGGTTGACCACGCTGTGGAGCCGTACTCGAGGTGGGGTCTGATTGTTCCCTGGTATACTGTCTTCAGTATCTTCTCGTTCGCTCCCCAGGTGGTACCTGCCAGCTTCCTGAGTATGGCTAGCTTGCGCCGGGCCTTCGTCTCTGCCTGTGCAATGTGTGGTTTCCAGGTCTGCCGTCTATCAAAGGTGACACCAAGGTACGTTGCTTCTTCATCCTCTCTCAGAGGAGTTCCACCAAGCCTAATGGTTCCGGCTTTCTGCTTTGGCGACAGTGTGAATAGGGTGGTGGAGGATTTCTCCTTGTTGATGGAGACGCACCAATCTTCTGCCCATGCGTTCAGCCTATCTGCCGCTTGCTGCATTCTGTAGGTGGCAGTACTTGCGTGCTCCTCCTTGCACCAGATCACAAGGTCGTCTGCGTAGAGAGCAGCTTTGATCCCCTTGGGCATCTCAGACACCAGATCGTCGATGAAGAGAAGGAAGAGTGTGGGGGAGAGGACTCCGCCCTGAGGGACGCCATGACGAAGGAGGAACTTCTTGCTTTTGGTCTGGTCGACGTTAACTCTTGCCCTGCGGTTATAGAGGTAAGAGCGAATCCACTGGTACATGTTGCTGGACACGCCTTTCCTCAGCAGTTTTACAAGGAGTCCATCTTTCCAGACCTTGTCAAAGGCCTTCTGAAGATCTATCCAGGTGACGAAGACCAGCTTCTGTTCCTGAAAGGCATCTTCAACTTCTTGCGCCAGGTAAGTGACCTGATCTTCAGTGCTGCGGAACTGTCGGAATCCAGCTTGTTCAGGGGCGAGGAGGTTCCTGGATTCCAGGTACCACCTGAGGCGCTCGTTCACAATTCTCTCCAGGGTCTTCACAACACAGCTGGTGAGGCTGATTGGGCGATAGCTGGTGGCCTTCTTTGGATCCTTCCCTTTTTTTAGGATGGGGATCATGATCGCTTTTCGCCAGAGTTGTGGTAGCGATCCTTCTTGCCAGCTGCTGTTGAAGACCTCGAGTAGCTTGTTCTCTGCTGCGCTACCAAGGTGGGTTAGCATCTCGTTGGTGATGCCGTCTGGGCCAGGGGACTTCTTCGCCTTTGACTTTTTCAGAGCTGAGTGCAGCTCGTGGAGTGTGAGTGGTTGACTCATGGCGTCCTCTGTCGACTGTCTGGCAGGTCTCTCTCTTTTCTCTCTTCTTGCTTCTCTCTGTTTCTCGGGGCTAACATGGTGGTTGCTCTCAGCTGCATAGCTTTCAGCAAATTGGTTGGCAGCATGCTTTCCAGTTAGCACCTTCTCGTTCTCTTCTAATGTGATCTTTCCTCTGCTGGTGTTCTCATCATTCAACTGCTTGGTGAGCCTCCAGAGCTTTCTGCCATCCTTCTCAAGGTTCAGAGAGCTTGTTTTCTCTTGCCAGCTTCTCCGTCTTGCCTGTAGCTTCTTTTTGAGAAATTTGGCTTTGGCTTCCTGGAGGCGGATGTTGTTGTTTTGTGACGGGTTGACTTCTGCTTCCCTTCTGGCGTCTGCCAGATCATCATCCAGTTCCTGCAATTCATTGCTCCAGTAGGGCTTATAGTCTCTCCTGGCACCCCTGGGAATGGACTCATGCGCTGCTCTGAGGATGCTCATGTTGAAGTCCTTCGCCACCATGTTGATGTCTCGACCCTCGACTCTGATGTCTTTGGTGAGTTCGCTGGTGCGGTGTCTAAAGAGGAACCAGTTCGCTCTTTTGTAGTTCCACCGTGGGAAGGAAGCTTCAGTGCAGGACTCCATACCCAGGGTCAAAAAGACTGGCCGATGGTCACTTCCACCTAGCTGTTCTCCGACCTCTCTGCTGGTTAGCTGGTGCATGTCTTCCGTGCAGAAGGCTAGGTCAGGAGTTGATGTAGTGTGCCATCTTCTGGAGTAGAATGTAGGGCAGTCAAAGGGACTGTTCAAAAGGATGAGACCTTTGTCGTCCTGCCAGTTCTCCACCTCTTCTCCTCTCCGATCCAGGTGGTCATATCCCCAACTCTGTGAATGACTGTTGAAGTCACCCACCACGATGAAGTTGGAGGCCTTTGCGGGGATCGTGTCAAGGGCGAGGTGTCTATCATTGGGGCAGTAGAAGTTGACAAGATGGAATTCTGATGTCTTCGTCTGGATTCGAATCACCTGATATTCGGAGTCCTCCATGTGCGTTTCTATCAAACAGGCATTGATGTTGTTCCTGATGAGGGTCAGGATTCCTCCTTTGCTTCGGTCTGTTCTGTCGGACCTAAGGCATTGGTAGCCTCTCACTTTGAAGGACTTTTGGGGTGTCAGGTGCGTCTCCTGAATACAGCAGATGTTGATGTTCTTCTCATGCAGGATATGCTCCAACTCTGTCTTCTTGTTCAGGATACTTTCTGCGTTCCAGTGCATGACCTGAAAAGGTCGCTGCTGACTGGGTTTTTTCCTGGTTGTGGTGGTGCCAGTCACTTTCCTCCTGCGTCCCCTGGCGTGACAAGACGGACGGGAGGGACCTCCAGTAGTTGGGGCTGGGTCCCTTTGAGGCATGGGACCCGACGCTGCTCCACCCTGGGGGGTCCTCAATGGGCGAGCGCCATTTCCATCTGTGCTGGTTGATTGTGTCATCATTTGCGTAAGTGCGTGTACCCGTGGTTTGTTAGAATGCGCCGTGCGGCCCGGGTCCTCCGTCTTCAGCATTCGGGGTTTTCTGTCGGGGTTACCTCACCCTTAGCTCATGGCCCGTACGTCCTACCCTGAGAGCACAGGGGGGAGGATTTGCCGGGATCCCACCCGGAGCCAGTTTGGTCCGCGGCCGCAAGCGGCTGATCTCCATATCTGAAGACCGTTCCCCTATCCGCCACCCGGGGACGCGCTGGGTTGGGGGTGGTCGCCCCACTGAAAATCCCACACTGGGTTAAGAAAGATCAGCCTGTCCCAGGTTTATTGGATCAGAACCACAGGCGGATCGGACTTTTGTCACCGATGCTATAGCCGTTTTCAGTTCTTGAATGGATAAGGGAGCATTTATTTTTAAGGAAGGGTTGAGTTCTGGGTCGTTTAAGTCCTGTTTATCCTCCCACTTCTTACGGAAGAGTTCCTGCTCACATAACAGTTTATCTGTTTGGCTTGCTGCTGCAAAAATATCTGCAAACAGTTCTGCTTTTTCAGGAAGGCTTTCATCTTTTTTTCCTTCGTGCATAAGAGGACGTCCAGCCTGCTTGTGTCTGCATTTGAATTTCCTTATTTTTGTCCAAATGTGTCCAGCATCCCTGTAATCGCTCATCTTGCTGGACATGTTTTCAAAATATTCTTTTTTTGCTTTGTCTATAATTTTGTCACATTGTTCTTCAGTTGATTTCATATTGTTGTGGTTTTGTGCAGACCTGAAGCGATCATACTTCTCTTTTGCAGTTCTTTTTAACCTGATGGCTGTTCTGCATTCTTCTGTCCACCATGGGCTCTGATCAGTTCTACTGGGTCCGATAAAAGGTTTTGTTTTGGGGATTGACAATTCCATTGCATTCAGCAGGTTTGATCTTAGCTGTTTATATTTGTTGTCGATACTTTCTTGGGACTCTGGATTGCCATCCAAGAGGGTATGTGCATCGGCAGACTTAGTGACAGCGTCCTTGAAAACTGCCCAGTCTGCCTTTTTATAATTGTATTTTAAGGCTTTTGGACCTGGCTCTGTGTGTGGTGATTTCCCAATAATGGATATCATGATTGGTAAGTGGTCGCTTTTTAATTTATCTGACACAACGCACCAGTCCGTTGTTAATCCGAGAGTGGGACTAACCAAGGTTATGTCAATGGCGGAGGGGTGTTGGTTTGAGATATCGGGTATTCTGGTTGCTGATCCGTCATTTAGTAAGTACACATTTGATTGCGTTACATAGGTGGCAAGGCTCTTTCCCACGGCACATGTCTGATCGGGGAAGTTGGCATCCCACAGGGGGTTTCGGCCATTAACATCTCCTCCGATCACCCAGGTGCGTCTTCCGTCGAGCTCTGGGAGCCAGCTGAAAATCGGGCCTTTGGTAATGTTTCTGTTATATATGTTTAATAAGAAGATGGATGGGCCATCATTCAGCAGAAGTTCAACTAGGTTTGAATGTATTTTTGTGTCGGCCGGAACAGGGGTTGGGTGAACATTGTACTTCAGATTGTCTCTGACATAGGTTACTGTGTACTTGATAGTTTGTGCTCCGCTCGTATCATCAACCTGATAATCTGTGACGGGTGGGTAAAAGAAACCAGATATGAAGGGGAGTTTTCCCGCATGACAGAGTGGGGACTGTATCAATAATACATTGAACATGTTGTTTTGGTTAAGATAATTAATAAGGTACGGTAGAGCAGTGTTAAGGGAACGACAGTTCCACTGCAGTATATTTATTCTTGAATCCATTTCAATCACAGAAGACCTAAAGTCTGTTGTGACCGTTTGATCTGCCCCTCAACTCTCTATGTCATTGTGTTGTCAAGGGGTTGAGACTCTGTTACAGATCTGCCTCCCTGAATGCCGAGAAGAGCGCATTGAGTGGAAAGTATCTTATTTAAGGCTGGTGGAGTTGGATTTTCCTTTGGCTTAAATATTTCAGTATATAGCCCTGTCAGAAGTGTCAGAACATTTTCGGGGCTTTCATTCGTTTTTGCTTCAATAAGTGCAGCTAGGATGCCAGTGACGAATTTGAACACCTCACCGCAGTTCTCGGCGCTCATCATCTTTGCATAGCTTTCTTTTAAAATATGTTGTCTGAGGCAGTCTTCGGACTGTGGCTTTGGTGTGTTTTGTGTTTCATCTTCCTCAACAATCATCAACTTTGGTTCATCCATGAACAAGTCATCATAATCGTGTGTGGGGGAAGTTTGAGATTCTGCATCAGCAACCTTTTTCTCATTGTTTGTTGTTGGCTGTTTGTTTGTCTTTGTTTTGTCTGCTGCTTTTGTGGGGGCCTTTTTTACATTGTGTGTTGATTTTAGTTTCTGGGCAACAGTAGACTCATTATTAATAGGGTTTATGTCAGTTCTTTGTCCAGGTCTCTGGAGGGCGATATTTTGCTCTGAAATGGGGTTTTCACTACGAGGGTTGCTTGGTCCGCCTTGATTTCCTGTGCGTATGCGGCTTGTTGTTGGTTCTGGCCAGATAGTGCTATAATCCTGTTTTTCAATCTCAGCCACGAAAGCTGGGGAGGTAGCCAGGTTTCTCTTTGCTTTGCTGGCACCGCGAGGAGCACTTTTCCCCCCTGCCATTTTCAGCACCCAGCACTCATCGACTTCTGAATCAGAGTCATTAGATGTATCTGGGTCTTTCTTTTGTTTTTTCATTATTTCAAACTTTGCTCTTCTTATTGCTTCTGCATATGGGATGTATTTGGCTGCTCGGATTTTGTTTGCTGTTCTTCGGAGCACTAACTCAGGACAGCCTAAGTAAGCTGCCGAGTGGGGACCGCCACAGTTTAGGCAGTGTTTGTCATTTGGACAGTTGTCAACTGGGTGGTCTTTCTTTTGACCGCATCTTGGGCATTTGTCTTGTCTGGCTTTACATTGTTTGGAGCCATGTCCCAATCTCTGGCACTTAGTACACCTTCTGACTGGGGCCACATAGGGTTCGACAGCAAAGAAGGTTTTCACTATCTTCACTGTATCTGGTAGCGTTTTCTTTAAAAAAGTGATTTTGACAGCTTGAGTAAGTTCCCCCTTCTGGTTTTTTAACCGCTGAAGAGATTTTACTTTCTCAAGAGATTGTTGAAGTTTATCAAGGTCTTCAGAGAGTGGGATGGGTCTGATGACACCTTCCGTTGTTGCCTCTGGTATAGTGCATCTTATTTGCACTTGAGCGAGGCTGGTAAGATTGGCAAGTTTATGTTGTTGTTTTTCATTGCAGCAGGCAATCAAGAATTTGCCCGAGGGCAGAGGTCGTACACCTTCTATCTGACCGACCGCGTCAACCAAAACACGACACTGGAGTGATGGCCCAAGTTTCGAGAACATAGCTGGACCTGTAGCCACGTTGGTGAGAATGACTGGGTATTGTGCAAAGGTTGGAGGAAGACTTGGTGTCACCTTTTTTGACTTTGTGTGTCTAGGGGGCCCAGTTTTGACTGGTTGTGAGACTTTTGACTGTGGCTGAGGCAGAGCCTGTTCGGCATCACTGTTAGCAATGGGTGCTTTTTTCTTTCGCTGACGGCGGCGTTGAGTTTTAAAAATGTCATCGCCTTCTGTGCTTTGGGAAGGTGAAATGTTCCCGTCTTCTGAGGGCACTGCTGCGTTGTGGTTATTGACACTGGCGTCAGCGTCAGAGTGGTTGTTTGAGCTCTCTTTTGTCTTTTTTGAGCTTGTTGGAGAGAAGCTGTCGGAATCTCTTAACCTTTTTCGGGGTGTGCAACACAATGTGCTGTCCATAGATTCAGCAGGGGTAGAGGTAGCCAAAGGTGGTTTGTCGCTTATGACAAAGGTGGCAGTGGCCATTGTGAGGGCCTTTTGGTGTTCAAATGCAGTGAGGAGTACTCAGAGAGCAGTGTGTTTGTGTGTAGTTGTGAGCGACCTTGGTAGAGGACCCTCTAAAAGCGAAATGACTAGAAAATGAGCTTTGGTATGAGCAGGCATCTCGCACTGTTAAAAGAAACAAGAAAAGATGACAAAAGCGTCCCTTGACAAAGAGTGAGCTGAAGCTCACCCTCTAGTGACTTTCACTTCTCTCCCGAGAATCACGAGGACTCCTGCAGGGCGAGTGGAAAAGCCACCAAGGGCAGTTAAAAAAGCCCTCTCTGGGTCTATGCCAAGAGAGCTGTGTCGTGTGTTAAAACACACACAAAATGTGATTGTCCCCCTTTACCATCAGGAATTCGGGAAGAAATCGTATTTTGAGCACTGACTTGGCTATGTAAGCTCGAGGTACGTTAAAGCAGTCGCTATGTAATCAGCATGTCTGCTTGTGAAAGACGCACTCTACGGGCCAGCAACTGCAGTGAATTACTCGTGCTGAGTCTGAGGATGAGATGATACAGACTGACAAAAGCCGCTAGACCACATCACAAACAGAACTCTACAATACACAGGTTTTTGCCCACACACACACACAAACACACACACACACGGAGAAGCCGTATATATATATATATATATATGTATATCTATATCTATACATATATAGAGATAGGTGACAGTGTATTTTTCGCGTGGCTATAAATTGATTCGACCTTTTCACCTTGACAGTAAGAACAACTTACGGGTGCAAGGGAAGCGTTGTGGACAGCGCAGTGACATTCTAAAAATAGTAACTTACAAACGGGAATATGGATTGAAGCCACACGAAGGAAGGGAGATAAACGCAAAACACTGGAGAAGATAAGGAAGAGTTACTTATAATGGTGAAATGAACACAAAAACCAAAATCGGTTCAGCGCTGAGAGCACGTGTTGAAATATCTCATCGATGATATTGTGTCCGGGGTGTAGCTGAATACGGTGTCCAAATTTGAAAAAGATCCACCGAGAACTTTGGCGTTGTGATGTGGTGTAGCGGCTTTGGTGTGTCGGTATGGGGGCCCGGGTAGCTGAGGTGGAACCAAAATCGGTTCAGCGCTGCGCGCTGAGAGCACGTGTTGAAATATCGACCAGGTTGTGTCCTGTCCCGGGTCTACCTGAATATGCCCACCAAATTTGAAGCAGATCCATCGAGAACTTTGGCCGTGCATCGCGAACTCACACACAGACACACAGACAGACGAACTCACACACAGACACGCAGACAGACACAAGTCGTATATATATATAGATATATCCCATGAGCTGCTTCTTTGTCTCTGTAATGCCACTATGGGTATATATGTTGTATTTTTCGGCTTCAATGAATACATAATGGGCTCAAAAAATATATCATAGTACCAATTCCGGTTTGGCCGAGGAACTATACTTCGGCGGCCTACCCTTGACACTGCACCGAACATGTTTCAGTGGATTGATGAAGTTAAAACGCACTCACACAAATGTCAACAGCACTGATTCTAAATCTACATTGCAAACTTCGGTAAATTCAGCGACACTCAATTAAACAATGATTGAACTATGTAAACAAACAACATGGTGCAAACATTCAATCATGATTCACCCATCAATAGCAACAACCTCAGTGCAGAACTCAAGAAGTCTGCAGCAAGCACTTCCATTCCTTTTTTCTTTAAAAGGCCCACTATCCAACTATACAGCATCAACATCAATATCTTTCCCACACAAGCAAGCTCCACAGCTACAATCAACAGCAGACAGCGTAAGCTTACCATTATTCAACACAGATTCCCCAAAAGGTGTGTGTGTGTGTGTGTGCAAGCTATTTCTGAGCGTTCAATGGCACGGGCACTGTCGATGTTACCCAAAGGCAAAGGGGAAGAACCCTATTATTAAGCTTAGCACTGACCGGATTACCTTGAAGCTTGATTAGACTTTAGCCGATCTGCAGCCAGAACACTGAGAGTAACTTCTGCAAAGTTAAACATTTAAACACATGATGTATGCTCAAAATCAAATAAATTGTTTCAGATCTTTTTAATTTGACATCCAACCTACGCAATTCACTCGCGCGCACGCGCGTGTGTCTGTGTGTGTTTGCGTACGAGTGGGTGTCTGTGTGTTCGTGTCTCTCTGTGTGTTCAACAAGCAAAGATGCACTGCGTCAGTGTTACGAGTGTACCTTTTTCGCTGGCCGGTTCGCTTCGTCATCCAGCACAGGCTGTTTCATCCATTTTTCGAGCATGTCCAACTGTTTTGCTTTACACTGACGTAAGTTCATGGTTATATGAAAGTATCCAAGAGCTCAGCAAACGTGTATTTCATCCTGATGGAGTAAAATCAGTTCAAACGGTATTCAACACGCAGTTTCAAGGAGCGGCCATTACACCGTTTTAGACAGAATTGACGCTACCAGTATGGGTTGATTAACGCAAGCACGATCGAACAAATTAACTCAGAGATATATTTCACGTACATGAAATGACTGGTTAAATCTAAAGAAAGTTATTCAGTAAAATGTTAGTTTATTTTCGTAATTCTACACTCCAACACAAAAATTAAACTAGAATTGGGATCCGAGTTAACCAAACCGGTTTTGGCAACCGTAGCCTGGAACTGTGACCTTGGACGGACTCAGAACCTAAATCGAAACTGTCTTTGATTCAATGAAAACTTTCATTGTGTGTGCTTTCTTTACTATCTTGAAACTAAAATGCATTCAAAAGCAAATCGAACAGTGGTTTGAATGTAGATTTACACATTTACGGATGCACTTGTTTGCACTTTATTTCTTCAGCGACGTGGCTTTTGCATGGGGTAGTGAAGAGGAACACACCTCGCTGGCTCACCTATTTACACACCACAGACAACTGCAGTGCTTTGTTGTGGTCCACGTTGTCTTTGGTGTACGCATGGGATATACAGCTTACAACACTCGTGTGTTTTTATATGGCTTGTATTTCAGTCAAGACCCAGCGGGAATATCGGGATCCACTCGCCTTCCCTTTTCTATATAATAGACACACACGTTCATTTCCTCTCTGCTTATTTGTGCTTTCTTCTTGTACTTCCGTCTCCCCCTCCCACACATGTATGTATGCCTTCTTGTTCTTGCTTCCCATTGTAACAGGGGAGGCTACCGCTCCTTTCACAGCAGACTCTGCACCCGAGTTGTTGGCCTTTAAAAGTCAACACCCGTGGATTGTGGAAATCTGTTTGTGATGGGTCTGGTGGTTTCCGATTGTCTGGCCCAAGTTTCGAGAACATAGCTGGACCTGTAGCCGCGTTGGTGAGAATGACTGGGTATTGTGCAAAGGTTGGAGGAAGACTTGGTGTCACCTTTTTTGACTTTGTGTGTCTAGGGGGCCCAGTTTTGACTTGTTGTGAGACTTTTGACTGTGGCTGAGGCAGAGCCTGTTCGGCATCACTGTTAGCAATGGGTGCTTTTTTCTTCCGCTGACGGCGGCGTTGAGTTTTAAAGATGTCATCGCCTTCTGTGCTTTGGGACGGTGAAATGTTCCCGTCTTCTGAGGGCACTACTGCTTTGTGGTTATTGACACTGGTGTCAGCGTCAGAGTGGTTGTTTGAGCTCTCTTTTGGTTTTTTTGAACTTGTTGGAGAGAAGCTGTCGGAATCTCTTAACCTTTTTCGGGGTGTGCAACACAATGTGCTGTCCATAGATTCAGCAGGGATAGAGGTAGCCAAAGGTGGTTTGTCGCTTATGACAAAGGTGGCAGTGGTCATTGTGAAGGCCTTTTGGTGTTCAAATGCAGTGAGGAGTACTCAGAGAGCAGTGTGTTTATGTGTAGTTGTGAGCGACCTTGGTAGAGGACCCTCTAAAAGCGAGATGATTAAAAGATGAGCTTTGCTATGAGCAGGCGTCTCGCACTGTTAAAAGAAAAAAGAAAAAAGAAAAGATGACAAAAGCGTCCCTTGACAAAGAGTGAGCTGAAGCTCACCCTCTAGTGACTTTCACTTCTCTCCCGAGAATCAGGAGGACTCCTGCAGGGCGAGTGGAAAAGCCACCAAGGGCAGTTAACGCCCTCTCTGGGTCTGCGCCAAAAGCAGAGGGAGCTGTGACGTGTGTTTAAAACACACACAAAATGTGATTGTCCCCCTTTACCATCAGGAATTCGGGAGGAAATCGTTTTTTGAGCACTGACTTGGCAATGTAAGCTCGAGGTACGTTAAAGCAATCGCTATGTATGCAGCATGTTTGCTTGTGAAAGACGCACTCTACGGGCCAGCAACTGCAGTGAATTACTCGTGCTGAGTCGATATGAAGAGACATTGCTGCGGCTTACGCCATTGCTTCTCATATAGCTACTATATATTTTAAGAACCTTTTAAGAATACCATTTTATCTCCGAGTACGCAGTACTAGGGTCCAGCAGACTTAAATTGTGTGTGTGTCTGTGTGTCTGTCTCGACTTAACAGTTTATTGCTGGGAAACTACTGGGCGCAGTTCGTTCAAAAGTTGATACACTAACTTGATAATAGGTCCGATTGATCGTATTAAAACTTCATAATGTTATCTGGGACCTAAATGCGAAATATTCCACCAAAACGACTCTTAACGGGGGGGAGTTTTTCCGGTTGGAGGCTGGTCGCTTTGCGAACAGCCTGAACTAAAGGGGAGACTTGAGCGGCGAACACGTCACGCAGTGACGAGAAAAGCATGATTTGCAAGCCAGACAACGGGTGCGGAAATGGTCTCGGCAAAGAAATTACAATGCAGGGTTTGGTCTCGGTGAAAGAGAGACAGAGAGCACGAGAGAGTCTATGGCCAAAGTGATCCGGGTTCGATTCCCAGCATGGGCGGTCTATTTTTAATTTTTTTAAATTCTTGTTTACTATTGTTTGTTATGAACGTTTTAATGTTTTATTTTACTCTAATAGTTTTTTTAATTGTGTAAAATAAATAAATACTTTTTTTTTTCTTTTTTAAATCCAAGTGATCCGGGTTCGATTCCCGGCATGGGCGGTCAAATTTTTTTTTTTAATTCTTGTTTACTATTGTTTATTATGAACGTTTTAATGTTTTATTTTACTCTAATAATTTTTTTAATTGTGTAAAATAAATAAAAAAAAATTATTTTTTTTTTTTAAATCCACGTGCACAAGACAAAAACTTTCATACTGGGGGAGCGAGCCAGTCTGAAGAGTACTCGGGTCCAGCGCCAGCGTTTTTTATATCCAAGTATCTCTTATTACCATTTTTGACTCACATGCAAAGCAAAAGTGAGTCTATGTACTCACCCGAGTCGTCCGTCCGTCCGTCCCCCCCGTCCGTCCGGACGTCCGTCCGGCCGTCCGGAAAACTTTAACGTTGGATATTTCTTGGACACTATTCAGTCTATCAGTACCAAATTTGGCAAGATGGTGTATGATGACAAGGCCCCAAAAAACATACATAGCATCTTGACCTTGCTTCAAGGTCAAGGTCGCAGGGGCCATAAATGTTGTCTAAAAAACAGCTATTTTTCACATTTTCTCTGAAGTTTTTGAGATTGAATACCTCACCTATATATGATATATAGGGCAAAGTAAGCCCCATCTTTTGATACCAGTTTGGTTTACCTTGCTTCAAGGTCAAGGTCACAGGAGCTCTTCAAAGTTGGATTGTATACATATTTTGAAGTGACCTTGACCCTGAACTATGGAAGATAACTGTTTCAAACTTAAAAATAATGTGGGGCACATGTTATGCTTTCATCATGAGACACATTTGGTCACATATGATCAAGGTCAAGGTCACTTTGACCCTTATGAAATGTGACCAAAATAAGGTAGTGAACCACTAAAAGTGACCATATCTCATGGTAGAAAGAGCCAATAAGCACCATTGTACTTCCTATGTCTTGAATTAACAGCTTTGTGTTGCATGACCTTGGATGACCTTGACCTTGGGTCAAGGTCACATGTATTTTGGTAGGAAAAATGTGTAAAGCAGTTCTTAGTGTATGATGTCATTGCTAGGTTTAGTTATTTGACCTTGACCCTGAAGGTCAAGGTCATGTCAAGGTCAAGCATGTGAGTCGCATGGGCTTTGCCCTTCTTGTTAATTAGATGAGCGAGAGTGTGCGGGGGGTGGGAGGGTGGTGAACCACTGTACATAAAGGGAAAGTTTGTGTGCGCGCCTGTTTCATGTGTGTGTTTTCAATCTAAGACAAATGTCGCCAATGTTTTTACAGAGTGACGTTAAATAAACGATTTTATCATCATTGTCTGTATGTTCATGGAAACCTTCGGGTTTGCATAACAGTTTTTATAGGGCTAAGAAATTAGCCCTAACATTTTCAATCCTGTTTGATTGCACTTCGCCTCCCGAGGTGATCGTAGTGTTTCGGCACTCGGTTACATCTGGCGCTTGCGAGCAGGGATGGGACTCGGCATGATATGTTCAGGTAATGGCATAATATGACCACTGAACATTTTCGTGCTGTTCCCATTCTGCGAACTTGGGATGGACAGGGGTCCCCCAGTTCGGAACTTCGGGAAGAAGTTCATTCAAACGGGGGCGATTGTGACAGAGGAGGCTACTACTCCTTTCACAGCAGACTCTGCACCCGAGTTGTTGGCCTTTAAGTCAACACCCGTGGATTGTGGAAATCTGTTTGTGATGGGTCTGGTGGTTTCCGATTGTCTGTATACAGTTCTCACTAGATAAATCTGTTGTCTCACCCAGTCAGCAGGTGAAATATCTGGGCGTACTTTTCACCTCAAATGGACTATGGACTGCTCACTTAAAGTATCTTTTAAGCAAAGCAAATAAGACCATCAACCTTCTTAAAATACTGGCTGCCCAACCATGGGCAAAGTGCCCAGTTATTCTAACAAACATCACAAGAGCTCTTATAAGATACAGACTTTCATATGGACAGGAGGCCTATTTTTTATCAGCTCGAAAATGGCTTAATAAGCTACAGTCAGCTGAGTGTCGTGCCCTTCGGCTTGCCCTCGGACACCACATGCATTCAAAGCAGGCCATTGTATACCACCAAGCAGGATTCCTCCCTCTTGACATGTGGCGACGTAAGTGCTGCGCAGATTACAATGTTCGAGCCAACACAGTGCAAAACTCAACAAAAGAGGAGCTACAACCGCATTACAACCATGTCCAAAACAAAAAGGCCCACTTTGGCACTACTTTCACCTCACTGGCTCAATTCAACGCTTCACTCTTTAGTGAAATCAGTGTCGACCCAAATGATGTGGCCCAAAACCCCATATCTCGTGATCCCGCATGGACAATGAAAGAAATGAATTTTGACACAGAATATTGCACAGCTACAAAGGATGATCAGTTATTACTCAGGATACAAGCCCTTGAGCACATTGATATTGTATACAAAGGCCATGTTCATGTTTACACAGACGGGTCAGTGTTGGATGACAAGAAGGCTGGCGCAGCTTTTGTAATCCCCAGCGATGACATGACTGGGAAATTTAAACTGTGCAACAGAAACTCGATCTTCTCAGCTGAGCTCCTTGCCATCTGCATGTCGCTTGTTCGTCTCAATTATGTCCTTTCTTCCTGTAGCATCCCCCCACAACGGCACACACACACCACCTCCCTGCCTTCTCTTCATATGTGAGCGTGCTTCCTTCATTTCCTTTGCCATCCCCCTCCACCATCACCGCCATTCCCTAAACCCCCCTGCCTCCGCGCTTCCCCCTCCCTCTTACATGTACTTACACACCCAGCCAGCAAGACATTAGCGGCCGATAATCGGCCGAACACCCTTCAAAAAGTCGGGCCGGTGACGTCAAAACATACGACGCGGGTGTTGGCCCGACTAACTTTTGCAAAGAGGCAACGAGGCGGCCGACAGGCGGCCGAACACCTGTACTATGGCGGCACGCATCCGGTCCGATGTTAATCGGCCCGATGACTTGTTGGACCTGCGGCCCGATACCTTATGCCGACATCGGGAAGATATCGATTTCAGCGGGAAGACATCGGGACATAGTCGGCCCGCAGGTCCAACAAGCCATCGGGCCGATTAACATCGGACCGGATGCGTGCCGCCATAGTACAGGTGTTCGGCCGCCTGTCGGCCTCTTTGCCTCTTTGCAAAAGTTAGTCGGGCCAACACCCGCGTCGTATCTTTTGACATCACCGGCCCGACTTTTTGAAGGGTGTTCGGCCGATTATCGGCCGCTAATGTCTTGCTGGCTGGGTGCAGCTACAGCAGTATGTACCCCCCCCCCCCCCGCCCCCCAAGTGTAACAGTGCAAAATTCACTTAAAGCTACAGCTACAGCAGTACAACCCCCCTCCCCCCAGTGTTACAGTGGAAAACAAACCTACAGATACAGATACAGCAGTATGTACAACCCCCTCCCCCCCCCCCCCAGTGTAACAGTGCAAAACACAACACCAGCTACAGATACAGCAGTATGTAGACCCCCCCCCCCCCACCCCCGCCCTCACTGTAACAGTACAAAACACACCTACAGCTACAGATACAGCCGTATGTACAACCCCCCCCCCCCCCTCAGTATTACAGTATAAAACACACCTACTGCAACAGATTCAGCATAGTGCAAAAATTACTTACAGCTACAGCCGTATGTACACCCCCCTCCTCCTTAGTAACAGTACAAAACACACCTACAGCTCCAGTTACAGCAGTATATGTATACCCCCCCCCCCCCCCCAATGTAACAGTGCAAAACACACTTACAGCTACAGATTCAGCAGCATGTACAACCCCCCCCCCCTCCCCCAACCCAAGTGTAACAGTGCAAAAAACACCTACAGCTACAGCAGTATGTACCCCCCCCCCCCAACTGTAACAGCACAAATCGCACCTACTGCTACAGATACAGCAGTGTGTACAACCCCCCCCCCCCCCCCAGTGCAAAACACACCTACAGCTACAGCATTAATATGTACAACCCCCACCCCCCCCCCCCCCGCCCCCACTGTAACAGTACAAAACTCAATTACAGCTACAGATTCAAAATTATGTACACCCCCCTCCCCCCGCTGCCACCACTGTAACAGTACAAAACATACAACACTCCACCCCCTTCCCTCGTGTAGAGCGCAAAACACACCTAGATCTACAGATACAGCAGTATACAACCCCAATCCCCCCCCCCCCCCCCCCCCTGTGTGCAAAACACACCAACAGCTACAAAAACAGCAGTATGTTCAACCCCCCCCCCCCCCCCTACTGTAACAGTACATAACACACCTACAGCTACAGCTAGTTACATCTATGCTTGGCGCTGGTGGACAATATTCACTTTTTTGGCAAAAACCGCCAGTTTTGGCCAAAAAAGACAAAGATTTGGCCAAAACAACTCACACATTTGGCCAAATAAAATAGATTTGGCTATAACTTTTTTTGGCCAAAACTTTCTATGTAAAAGTTTTGGCCAAAACTGTTTATGTTAGCTAAAACGGGAGATTTGGCCAAACTTCTGCCACAAAAAGATTTGGCCAAAAAAAGATTTGGCCAAACAAAAAAGATTTGGCCAAATCTTCACTTTTTGGCCAAATCTTTTTTGTTTGGCCAAATCTTTTTTTGGCCAAATCTTTTGTATTTGCTGGCGCTGGTGGACAATATTCACTTTTTTGACCAAATCTCTTTTTGGCCAAAACTTTGCTTTTTTGGCCAAAACTTTGCTTTTTTGGCCAATACCGCCAGTTTTGGCCAAAAAAGTGTGTTTTTGGCAAAATAAGTGAATATTGTCCACCAGCGCCAAGCAGCTTGGCGCTGGTGAAAAATATTCACTTTTTTGGCCAAAAACGCACTTTTTTGGCCAAAACTGGCGGTTTTGGCCAAAACTGGCGTTTTTGGCCAAAACTATACTTTTTTGGCCAAAACTTTGCTTTTTTGGCCAAAAATGTACGGTTTTGGCCAAAAAAGTGTGTTTTTGGCCAAAAAAGTGAATATTGTCCACCAGCGCCAAGCAGCTTGGCGCTGGTGGACAATATTCACTATTTTGGCCAAAAACACACTTTTTTGGCCAAAACTGGTGGTTTTGGCCAAAACTGGCGGTTTTGGCCAAAACTGGCGTTTTTGGCCAAAACTATACTTTTTTGGCCAAAACTTTGCTTTTTTGGCCAAAACCGCCAGTTTTGGCCAAAAAAGTGTGTTTTGGGCAAAAAAAGTGAATATTGTCCACCAGCGCCAAGCAGCTTGGCGCTGGTGGACAATTTTCACTTTTTTGGCCAAAACTATAATTTTTTGGCCAAAACTGGCGTTTTTGGCCAAAACTATACTTTTTTGGCCAAAACTTTGCTTTTTTGGCCAAAACTGGCGTTTTTGGCCAAAAAAATGAATATTGTCCATCAGCGCCAAGGGGTACTCAAAGATTTGGCCAAAAAATGAAGTTTTGGCCAAAACTATTTTTTGGCCAAAACTTTCAATGCAAAAGTTTTGGCCAAAATAAATTTGGCCAAATCTAAAACATTTGGCCAAAAAAGTGAAGATTTGGCCAAATGTTTTAGATTTGGCCAAATATTTTTTGGGCCAAAACTTTGCACTTAAAAGTTTTGGCCAAAACATGTTTTTGGCCAAAAACACACTTTTTGGCCAATAATGTACGTTTTTGGCCAAAAAAGTGTGTTTTTGGCCAAAAAAGTGAATATTGTCCACCAGCGCCAAGCATATACATCAGTGTGCACACCCCCCCCCCCCCCCCCCCCAAGTGTAACAGTACAAAACACACCTACAGCTACAGATTCAGCAGTATGTACAACCCCCTCCCCCCCCCCCCCCCCCCCCAGTGTCACTGTGCAGAACACACATACAGCTACAGATTCAGCAGTTAGTATGTACACCCCCCCCCCCCCCCCCAAGTGTGTAACAGTGCAAAACACACCACCAGCTACATATAGATCAGTATGTACACCCCCCCCCCCCAAGTGTTACAATGCAATACACGTCACACCTACAGTTACAGATACATCAGTATGTACACCCCCCCCCCCCCAAGTGTAACAGTGCAAACCACACTTACAGCTACATATTCAGCAGTATGTACTCCACCCCCCCCCCCCCCCAGTGTAACAGTGCAAAAATCACTAACAGCTACAGCAGTATGTACCCCCCCTCCCCCTACAGCTACAGAAGTATGTTACCCCCCCCCCCCCTGTAACAGGACAATACACACCTACATCTACAGCAGTATGTACACCCCCCCCCCCCCCCCACTGTAACAAGACAAAACACACCTACATCTATATTTACAGCAGTGTGTACAACACGTACCCCCTCCCCCACTGTAACAGGACAAAACACACCTACATCTACATATACAGAATAAGATACAGCAGTATGTACTCCCCCCCCCCCCCCCCCCCCTCACTGTAACAGCAAAACTAACATTGAGAGCCAAAAAACCCCGAAATCACTTACTCGCTCCATCCGTCGGTTGTGTCCTCGAGTTGACGTCTGAATCTGATTGTCATTGCCAAGAGCCTGACTCACTGGCTACACAACTATTCTCACCGCCACCACGTGGCACTGGGACCAGCACTCAGATTGAGATCCCGAGGCGACATTCGTCTCGGATAACATATCATCAATGTGCTGTCCAACATTCCCAAGAATGTCTCTTCTTTCGATATTAACTTGAACTAAGAAAACAAATAAAATTCGCTCACGCGGGAAAGCAGCAGCCATTTGCACACTCAATCTTGTTTACCGTAAGGAAAGCTATTTGAATATTTCAAGTAAATGATGGCGTATTTTTAAAATGTAAAACTCATGATTTGAGCTCATGCTGTATTTGATTGCAAATATGCAAATAAAACTTACAATTAATTATCCTACTCCTATGTAAAAAAGTCAACAAATATGAATAATTTAGTTTCGCATTTGCATGGTCAGTCTCATAATGTCACGCCGTTGCGCTTGAACAGGGGACGTAACAAATGTTAAAATAATGATCATCAATTTTTATCTCCCGTAACTCTGCATAATTTTATCGACAGCAACATTGCGTCGGGCCGATGTCGGGGTTTATTACGTACATTTGCCGAGTTTTACACACAGTCAAACGGTATCGGCGCGACAACGGACGACGACACACGACATATGACGACGTCACCCGACTGAAATCGCCAGTCGGCCGACGAAAGCTTGCTAGCTGGGCACGCCTACGTTTTCTTCTCCCCGTAATTGCGATATTGCTTCCTCCTTATTTCTGCATCCATGATCTGTTGATGTTTAGAAGATGGTGTAGGTTTGATATACAATGCACCAGAGACTGATAGAAGTCCACATTATCCTGGTCACAACTTCTTGAACTTAAAATCTTTAGTATGCGAATATGGCAACGTAACAACATAGGCTACTCTCTGGTTCCATTGCTCGAACATTCGGGTCGCTTCCTCTCAACGTAAAGCTTGCAGCAACAGTTGCCCTACATTCACACACACACACTTTATCGGTAGTCAATACACAGTGCAGCAGACTGTAAGCTAAAGCCTGTCCTTAACAGGGCGAAGTCCACTACGCAAAGAATGCTTCGCGAAGCTGGTCGCACGAAGGTCGCGACGACTTCCCGAAGTCGACTTCAGGCTCAATTAAGCACCACCTTAAAAACAAGAACAGCCACAAAACATTCCCCAGACATTCCGAGAGTTTGGCTTTTTATGTCTTCCTTGGGGTATGACGTTAAGGTCAGTGTCCATAATGGGAAACCAGGGCCCCTTGTTCCCAATCACGCCCATTAGGATCTTTTGGGCGGACACCGTTTTCCACTTTTGCTGCAACTCACCCATACAATATCTCAGTCTGCTTTGAACTTGGAATAAGTTGGTTGATTGTACGTGCTTAATACCGCCTGGGGCAGTCTTTTGCCTGCGTCATGCAGTTGTTCGGGTTTTGTTTTGTTGTTCAGTTTTAGAAGAAGAATTATGTATTGTTAAGTATGTTCACTATCCGAGTTTTCAGGGCATGCATCGCCTTAGCTAAATCATCTTCGTTTCTCATTATCATTTGCACACTCGAGTGAGTCAATGTATCAGTTCGCGTGTGAGTGTTGTACTGAGTGGCCAAGCCATTCATCGGTTTGGAACAAAAATGGGGGGAAAAAGAATGAAAGTAGGCTAAAGCAGAAGAAAATCAAGGAAGCGAAGGACTCAGTAAGTACGGGAAGTACTAGGTGAATATACCACTTTCGCATTGTGTACTCACTCACGTAGTCACTCACTCACCCACTCTCTATCTTTCTCGAAAATGTTTCATTATCGTTGGCTTCTTTGCCACCAATCATCGGACCTCTTTGGCATCGCGATGTGAGCATTAAAGGGAAATAACTGTTTAGTGAAGCCTTGTTTTGTTTGGCAGAATATAGAACAAAGTTACTTCCCTTCCTACCGCAGTAGCCGAAGACTGATTGTAACAGTCTCGGTAGAAGATGTCTCATCGAAATATGTGTACACAACGTAGTAGCATACAAGTACAGAGCAGTCAAAGCCGTTATAGCATCGTCAACACTTTAATAACCTGACAATATTGGTTGAAAGCACAAAAACAGACATCTGTGTACACACTGCATAGCTAGTAATAAGAGTTCTGAGTTCTGAGTTATATCTTATTCTTGTCGAGGCGACATAGCCCCACATAGTTAAAACCAAGCAAAGGCATAGTGGGTTTGCTTCCCGGCGGCCAGTAGTAGCATACAAGCACAGAGCAGTCAAAGCCGATATGGCATCGTCAACACTTTAATAACCTGACTGTCTTGGTTGAAAGTACAAAAACAGACATCTGTGTACACACTGCATAGCTAGCGCAGAGGTACAGAGAGGTCGGTATCGTACAACATTCTCTAGTCCCTAATAGGAAAAGTACATGTGGGACTTGAAGCACCATTTATTGTTTGAGAGCAGTCAAAGCCGATATAGCATTGTTAACACTGTGATAATTACCTAACCCTCTCTGTAGAAAATATATCAGAAAAAAATGAAATATTGAACACCGTCGAAGAGACTCAGCAGAAGTGCAGTGTCATCTTCGAGGGTAGCCTACCGCAGCGACACGACATCCCCCCTCCCCCCCCCCCCCCCCACCCCTGGAGCGTCGACAAGACAGTCTGGCAGCGGAACGAAATTCAGATGTGGATGGAGCAGTGAACACAACGGGACAAGGAACAGGTGTAAAGACACAACAAAAACAAAACAAAAATGAAATTAGTGTACAGTCCCCGGCGAAAGAAACA
Source organism: Littorina saxatilis (assembly GCF_037325665.1). NCBI lineage: Eukaryota > Metazoa > Mollusca > Gastropoda > Littorinimorpha > Littorinidae > Littorina > Littorina saxatilis. The sequence goes on along the minus strand of NC_090250.1, from coordinate 31,790,327 downwards.
CAACTCATTCGCGCCCGCTGTAGCGAGTGATTTTTCGTCATTTTCAAATTGTCGTAAAATATGAACCAGATAAGATAAATCAAAAAGATAAACAGATTCGTAGAGAATAATTTACAGGCTGTACGACAAGTGCGTAGTATTTAATCGTTTTTATTGTTTACTTGTTCATAAATTGTGTTAAACAGGGTAGGGGTCAAGCGAGTCGTGATTGCAGGCAAACGTGTCTCTTCAACATGCTGAGAAAATCGTAAAAATGCAAAAAAAATTACAACAACAACAACAAATGTGGGAGGAAATTAATTTCTCAACAGCACCATTTAATTAGAATTATTCGCCAAAGCGTTTAAGACTAAAATAAATGAGCAAAGATCACTTTGACAGTGTTAAAAATAGTTGTTTGGCAAAAGCTTATTCGCACGGAATCGACGTGATGATTTCTTTAAAAAAACAGGTGTTATTTGTGGCCAAATGTCTGATCTACACGATCAAACTATAACTAGAAACAAAAAAGTGCGTTTATTTTTGTTTTTTTACATCGATCGATTAGCGATAGTGATTCGTATGAAAATACTATGAAGCCAAACGCATACGTCCCCCCTCCCTCAACACATATTTACACACACATGCACACAAATACACACACGCATATGCATACACACACACAAACACGCACATCCATACATACAGATACACGAAAAGACAGATAAACGAACAAAGTCGCGAGGTGCAGGAGCGCTACGCAGTACTAACATGGACGCCAACTGTCACTTTGATGATCGCTGTCCCAAACAGTTTGTCTGTCGCTATTTCTCCAAAGTTAAATTTCTCACATTTAAAACAACGGACACAGACACAAAGACACACGCACACACAAACACTCAAGCACGCATGCTCACACATACACGGACAGACGCACGGACACACATGCACACGCCGGCCCGCCCGCCTGAAGACACAATCACAACTCACACACACTCTAACAGCTGTGAAGGGAATTCAGCTAGATCACCCACTGTTGGTCGAAATCCAAGAGCTACA
>NC_090250.1:31726789-31786789 GCF_037325665.1 Littorina saxatilis | reverse complement strand
TTGACATAGGCTAAAGAACCCTTGTAGCCAATGTCGAAACCATCCCTAAAAACCTGAAACTAATCTGTTGGCGAGATCCGGCCTGTAGCCTTCGAGCCACTTTTGCAATGGCTCACTTTGAACCGGTGTTGGGCCCGCCCCAAATCTTCTGTTTGATTTGTAATGGTACCAGTGATGGTAGGCCCAGCGCGGCTGATGTAAACCCTCCAGACGTACCTGCTATGCGTTCGGTGACTGCAAACGTGGCCTGGCTGCAGTGCAGGCTTGGGTGGCCAGGTCCTCGCCAAGGTCCGCCGACTGTTGGGGTTGGGGCGTCTGGCTGGTTGTTGGGGCGTCAGTGTTGGCCGGTCCTGCCATTTGATTGGGCTGGGGCGTCTGGCAGGTGTCCCTGACCTGAACCGCAACTGCCGCCTGCACCGCTGCTTCAATTTTTCCATCCAACGCCTGGAGGAGCTGGGCCATCCAAGGAGGTGGTGTCCCTTGTGCCTCTGTAGCCACTGTCTGTGCTGAGGTTGGAGCTGGAGGATCTCCTGTCGTCGTCTTTGTGGCCCTCTTATTTGCCGGCCGTGTCTGCCTATTCTGGGCTGCAGGTCCAGGGCGGGTAGGCTTGTGTTTTGGCATCTAACCGACTGAGGAGAGAGCATCTTTGATCGTAAGGACTGGCTTAAACAGCCCATAACCGAGCTTACTACAGGCTGCTGGTGCCCAGGCAACTGGAATAAAAATGGTTAAAACAACCAGGCTGTTGGCGCTCAGGCAACTGGAATTAAAGTGGTTAACACAACCAGGCTGTTGGCGCTCAGGCAACTGGAATTAAAGTGGTTAACACAACCAGGCTGTTGGTGCTCAGGCAACTGGAATTAACGTGGTTAAAACAACCAGGCTGTTGGTGCTCAGGCAACTGGAATTAAAGTGGTTAACACAACCAGGCTGTTGGTGCTCAGGCAACTGGAAATAAAGTGGTTAACGCAACCAGGCTGTTGGCGCTCAGGCAACTGGAATTAAAGTGGTTAACACAACCAGGCTGTTGGTGCTCAGGCAACTGGAATTAAAGTGGTTAACACAACCAGGCTGTTGGTGCTCAGGCAACTGGAATTAAAGTGGTTAAAACAACCAGGCTGTTGGTGCTCAGGCAACTGGAATTAAAGTGGTTAACACAACCAGGCTGTTGGCGCTCAGGCAACTGGAAATAAAGTGGTTAACACAACCAGGCTGTTGGCGCTCAGGCAACTGGAAATAAAGTGGTTAACACAACCAGGATGTTGGTGCTCAGGCAACTGGAAATAAAGTGGTTAACACAACCAGGATGTTGGTGCTCAGGCAGCTGGAAATAAAGTGGTTAACACAACCAGGATGTTGGTGCTCAGGCAACTGGAAATAAAGTGGTTAACACAACCAGGCTGTTGGCGCTCAGGCAACTGGAAATAAAGTGGTTAACACAACCAGGATGTTGGTGCTCAGGCAACTGGAATTAAAGTGGTTAAAACAACCAGGCTGTTGGTGCTCAGGCAACTGGAATTAAAGTGGTTAAAACAACCAGGCTGTTGGTGCTCAGGCAACTGGAATTAAAGTGGTTAACACAACCAGGCTGTTGGTGCTCAGGCAACTGGAATTAAAGTGGTTAACGCAACCAGGCTGTTGGTGCTCAGGCAACTGGAATAAAAGTGGTTAAAACAACCAGGCTGTTGGTGCTCAGGCAACTAGAATTAAAGCGGTAAAAACAACCAGGCTGTTGGTGCTCAGGCACTGGAATTAAAGTGGTTAACGCAACCAGGCTGTTGGTGCTCAGGCAACTGGAATAAAAGTGGTTAAAACAACCAGGCTGTTGGTGCTCAGGCAACTGGAATTAAAGTGGTTAAAACAACCAGGCTGTTGGTGCTCAGGCAACTGGAATAAAAGTGGTTAAACTGAGTTTCATGCAGAAAAGTGTGTGGCTGTGTTTCAAGCGCACTCAAAATGGCTGTGTTTCAAGCACCTAAAAATTGTGGCTGTGTTTCAAGCGCACATAAACTGGCTGTGTTTCAAGCACAGAAAAGTTGTGGCTGTGTCTCAAGCGCACGCAAAATGGCTGTGTTTCAAGCACATACAATTTTGGCTGTGATTCAAGCACATACAAATTGTGGCTGTGTTTCAAGCGCACATAAACTGGCTGTGTTTCAAGCGCAGCAAACTGGTGGCTGTGTTTCAAGCGCACACAAAACAAACGATTGAAGCTGTGGCTGCTGGTGCCCAGGCAACTGGAATTAAAGTGGTTAAGCCAGGAGGCTGTTGGTGCTCAGGCAACTGGAATTAAAGTGGTTTAAACCCAGGCTGTTGGTGCTCAGGCAACTGGAATTAAAGTGGTTAAAACAATGAGGCTGTTGGTGCTCACGCAACTGAAATAAACGTGGTTAAACTGAGTTTCATGCAGAAAAACGTGTGGCTGTGTTTCAAGCGCACTCACAATGGCTGTGTTTCAAGCACATACAAATTGTGGCTGTGTTTCAAGCGCACATAAACTGGCTGTGTTTCAAGCCAGAAAAGTTGTGGCTGTGTCTCAAGCGCACGCAAAATGGCTGTGTTTCAAGCACATAAAAATTGTGGCTGTGTTTCAAGCACATAAAAATTGTGGCTGTGTTTCAAGCGCACATAAACTGGCTGTGTTTCAAGCGCAGCAAACTGGTGGCTGTGTTTCAAGCGCACACAAAACAAGCAATTGGAGCTGTGGCTGCTGGTGCTCCGGCAACTGGAATTAAAGTGGTTAAAACAATGAGGCTGTTGGTGCTCAGGCAACTGGAGTTAAAGTGGTTAAAACAATGAGGCTGTTGGTGCTCAGGCAACTGGAGTTAAAGTGGTTAAAACAACCTGGCTGTTGGTGCTCAGGCAACTGGAGTTAAAGTGGTTAAAACAACCAGGATGTTGGTGCTCAGGCAACTGGAAATAAAGTGGTTAAAACAACCAGGCTGTTGGTGCTCAGGCAACTGGAATTAAAGTGGTTAAAACAACCAGGCTGTTGGTGCTCCGGCAACTGGAATTAAAGTGGTTAAAACAATGAGGCTGTTGGTGCTCAGGCAACTGGAGTTAAAGTGGTTAAAACAACCTGGCTGTTGGTGCTCAGGCAACTGGAGTTAAAGTGGTTAAAACAACCAGGATGTTGGTGCTCAGGCAACTGGAAATAAAGTGGTTAAAACAAAAGTGGCTGCTGGTGCTCAGGCACTGGACTAGGCTGTTGGGATTAAAGTGGTTGAAGCAAATGCGTTTAAAGCAATAGGCCACTGTGGCTGTGTTTCAGGCGCACAACAACAACAAACGAGTGTAACTGCAAGTGTGTTTTGAGCCATAGAAAAACACCTTGGCTGTGTTTCAAGCGCAGAAAACGTGTGGCTGTGTATCCAGCGCACCCAAAAACATTTAGAGAAAAACATCATCATTATGCATGTCCCCCCACATATAATTCTATTAGATTGCACATGTGTCATAAACATGAACCTGACTCAAGTCACCCGATGACCGCTGGCTTCAGACGCCCCAAGCGTCCATCGCCCCTGCAACGCCACACGAAATATCAGGTGTAGCCCTGGCTAAAAATAGCCGCAGGTCTGAGCCTCCACCGTGTAACCTGTCTGAAAGAAGGTCGCTGGACGCAGGGGCCAGTGCTGCTGCGAGAGTCTGCACTGCAACAAAGCGCCTTGCTAAGCAGCTGCCATGAGTTGCTCAGAATCACAATAGCCCGCTCAGAGAAAAGTCGCTCTGGATTGGTCTATGCAACGGGCTCACAACGAGGCAAATCGCTTCACGATGGCGACGAAGAAAGCACGATTGCTGCGAGATATGAAAAAAGTTGTACTTCTTAAACTAGTAGACGATTCGGTCAGTGAAATCGTCAGAGAGAATGTAGTTATGATGGGAAATTTAGCTGGGGTAGTCCCTGAACCTTGAAAAGCGGTGGATCCCTCGGGTCACGTCGAACACCACGTCGAGAAGATCGAAACACGCTACACGGCATCGCAGTGTAAACACCGCCGCCATCTTGGATAACGCGGCGGGCGGTGGGTGGCAACAAACCGTAACGTAATGCAAGTCAGCACTGTGTTCCATCAGCCTGGCGTTAATATCTTGAGCCCAGGCGTGATAGCGTTGCTTTATTGTGGCCGATAAGCCCCGCGATCCTCTGTAATCGGCGGTTGGCATGAAGCGAGGCAGAATGCCGCAAACCACAACTTTTTTAACTTTGTAAACCCCATGAAGGAGGCAAGCAAATGCCAGCATCGTCAAGGCAAACTCCTCAGCATCCATAGTTTCTGAAAACCTGAAATCATTTCCCCCAAGTTGCAAGATCACTACATCAGGTCTAGTGCGAAACATCTTTTGTAAGTAGTTGGATCCGGCGCCATCTTTTCCCACCAATTGCTGGAGGCGTAAGCCTCCCCTGCCGACAATGTTAACATACATTTGGCTATTAAGTTTGAAATCGGGACGCATGCGAGGATCGCATTCCGACTTAATGCATTCCAGCAACGTCTGCAAATGGAATGACCAAAACCCAATGAGGGCCCCAAAGGGGGGGGGGGGGGGTATCATCACGATCACGGGAAGGGAAATTTTAGCTTTCACGATCACAGTTACCTTGATTTTTGTTTTCACGATCACGAACACCAGTGGCAAATCACGGTCACGGTAAAAGTTGCAGGTACAGAAAGCACGTGTCAAAGTAAACACAACCACACAGTAATTCGCTCCTCTGGATCTATTGTTTATTCAACACAAAGTGACAACTGTTGCACTTTTGTATTAGTTTTTATAAATTCTCTTTCATTCACACATAGAAATACATATCATGATTTGTAATCAGTAACAAGAATGTTGTTTTCATTGTTTTTTCTCTCGCTCTCTCTCTCTCTCTCTCATACAGACACTCACAGGAATATACACTCCAGAGGCGGAGCAGTTAAGCCAGAGGGCGGGGGGGGGGGGGGTTACAACCTGGGGTCCAGGGCAAGGCCCCGTTTGGGGGGTCTGGGGGGCTTAGCCCCCCAGAAGCTGAAGAGATTTAGCTTTTTTATGAACAATTTATGGCTTATCCTTGATTTTAAACATGATCAACTGGTGTCAACAGCCACTCATTATTTCTTTTAAAGTTAATATTATTTTTATTTATTTTTTTGACAGCCGGGGGGGGGGGGTTCCGGAACCCCTGTAACACCCCCCCTAATCCGCCCCTGCACTCACGCACATTCAACTCCCACACCCTCACTCACACACATGAATATATATACTTGCACAATTTCACATTTCCAGAGCTAAATCTTTTTAACCCATTTTCTCAAAAACTATTGGGTGGATTGAAATTAAAGTACATGTATGCGTGATGGTAGAGTCTATAATAACAAAATCCCCAACAAACATGACTTTGGTCGAATTTGACATGAGGATCAAGTGACCCAAACTGGCACGTCTCCCCGCCATAGTTCCTGAATTTAACCCATTGTTGATAAGTTTACAGGCGCTAAAATAAATCCAATCTTAATGCAAAGAAGCGACAATTAGAACCTATGCCAAACCGGCACGGTTGGCCTAGTGGTAAGGCGTCCGCCCCGTGATCGGGAGGTCGTGGGTTCGAACCCCGGCCGGGTCATACCTAAGACTTTAAAATTGGCAATGTAGTGGCTGCTCCGCCTGGCGTCTGGCATTATGGGTTTAGTGCTAGGGCTGGTTGGTCCGGTGTCAGAATAATGTGACTGGGTGCATGAGACATGAAGCTTGTGCTGCGACTTCTGTCTTGTGTGTGGCGCACGTTAAATGTCAAAGCAGCACCGCCCTGATATGGCTCTTCGTGGTCAGCTGGGCGTTAAGCAAACAAACAAAAATCTATGCCAAGCGTGTCCACGTTGCTGAGATGAAAAACACATTTCTAGTTTCGGTTTTGGCTACACGCAGACTCGATCAGACTCGAGCCAGTCGAGGTCACACTGAGCGAGTGACAGCCGGACGTGGTAATATCGACAATGTCAATGATCTCAATCAATCTCAAAGATCTTAAACAAATTTCAAGATCTTTGCCTACATTCAGAACAGTCATAGAGCAACATAGACAGGGCCGGACTAGGGGGGGGGGGGGGTTACAGGAGTTGCGCAACCCCCCCCCTGGCTTAAGCATGTACCTCCCAAACGCTTGTTTTGTTTGTTTGTGGGGGAGGGAGGGGGGGGGTTGCATCTGGATCATCATGAAATCCGAGGAGAAATCGCATCTCTCACGCCCTTTCGAAAGACATTTTTCTTCAACGATTTTTGTGATGAAAAGTATGAGTCCTTTCAATCTCAATTCTTCTTCATTGCCTATACAGCTTGCTGTCGAATTTACCTTTTTCGTTCAAGGAGAGGCTTCCTTTCCCTCCAGAAACATCAAAAAACGTTCAGCTTCAAGCAACCCCCACAAGGGGGCTTTGCCCCCTGGTCCCCCACCAAGGGGCTTCGCCCCCTGGACCCCCATCTGTAACCCCCCCCCCTAGTACTTACCTAGTCCGGCCCTAATAGATCAACATGCCTTGACATTTCGTCTTCGGAAAGACGGACCCGTAGCCTGACCTTTCCACCAAGGAAGGCATTCTCGCCGCCTGCTTTGGTCTGGCTTGAATCCACAAAATATAACAGAAGTTCGATGACAGTACCGCTGCACGCCATTTTTGATCTTCGAATTCGAATTTGACTGAATGCACTCAAAACTTTAGCACGAAGCCCTTCCATTGGATGAAGTTTGGCAGACTTTTGCAATTCGCCTTCTGATTGGATCTCTTTTTTGTGATTGGTTCTCTTAAAGGGAAGCAATCGCTGTCAAAATCATATTTCTGAATGTGTTGTTGCTTCCCTTCAATCGGGATTAGCTCCTTGACGAATAGAGGATCATACTCACAGAGTGATACAGCTGTGAACAAATGTACGTTGAAAATAAAATGCTTTGCAATAATGCCCATCACAATCACGAAAACAAATGACAATCACGATCACGAGACTTGATTTTTTTGTCATCACGGATCACGGGCAAAGTCCCATCACGATCACAAAAATGGAAATTTTGGCAATCACGGTCACAGAAAGGTCAAAAAACACCAATCACGATCACGATTTTAAACCCTTTGGGGCCCTCCCCAATGCTTGTAACATCGTAAAAAACCGTCACGGAAATAAAAATGTTCACCAAATACAAAAACTTGACCTTTCAGCTTGCTGGAATCTTGCGTAGTGATGCTAAGCTAAGCTCTGTGCGGGGCACTGTCCGCCGCATCGGTCAGTTCCAGCGGTCCGCTACGAGCCAATCAAAGAAAGGCGCATGCAATCACACAAACTGCCCATCGCCACGCGATTTTTTTAGTTTTTTTTAAAGATTTTCATCACATATTTTTATTCTTCACACAAAAGACAGTAATTTTGCTCAACCAACTTAAAGTCAACACATTTCCCTGAACAGGTAACACTGAAAGCATGCCAGAGGTGAGGGTTGAGAACATGTTCCAGGGATTCGAAAAATTCGCAGCATTTCGTTTTTTTCCGTAAACAACAATTACCACTGTAAACCCTTTCACGCAGAGTCGAATTTTTTCTTCTTTACTTTTCAAATACATGTATTACAACACAACAACAGCACCACTATCGTAAACAACAAGTATAACAAAAAACATGCATTCACGATACACGACATTTCAAATCTGTCTGTGAGGAAATATATATAGGTTACACACTCCGAGTTCTGATTATCTTGCATATTTTCCCGAGGGTCGATTTTCATGTATTACCGAGCCTTTGGGGAGGTAATACATAAAAATCGACCCGAGGGAAAATATGCAAGATATTCAGGACGAGGTGTGTAAGCTATTTATCCCATTACTCCGACGTTTTCATTAAAAACACTTACTTTTTCCACTAAAACCTGCCCGTGCCTGTTTTCAGCTTGCCAAAAGCCTCCGCAGTCGAAATTTATGTCAATGAAATCATGCGCAAAGCTAGTTCCCATTTGTCAGCATAATGGACGGCGTCATTCGACTTGTATGTGGACATTCAGTCATTCATATTGTTTATAAAAAGGTCTGCTATCTGCTTTTACATTTTGAAAGTCATTTTAAAAATATCCATGTGTATATTTGACATCGGCTTTCGTTATACTCAATTCGGCATACCGGGTTTATATTTTTACCAGAATTGCGCACGATAATGGCAGCGCAACAAATTCAGTTCGGGCCGTGCTGGTTTGATCGTTGACCCAAGTATGTTCGCATGCAGTGTTACTGTTTGTCAGTCGGGGATAGAAATGTTGGCTGTCATCGCGCTGTTCTGTTTTGGTTTTCACACGTGGATCACTTACATATTCAGTCGTCGGGTTTAGGTGAGCCAAAGCTTCAATACTTCGCCTGTTGTAGATGTTAAGCAATAAAGCTTGGAAGTTGTATGTCGGCACTGAGAGTCGGTCGCGGTAGCCTACATCGCTTTCTACTTTGTCCCGGTCTTGAGTTTGAACACCTACGGTTGGATACATCTAACACCTCACATCCTCTTCTCTTCCCCATATATCTTAACTGTATCTCCAACTTCTTTTCGTCTTCTTCTTTTCATTTTGGTGCCACTCCCTCATTTGTCGCTGAACACGAGTTGACTCGACTCGGATTCACACAAGCCCGTTTAGCAGACGACAGTTCAAACAGTCTTGAACATCACGGCTGCAAGCAGATTCAGCTATCAATCGAAGCAATACACTTAAAGCCAAAGCAAATAACCAAAATTAATGAGAAAACCTAACGTTTGATTTGACTTCATGGTGAGTCTTCTGATAATTTGTTTGGCGTTGGAAATGGAATGGATCTCAACGGGTTCCCAGCTACGACAACTTTTCCAGAGTTATGCACCGCAGGCATGCCTTCGACAATCGATGTCAGTTTCAGATTGAGTTTTAGAACTACCAGGTGACTGGGTTGTGTTTTGATTGCTTTTTCTCTCTCTCTCTCTCTCTCTCTCTCTCTCTCTCTCTCTCTCTCTCTCTCTCTCTCTCTCTCTCTCTCTCTCTCTCTCTCTCTCTCTCTCTCTCTCTCTCTCTCTCTCTCTCTCTCTCTCTCTCTCTCTCTCTATTTTTGTTTGTTTGTTTAGTCTGTTAATCGTTTGCTTGTTTGTCGTTTGTTTTTATTACTTCTTTAATTGATATTCCAACATTTTTAAAACGTATTACCTTTAGATTAAACCCTCCCATGGGCGAGGGGTGGATGTAAAAAAGCACCTGTTTGCTTATGCCATTACCCTCGTAAATAAAGAATTTAACAGTGCAGGAATTTATTGGACAGTCCGGCCGTTTCGAACAGATAAACATGTAAAGTGAAAACAAAATCGATACGTCTACTCGTCTCTCTCTCTCTCTCTCTTTCTCTCTCTTTCTCTCTCTCTCTCTCTCTCTCTCTCTCTCTCTCTCTCTCTCCCCCCCTCTCTCTCTCACTCTCCCCCTCTCTCTCACTTTCCCCCTCCCTCCCTCCCTCTCTCCTCCCTATCTCTTACTCGCTAACACCATCAATATTATATATGTATTCTAAAACTGATTTTTGTTTTGATGTACAATTTTCATTCAATTTTCTTTTCATGTTTACTTGCTTTTCATTTAAACTGTACCCTCCCCAATCACATAATTCACCTCCCCCTCCTTCCTTCCTTTACTGTCTTTCTTTATCATCATTATGCAACGTTCATTACGTTATTAATAGATTTGGTTTATTGAGACAAATTTTTCAGCCGTTACCGCCTTATGTTGTACTGTCATGCAGGAACACCACTATAAGCTTCTAGCTTGTTGCTGTTTCTGTGAACTTTGTACACATGTCATGATTGTAACCTTTGTTAAAATAAACTTATGTTTAAACCAAATAAAGAATTTGTCAATGCATTAATATTGTCATTGTCATTGTCATTGTCATTCTCTCTCTCTCTCTCTCTCTCTCTCTCTCTCTCTCTCTCTCTCTCTCTCTCTCTCTCTCTCTCTCACCCTCTCGCTCTCGCTCTCTCTCTCTCTCTCTCTCTCTCTCTCTCTCTCTCTCTCTCTCTCTCTCTCTCTCTCTCTCTCTCTCTCTCTCTCACGGTTCTGTGTAGATGGCTGTCTGTGTAAACATTAGGGAGTATCGTCCCTTGATCCCACTCGCGATAACTCGTTGAACATGCCTTTGACCATGCAGTCGCTTCAGCCAGCGAAATATCTCGACTCCGCTCTTTAAGTATTTCACGAAGTGTTTAATACGCGCTTCTATATATATACGACTAGTGTCTGTGTGTCTGTGTGTGTGTCTGTCTGTGCGCGATGCACGGCCAAAGTTCTCAATGGATCTGCTTCAAATCTGGTGGGCATATTCAGGTACACCCGGTACAGGACACAACCTGGTCGATATTTCAACACGTGCTCTCAGCGCGCAGCGCTGAACCGATTTTGGTTCCACCTCAGCTATTTTGGTTCCACCTCAGCTACCCGGGCCCCCATACCGACACACCAAAGCCAAAGTTCTCGGTGGATCTTTTTCAAATTTGGACACCGTATTCAGCTACACCCCGGACACAATATCATCGATGAGATATTTCAACACGTGCTCTCAGCGCGCAGCGCTGAACTGATTTTGGTTTTTGTGTTCATTTCACCATTATAAGTAACTCTTCCTTATCTTCTCATCTTCTCCATGTTTTCAGCGTTTACCTCCCTTCCTTCGTATGGTGCACTTTTGTATGAAGAGGGCATCTTCGGATATTCCCCGTTCTGTCACTATTTTTAGAAGGTCACCGCAGTGTCCAGAACGTAAATTGGACCCGTAAATTATCCTCACTGTAAAAGTGCAAAGGTCGAATCAATTTATAGCCACGCGAAAAATACACTGTCATCTATCTCTCTATAGATACGGCTTCTCTGTGTTTGTGTGTGTGTGTGTGTGTGTGTGTGTGTGTGTGTGTGTGTGTGTGTGTGTGTCTATGTGAGGAACACCTGTGCATTGTTCAGTTCTGTTTGTGATGTGGTCTGGCGGCATTTGTGTAATTTTATGTTTATATGTCACCAGTTAATCTCATCCGGCACATCCGTATCATTTCTCTGGGTCCCCTCTCACGTAGGGGTCCGGGGAAATGAACTGGCGGATGTCGCTGCCAAAGAAGCGGCAGAATCTAGCCCAGCTAACACTAACATCGGCTACTCAGTAACCGAGTTCTACAGTAAAATCCGTAAACTCATTCGAAGTCAGTACGTAACATCTCTGTCCTATCAACCCATTGATATGAACGATCTACACCCCGATCTCCCAACAAACCTCCTCACTATCTTCAGACGCCTCCGTGCCGGCGGCTGCCGCTTCCATATCTTTAACAAGTCCTGCCATTGTGGAGAACCCTATTCATTTCAACACATTTTCGCTCCATGCGCTACAAATAGAATTACCTTTAAAACCTTATATGACCATATGCAGCTCCATGGTCTGAGTCCCCAGGATTATCTGCGCAGTAGCAGTTCTCTAGGCTGGTCACACAGCTTGCTGCTGTGCCGACTGGTCAGGGACTCGGACATGGGGCTGTGGGTATAACTAAGCCCAGATTATCACATCAGCGTGTTTCAGTTTGAGGTCGAGTGGCTCCCGCCATCCCTCCTGATTCCAGCGACTACCTTCTAGACAACATATCCTCACCCAAGGCCCATTAGTCGCCAAACTGTACATATTGTTTTTATTACCACGGCCTTCGTGGCTTACATCTTAATCCTTTTATTTGTAAAAAGTTTTGAGATTTATTGTTCGTGTTCCTCTTACTTGCTCATCTATTTGGTTTTATTGGTGATCCTGAAAGGTTCCACTTTTTAACTCGATTTGAAATAAAATAAAAATAATATTACAAGCCCGTTATTCAAGATATAGAATACAGACTTATAATTCTTACCAAGAAACATCTTAACTACTTTTCATTTTAACAAATTCCACAGAGCATTATCAACTCAACCCCACCCCCTGCCCTCCTCTCCTTATTTTTTGTTTCTTTCTTTCCTCTTTTTGAAAGCGGACAAACACTCAAGTCCTTAATGGCTCAAAACCGTAGGACTTTTAATATTAATTTTAACGTAATTTTATGTACTGGCCTTCCTTTGAGAAGCCATAACAGTTCAAAAGGGCTTAGAGATAAGCTCTAACTTGCTCAGTCCTGTTTGAGTGGAGTTCGCCTCCAAAGGTGATTAACACGGTTACATTCGTCGACAAGGATGGGACTCGATATGGTCAGGAATGGCATTATGGCCACTGAATCATTTTCATGCTGTTCCCATTCCACGAATCTGGGAGGGACCTAAGCTTGGCGGGTCCATTGTTCGGACCCGGCGAAGCCGGCGTACGGCTCTAAGTACTTCTTCCCGGCGAAGCCGGCTACCCGGCGAAGCGGGTATTCATTCTAGTGCGCATATATACGAACACCTACAGGCACACACATGCGCGACCACACTCACACACACACACACACACACACCACACACACACACACACACACACATCACACACACCTCACACACACACACACACACACACACACACACACACACACGCACACACACACACACACCACGACCCTCGTCTCGATTCCCCCTCTGTTAAAACACTTCTTGTGTCCGCGGAACACGGGTGTGTAACGTAGAAATAGTCCGTAGAAGTAGGCCAACACACACACACACACACACACACACACACACGCACACAGATACACATAAGCCCTCACACACACACCAACACATACACACAAATTAATGCGTACGTGCGGGCGTGTGTACGTGAGTGAGTGAGTGAGTGAGAGTGCATTGCAATGAGAAATCCGTGGGAGGTAATATACTGCGTGGTTCGTCACGCTAGGTGGTTTCACTGAAATACTTTGAGCGTTTGCAAAGCCATTACTCAGGGCCGGACTACCGGGGGGGTTATGGGGGTTGCGCAACCCCCCCCCCCCCCCCCTAGCCTGAACATGTACCTTACTTATTTAAAACATTTTTTATTATTGCTTATTGTATGCCGTTTCATGCAAGGAGCGACCATTTTCTTATCTCAGAATATGACCTACCCATCAGCTTCAGGGGGCTTCGCCCCCTGACCCCCACAAGGGGCTCTGCCCCTTGACCCCGCCCAGGGGCGGACAACGGTTTCTAGGGTTTCCGGACCCACCTTATAAATATAAAAATATAAAAATATAAAAATATTGAATGAGGTATGCATTTCTTTATTTTACATTGAGTTTCAATTTTGGGGGTTATAATCAGTGACAAAATCTTCTGCCTGAAACTGGTAATGATCATCCTCAGAATGCACCAGATTGCACCATTTTGCATCCTTTTTTTCAAAATTTTCCGGGGGGGCATGCCCCCCGACCCCCCTAGATAGCTAGACGCTTCGCGCCGTCGGCTCGGCGCTTTGCGCCTTCACACCCATATCTTCACAATATACTTTTGACCCCCCCCCCCCCATAAAATGAACTGATCCGCCCCTGCCGCCAGGGGGGATATCCCCCTGGACCACCTCTAGCGACCACCCCCCTCCTCTTAGCCTAGTCCGGCCCTGATTACCGTGAAGTAACAGAGCATGAACGGTCAATACTGCACAAAAACACATTCATACATTTGCGTTTCAAAGGACGGTCTTTTTAGCACTACGCTAGCGAAGCCTATTTTCTAAAAAGATTACATTTACTTTAAGGCGCAGAAACTCTGGAACATTCATCGTTCATTACGGGCTGAATGATTGCGATCGCTAGTGGAGAATTATAAATACAAAGAAAAAGAAAAAAAAAAAAAAAAGAAAACTCTGAGTGCTTAGAGAGAAAATAATTAAGGTTTATTCTTTGGCTCTTCCATATTATGGATCGACTTTGTCAGTGCGATACCACCAGCTTTGATTGATCAGGCAACAAAGACATCAAAGCCCATGATATGGAAGAGCCAAACAAAAAACCTTAATCATTTTCTCTCTAAGCATTCAGGTAGGATCTTTTCAAGTAAGGTGTTATTTAGTGCCTCCAGATATTAAATAGCGCACAGTGGGGTGTGCACGTTAACGATCCCACGATTGACAAAAGGGTCTTTCCTGGCAAAATTGTATAGGCATAGTTTAAAAAAATGTCCACCAAATACCCGTGTGACTTGGAATAATAGGCCGTCAAAAGTAACTATTCGCCGTAATGGCTTGAGATGTACTGGCCGATGTGAATGCGTGATATATTGTGTAAAAAAATCCATCTCACACGGCAGAAATTAATAATTATGTAAAGCGCTTAGAGAACGTCAAGCGCAATATAAATCAAATAAATAAATAAATGGGACAAGCGTGTGTGTGTGTGTGTGTGTGTGTGTGTGTGTGTGTGTGTATGTGTGTGTGTGTGTGTGTGTGTGTGTGCCTGTGCGTGTGCCTGTGTCTGTGTGTGGTAGTTTAAAAAAAAGTTGTTTAAGAGGTGTTTCGATGCTTTATTTCTAAATAAGGGGGGGGGGGTGGTGTTTTCATAGTGCACTCACCAACCGATTAAGTGTCTATGCGTGTCTCTTTACAAAGCCAAGATTGAATCTCAGAATGTATTTTCTTGGCAGGTACTATACTTGTTCTGAAAAGACACGCATGCAAGTGGATTGGCTAATTCAGTTATATATATCTAGGACTATTTGATTTGGTTTTATAGAATCTAATTTCATGCAAATTCTTGTAAATTTAGAGAGCACACGACACAAGTTATGAGTGTTTGACCAATTGCTAAGTTGACTGATTGTTTTCTCGCTTGCTTACCGGCACAGTTGGCCTAGTGGTAAGGCGTCCGCCTCGTGATCGGGAGGTCGTGGGTTCGAACCCCGGCCGGGTCATACCTAAGACTTTAAAATTGGTAATCTAGTGGCTGCTCCGCCTGGCGTCTGGCATTATGGGGTTAGTGCTAGGACTGGTTGGTCCGGTGTCAGAATAATGTGACTGGGTGAGACATGAAGCCTGTGCTGCGACTTCTGTCTTAATTGTGTGTGGCGCACGTTATATGTCAAAGCAGCACCGCCCTGATATGGCTCTTCGTGGTCGGCTGGGCGTTAAGCAAACAAACAAACAAACAAACAAAATGCTTGCTTGCTTGCTTGTTTACTACCTTGTTTTGATGGATGGATTGATAGATTGACTCATTGATTGATTGACCGACATTAAAGTCAATTCTACGCATGGAGAATAGAGAGAAGGATCCATGGTAATTTTAGTAACAATGATTTAGTTTGTACACATCATGTAGCAGCTTTCTAAAACCAGCAAATTAATAGAACTGACCGATAGACTTACCGCGCTGATCAATGAATATAAGAAAGTTTCAGGATTTGTGTGTATGCTTATTTGTTTGTTCGTTTGATTTTGTTCATTGTTATTTGTTTTTTGTTTTGTTTTTGTGTTTCTTTCTTTCTTTCTTTATTTCTTTCTTTCATACATAATTGATATTTCGTGATGTCATTTTGTGAACCCTGAAAATTGGTGTGGTATGCAAAACGTTACGGAAGAAAAATGGATAGCTATATAGCTTTTAAGGTCAAATGAGTCCAATTGCGAAAGAAGGTACATTCAAGCAGTTTAGATGCAAAACATATAGCCCGGATTTTATAGTATGCCTGAAATAAAAACACAGTGACGTCTCTTTACAAAGCAAGGTTTGACACCTGCCATAATATATTATTCACAACGGACTACTAACGTAGGCATTGATTAAACATGACCTGTCCTTTCTTATCTTTAGAACCCACTCGAAGAAACGGAGAAGCACGTATAGGGCCTACTGCATTTGACAGTTTAAACCTTTTTAACGGGTGTACGATTGCCCAGTTATATCACGTTCGCATTGCAGTCAGACGAAGGACGGAGAAATAAATGAATTATGAACTTTTGAGTGGTGGAGACAAACACACATAAAGACGAATACATGCGTATTTGAGTAGTCGATCGATCAGGTAAGACTTTACTTGTCGATGCCACGTGTTATTTGCAGAAGAATAGCGCGTGTTCTAATTTCTATGACACAGACATAGAACGACGGAAATTTGACCAATCAGAGCAAACCAGAGCGATGACGTCAGCTGCTCGCGGCGCGGCAGTCGAACGCAACTGAACCTTCTTGTCAGGTGACCCGCTCCACTGATATATATCGCGTTGTGAAAAAAATCGTCGATGTGGGGGGCCCGGGTAGCTCAGGTGGTAGAGCACTGGACTTGTGATCGAGAGGTCGCTGGTTCGAATCCGGGTCGGGACGGACACGGGTCAACTTTATGTGCAGACCCAGAGACGGTATCCATCTCACACCCCCGTGTCACCACAATGGCACGTTAAAGATCTTGGTCATTCTACCATAAGTGCAGATGACTGATACCACCTAAACACGCAAACATCAAAAAGCCGTGAGGGCGTAAAACTCGAATCGTATAAACCAATTCATGTCCAATATAGGCAATTAAGACCTGACGGACAATAAGCCCCTTAAAATTTACTTTTTATCGTCGATGTGTGGCCACTCGGCAAATCCCGCGCGACGCACAAAACGGCCTGCGGCGCATAGAGCGTAAAACGGCGTCCAAGTCTGGACAGGGCTTGATCGGCGGCGGTTGGCTTCAAACAAGCAAGCGCTATGCAGAACATTCGTCTGCTACGGGACACACGACCTTGCGTGACACGCTTTCGGGCTCTCTTTTTATATTTAGTCAATTTTGACTAAATATTTTAACATCGAGGGGGAATCGAAACGAAGGTCGTGGTGTATGTGCGTGTGTGCGTGCGTGTGTGCGCGTGTGTGTGTGTGTGTAGAGCGATTCAGACTAAACTACTGGACCGATCTTTATGAAATTTGATATGAGAGTTCCTGGGTATGAAATCCCCGAACGGTTTTTTTTTTCATTTTTTTAATATATGTCTTTGATGACGTCATATCCGGCTTTTCGTGAAAGTTGAGGCAGCACTGTCACGCCCTCATTTTTCAACCAAATTGGTTGAAATTTTGGTCAAGTAATCTTCGACGAAGCCCGGGGTTCGGTATTGCATTTCAGCTTGGTGGCTTAAAAATCAATTAATGACTTTGGTCATTAAATATCTGAAAATTGTAAAAAAAAATAAAAATTTATAAAACGATCCAAATTTACGTTTATCTTATTCTCCATCATTTGCTGATTCCAAAAACATATAAATATGTTATATTTGGATTAAAAACAAGCTCTGAAAATTAAATATATAAAAATTATTATCAAAATTAAATTTTCCAAATCAATTTAAAAACACTTTCATCTTATTCCTTGTCGGTTCCTGATTCCAAAAACATATAGATATGATATGTTTGGATTAAAAACACGCTCAGAAAGTTAAAACAAAGAGAGATACAGAAAAGCGTGCTATCCTTCTTAGCGCAACTACTACCCCGCTCTTCTTGTCAATTTCACTGCCTTTGCCATGAGCGGTGGCCTGACGATGCTACGAGTAAAATGGCATTGCGTTCAGTTTCATTCTGTGAGTTCGACAGCTACTTGACTAAATATTGTATTTTCGCCTTACGCGACTTGTTTCGAACTCTCAAAACTTCGGATTGCACTGATCTTGTCTTGATAAAAAAAAATATATATGATTTAAGAATGTTTGTGTAACAAGCTGTCAATTTATTATTTAGATTTTAAAAGTCAGGTCTAGCGCCAAAACAAGGCGTCCGATTTGTCTCATTGTAAATCCGGATGGCCACGCACAAATAAATTCGTTGAAAAATACTCGCTCTTTACGGAGGGCACCTAAGATGTTCTCAATCGGCCAGTGTTTAAACGAAAGGGTGTTTGTACTGCGTGTAAAAGCCAGACAGTGTCTGTGACCAGAAACTGATGGTTTACGGGAAGCTTAGTGTGCCTTTAAGTTTTTTTGTTTTTTTACATTTAGTCAAGTTATGACTAAATGTTTTAACATCGAGGGGGGAATCGAGACGAGGGTCGTGGTGTATGTGTGTGTGTGTGTGTGTGTGTGTGTGTGTGTGTGTGTGTGTGTGTGTGTGTGTGTGTGTGTGTGTGTGTGTGTGTGTGTGTGCGTGCGTGTAGAGCGATTCAGACCAAACTACTGGACCGATCTTTATGAAATTTGACATGAAAGTTCCTGGGTATGATATCCTCAGACGTTTGATTTTCATTTTTTCGATAAATGTCTTTGATGACGTCATATCCGGCTTTTCGTGAAAGTTGAGGCGGCACTGTCACGCCCTCATTTTTCAACCAAATTGGTTCAAATTTTGGTCAAGTCTTGTTCGACAAAGCCCGGACTTCGGTATTGCATTTCAGCGTGGTGGCTTAAAAATTAATTAATGACTTTGGTCATTAAAAATGTTTTTTTATAAAACGATCCAAATTTACGTTCATCTTATTCTCCATCATTTGCTGATTCCAAAAACATATAAATATGTTATATTTGGATTAACAACAAGCTCTGAAAATTAAATATATAAAAATTATTATCAAAATTAAATTTTCGAAATCAATTTAAAAACACTTTCATCTTATTCCTTGTCGGTTCCTGATTCAAAAGATATATATATATGATATGTTTGGATTAAAAACACGCTCAGAAAGTTAAAACGAAGAGAGGTACAGAAAAGCGTGCTATCGTTCTCAGCGCAACTACTACCCCGCTCTTCTTGTCAATTTCACTGCCTTTGCCGTGAGCGGTGGACTGACGATGCTACGAGTATACGGTCTTGCTGCGTTGCATTGCGTTCAGTTTCATTCTGTGAGTTCGACAGCTACTTGACTAAATGTTGTATTTTCGCCTTACGCGACTTGTTTTAATTATTGACTTGATAGATATACGCTTTCAATCAGCTCTAAAAATTAAACAAAGGGATTGTGGCCACTGCTAAACTACGCCCCCGCCCCCCTCCCTCACACACACACACACACACACACACACACACACACACACACACACACACACACACACACACACACACACACACACACACACACACACACACACACACACTCTCCCCGTAAATCGCCCAAGTTGATTGTAAATATTTGATTTCCGTGTACTCTGCCCGTTGGTCTATCCCATGTCACGTACGATCTCCTTCTCTGACGTCCTCGCACGCAGTATCCGTTAATCGATCCCCTGATGGGCGGGAATGTAGCTCAGTCGGTAGCGCGCTGGATTTGTATCCAGTTGGCCGCTGTCAGCGTGAGTTCGTCCCCACGTTCGGCGAGAGATTTATTTTTCAGTCAACTTTGTGTGCAGCCTCTCCTCGGTGTCCGAACACCCCCGTGTGTACACGCAAGCACAAGACCAAGTGCGCACAAAAAAGATCATGTAATCCATGTCAGAGTTCGGTGGGTTATGGAAACACGAAAATACCCAGCATGCTTCCTCCGAAAACGGCGTATGGCTGTCTAAATGGCGGGGTAAAAAACGGTCATACACGTAAAATTCCACTCGTGCAAAAAAAACACGAGTGTACGTGGGAGTTTCAGCCCACGAACGCAGAAGAAGAAGAAGAAGAAGATCCCCTGATAAATACATATCGAGTTTTTATACCGGTACTTGTTTATTTGGCACTCCTGACTTCTGGTAAGCTGAGACAGGTGTGAACACATATTCGTACGCAGTGTTCGCAATTCTGTTTTTATGATCACGGCTAAACAAAAAGACAGAGAAATAAATTATGGAGGTGGAGACAAAGACAGAAAAAGACTATACATGCGTACGTGAGTGGTCGATTGATCAGGTAAGACTGCACTTGTCGATGCCCATTCGTACCTTGTGATTTATGATAGTCAAACGATGTGTGCACGAACTAATTTACCAAGCTTAAAGGCACATTAAGCCTCCCGTAAACCATCACATATACTGTCAGGCTTTTACACACAGTACAAACACCCTTCCATTTGAACGCTCACCGAACGGGAACATCCTGGCTGCTTTCCGGCGAGAGTGAGACATTTTCAAAGAATTTATTTTCGTGGACTACAATCAGGCGCCTCGTTTTGGCGCAAGACCTAACTTTTAAAATCTAAATAATAAATTGACAGCTGGTTACACAAACATTCTTAAATCATAAAATAATTCTTTTTTCATCAAGACAAGATCAGTACAATTCGAAGTTTTGAAAGTTTGAAAAAAGAAAAGTCCGGAAGCAGGGTCACGCAAGGTCGTGGTTCTCGTAGCAGACGACGGTTTATGCCTATCGCCAGTTCTGCTGAACAGTCAAAAGCCATCGCTGGAGTTCTTGTGAACCACAGCCGTTTGTTTCGTGCATAGTCAGAGGTACATGATAACGTGCTATTGCAGATAAGCTCACATCGAGTCGCATTCAAATCACTAACTGACGACTACATTGTGAAAAAGGGAAACTGGATCGATCACACGGGTTCACGATGGCTCAGGGGTAAGATAAACCACGCAAAAATGAATTCTTTAAAAATTGCTCGCTCTTTACGGAGGGCACCTATGATGTTCTCAAGCGGTGAGTGTTTGAATGAAAGGGTGTTTGTACTGTGTGTAAAAGCCTGACAGTATCTGTGATGGTTTACGGGAGGCTTACTGTGCCTTTGATGTTGTCTGACCAACTCTTGCGTTGTCTTCCTCGTCTGCGTCCTCCCTCGACAGTGCCCTGCAGTATTGTTTCGGGAAGGTTGTCGTGCCTTGTGACATGGCCGAACCACATAAGTTTCCGACGCTTGATGGTTGCCAGCAGGGGTTCTTGGTGGCCCGCGATAATCTTAACCAGGTTTCGAACGTAGTCGTTGGTCTTGTGCTCTGTGTAGTGTATTCGGAGCAATGCTGTCAAGACAATTAGGCAGAGAATGTGTGACGATACCGTTATTCCTTATTTCGTGTGTGTGTGTGTGTGTGTGTGTGTGTGTGTGTGTGTGTGTGTGTGTGTGTGTGTGTGTGTGTGTGTGTGTGTGTGTGTGTGTGTGCTCATTTCATTGATGCTGTGCGTTACTGTTTTTTTTTAAAGCATGCATCAAGTTCTCTCTCTCTCTCTCTCTCTCTCTCTCTCTCTCTCTCTCTCTCTCTCTCTCTCTCTCTCTCTCTCTCTCTCTCTCTCTCACTTGTATACAAATACCACTCTCCCCCAACAGTGTGAGATCAGCAAAACACGTTTAGAATATTTTTTATTTACCAAAATTGAATATGACACAACAGAAAATTAGTACAGTTATTAAGTGATAAAGTGTTCATCTGAATTAGTAACTACAAGAAGCAGTCAAAACTTGCCTAAATGTGTTCAGAAAGACTGGGAATTGAGACGAGGGTGGTGGTGTATGTGTGTGAGTAGAGCGATTCCAGCAAAACTACTGGACAATCCTTCGTGATAAAAAAAAACAAGTCGCGTATAAGCAAAATTCCACTTCTCGTAGTTTACCGAAACTACGTGATTTGTGAGATGCGCACACCGCCGGAAACACGCCATTCCCGTACGACTTCCGGCCGCCATAGCAGCTTCTCCAAAACCGGTCTTACTTTATCAGGTTAATCCTTCCTTTTAGGGTCCTTTTTTCCTAACTTGACTGATTTATTCCTTCGGTTAACCATTTGTTTTGACCTGCGGTAAGTGTATTTTCCTTATTTGTTGTCGCAAATGCTTAGAATTTGTTCGAACAATGGACAGCACTGAATCAGTGCCTGAAATCCAAATCCACGCGGATGAAGTGGATCAATTGTTAGACTTGCCTTGTTCAAGTCAAAAGGACAAACATGTGTCAAATGAAAAAGAAGGGAAGAAAAAGAATCAGAAAAAACCTCGGTTAGAGGCAGTGACCATTCCAATCAGTGATTGGAATAACATGAAAAAACAAAACGAACGTATCCTAGCGCTGCTAGGTCAGGGCCAAGGCCAGACCGAAGGCGAATCGCCTGATGATCATGGTTCGAAGATGACACAAAGACAAAAGCGAAAAGCAGAGTCACAAGAATCTGGAGACGAATCTGATTCGTTCGAAGATTATGATGATCAAATAGAATCGATGATCAGAGTGAACGAAGGTGAAACTTGTGGTCAAACTTGTGGCACTAGTAATTCTGACACTGAAATGGCAGAAATAGAACAAGAGTTCGACAATGCTGAAAAGCTTGCACCAGAAATACCGGAAGGTATCGCGAAGCTGGTTGATGAGACCATGGCAAAAGGTCAAATTTCAGAAGAAAAAATGAAAGAAAAAATGAACAAGTATGCCAGACCTAAAAACTTGAAGGTTGTTGTTCCAAAGGTCAATCCGGAGATATGGTCAATACTTGACCGTGCAACAAGAGGTGCAGATTTGAAACTACAGCAGTATCAGAAAGCGCTGTGTACAGCGACCTATGCACTCACAAACATATGGCAAACCATACTGAAAAGTGAATCACCCGAAATTCGGGGACTCATGAAAGGTGTAGCAGATTCTATTGCACTTGTACAGAAAACAAACCATGATCTGTCAATCGACAGAAGGGGAAAAATTTCAAATGCTCAACTGAACAAAAAGTACAAAAAACTTGGTTCTGCTGAAGTTCCAATCACAGATATGTTGTTTGGCAATGACCTGAAAGCTGCATGTGCAAACATTGATACAACAGCTAGAATGGGCCTGGGTCTCAGTCAGTCAAGTGGAGTAAAAGGTCAAAAGTTTTTTCCACAAAACCCCTTTGCAAAAAACGATTGGAATTGGAGGCCAAGAGGTGCAGGAAGAACCTGGACACCAAGAGGCAGAATGAGAGGGAGAGGACCTTACCGTGCACGGGGCAGAA
Organism: Littorina saxatilis; assembly: GCF_037325665.1. Classification (NCBI taxonomy): domain Eukaryota; kingdom Metazoa; phylum Mollusca; class Gastropoda; order Littorinimorpha; family Littorinidae; genus Littorina; species Littorina saxatilis. The sequence goes on along the minus strand of NC_090250.1, from coordinate 31,764,044 downwards.
TGAACTACCGCGGCAGCGGACGAACCGAGTGGCAACAAGGCCAGCAGTAGCTCCACTACCTTCTCTGCCAAAATCTGTAAGTAAAGATACAATACCTAACCGCCCTTTTGAAGCAGGTAGACTAAAAAAGTTTGTTCAAAAATGGGAAGAAATAACATCAGACCCATTTATTCTTGACATGGTGTGCGGTGCTGATATTCCAATAGATGAGTTTTCTGACTTAAATTCTGAAAATCTTTCTTACTTGAAAAATCAAGTACAAGGAAATCTATGGACAAAAATGGATTCGGAAATTGAAAAACTGTTATCCTTGGGAGTTATTGAAAAATCGGTGCATCAGGAAGATGAAATTATCTCCCCTGTTTTCATGGTCCCAAAACCTGATGGCTCCTACCGTCTCATTTTGAATCTAAAAAAGTTTAATGATTCAGTACAATATGAGCACTTTAAGATGGACAATCTTACGTCAGCAACTCAAATGATGATAAGAGGCTGCTACATGGCTTCAGTGGATCTCAGACATGCATACTACTCTGTACCAATAAAAGCAGAATGCAGGAAATACCTCAAATTCATGTGGAGAAACAAACTTTATCAGTATACCTGCTTCCCAAATGGACTAAGTAACTGCCCTCGTTATTTCACAAAGTTAATGAAACCAGTCTATGCCACACTCAGATCACAGGGATATTTATCCACTTCCTTTATTGATGATAGTTATCTGCAAGGTAATTCTTTTGAAGAGTGTGCAGAGAATGTGTCAAAGACAGTGAAATTACTCGATTCACTGGGATTTATTATCCACACAGAGAAATCAGTTCTCAAACCCTGCAAGAAACTGAGGTACTTGGGGTTTCTTTTAAACTCTGAAGATATGACAGTTACTTTACCCCTGGAAAGAAAGCAAAAAGTTGTGCTCGCATGTTCAGAACTGAAAAGAAAGAAGAGGGTGACCATAAGAGAACTGGCACAAGTTATAGGCCAGTTGGTAGCAACCTTTCCAGCTGTTCAGTGGGGCCCACTGTTTTATAGGAGTTTAGACAGACTGAAATCCACATCGTTAAAATTTTCTGCAGGAAATTTTGAATCGCTGACAAGCTTGACAGATAAGACAACAGAAGAACTAGACTGGTGGATTGAAAATTTAGATTCCTCTTTTTTCCCCATTGAAAAAACTAATCCTGAAGTTGAAATCCAGACGGATGCTGCAAGTTCAGGTGGTTGGGGAGCTGTTTGTGGTCAAATTAAGACTGGAGGGCGATGGTCCGAAACAGAAATGAATTTGCACATCAATGTTCTAGAAATGATGGCAATTTTGTACGCTTTGAAAAGTTTCAAAGAAATGATCACAGGAAAACATGTAAAAGTCTTGACAGACAACACATGTGCAGTCTCCTATATATCCAATATGGGAGGATCGCGTTCTCCAGATTGCAATAACGTTGCAAAACAAATTTGGATGTGGTGCAAGGAAAATGGTATTTGGATATCAATTTCACATATCCCAGGAATACTGAATACAGAAGCTGACGTTTTGTCAAGACAATTCAATGATCGTACTGAGTGGAAATTGAATCATGATATTTTCTGCAAATTAAAAGATCGTCTGCTGAAGCCAGACATCGATCTATTTGCATCACGATTAAATTTTCAGATGAAACCATTCGTGTCCTGGATACCAGACCCAGAAGCCTTGGCCATTGATGCCTTTACCCAAGATTGGTCAAAATGGTTAATATATGCCTTTCCGCCTTTCAGCTTGCTGCAGAAAGTGCTCAACAAATGGCAGCGCGACAGAGCGGAAGGAATCTTGATCGTTCCAAAGTGGCCTACGGCAGTATGGTACCCCCAGATGTTGAAAATGCTGACACAAGAGCCTGTTCTTCTTCCAAAGGGAAAGCTTACCATTCATCTACCACATACGCAAGATGTGCATCCGCTCCACAGGACTCTGCAACTTCTGGCTTGTTGCTTATCAGGAAATCCCTCGAAGCAAGAGGAGTTCAAGGTGAGACTTTCCAAGTTATCTGGGCATCGTGGCGACCTTCAACCAGACAGCAGTATGCCTCCTACCTCAGCAGATGGAGCAAGTTTTGTGTGCAGTGCCAGTGTGATCCCCTTCGTCCGACTATAGATGAGGTGTTACAGTTCTTGACTAAGCTGTATGAAGATGGCTTAGGATACAGTGCTATAAACACTGCAAGGAGTGCACTATCTGCAGTGGTTATTCTACCAGACAATAAAACAGTAGGATGTCACCCTTTAGTAATTCGATTTCTAAAGGGAATCTTTGAACTGCGTACACCACAACCAAGATACAATGAAACTTGGGATGTAGACAAAGTTTTGCAGTTTTTCAGAAACATGGGTGAAAATTCTGAACTTTCATTGAAGGATTTGACTTTAAAATTGTGTTCCTTGTTGTTGTTAATTACTGCCCACAGAGTGCAGACAATTCATTTGATCAGGTTGAGAAATATTTGTTTTCATGATGATGGATGTACAATTTACATAACTGAAAAGTTGAAGCAGTCTAGACCTGGCTTTCATCCAAAACCTTTGCAGTTACCGTTTTATACAGAAGACAAAACTTTGTGTGTGGTGACTTGTCTTCGACAGTACATTAATAGTACTGTAGAATTCAGATGTGAGAGTGATGAGACTGACCAGTTACTTTTGTGTTACCAACAGCCACATGGACCAGCGGCGAAAGACACCATAGCTAGGTGGCTAAAAACTGTACTCATACGCGCAGGAATTACAAATTTTGCACCCCACAGCTTTCGGGGCGCATCATCTTCAGCAATGTTCAAGTCGGGTGTTGCTGTTCAAGATATTTTGAAAGTGGCAGGCTGGTCAAATGTATCCACTTTCAAAAAGTTCTATAACAAACCACTGGAAAGTAAAGATAAATCAAACACTATCTTAAACTATTATGCGAAAGTTGGAAAATAAAAATCTTCCAGCTCAGTAATCTAAGTTTGATTACATTCTGATAATTTGGTTTTTTGGAGGGGCTGCTGTGGTGGCCGGAAGTCGTATGAGCAATCGAACTTTGATTACATTCTGATAATTTGCATTGGGACAGTTAAAAAATTCAAGACAAGGGAGCTAACAAATGGAGATCTAGAGACAATTATCTCCCTGGCTCCATGTAAGAAAAGCAAATGTTTTTGTGGACAATTGATCCATTGTTTTCAAATGTGTTGTAGTGTTTATTGTTTCTTTGGTTATGAAGAAATTGCAATTCCCATAATGAATGGAGAATAAATGCATCACTTATTTTTTGTAATACATGGTTGTTTCAAACAATGTATGTTTGGTGTAAAAGCCAAGACAGGTGTTCACTATTCTCATGTTGTCCTTTGAGAATAAATGTTTGACATTTCACTTTAGTGTGACTTTGATTATTCCTTTGTTTGAAATATAATCTTTAATCAACCAACTTTAAAATCTCACAAATCACGTAGTTTCGGTAAACTACGAGAAGTGGAATTCAAAACATAAACGAGTACTCACCTGAGTCGAAGTTTGTGTAGAATTCCACGATGTAGTTTACAGGAACGGAGGGATATGTGCCCACCCTTCAGTTTCACCCTCTCCAATAAAGGAAATAAGCTAATTTATCAAATGTAAATACAACCGAAACATTTTTGGTTGCTTAAAGAAAAATCAGATCATCTGATATGGTTATATCAGATGACCTGTGCTGTGAAAAATGGCGTGTTTCCGGCGGTGTGCGCATCTCACATATCCCTCCGTTCCTGTAAACTACATCGTGGAATTCTACACAAACTTCGACTCAGGTGAGTACTCGTTTATGTTTTGAATTATTACATTTAGTCAATGTGTGGAACCAACAGAACTTGTAAAACTGAACGCACTGCAGGTTTGTTTCACCGAGACAAATAGGCCGAGACAACGCTGCCAAGCTGGCTCGCCGAAGGCCAAGAAGGGTCACGCTTGTTTCCACGCAGCATGCGAACGTTGAACCTAACTAATCTATTTTCTCTAATTATGAGCACAATTGATAATAAACATAACATGTCTATATATTTTTACATTTAGTCAAGTTTTGACTAAATGTTTTAACATAGATGGGGAATCGAAACGAGGGTCGAAAATGTGTGTGTGTGTGTGTGTGTGTGTGTGTGTGTGTGTGTGTGTGTGTGTGTGTGTGTGTGTGTGTGTGTGTGTGTGTGTGTATGTGTATGTGTAGAGCGATTCAGAGAAAACTACGGAATCGATTTTCATGAAACTGTACATGAGAGTTTCCGAGTATGGTATCCCCAGACGGTTTTTTTCATGTTTGCGATAAATGTCTTTCATGACGTCATATCCGGCTTTTTGTGAAAGTTGAGGCCGCACTGTCACGCCCTCCTTTTTCGATTTAATGGATTGAAATTTTGGTCAAGCAATTTTCGACGAAGGCCGGTGTCACGAACTGAAACCTCTGCTGAACAATCTTTCTCATTGCGGTCAATACGCATGCGCCAATCTTGGACTTAAAAAATGCGACCCTCTGACCGAACGAACCATGCGGGTCAGGGTTAGGGTAAGGGTTAGGGTTAGGTTGTTCACGACATGATTAATCTCCCCATGTTAGCGCATGCGCATTGACCGCATTGAGAAGGATTGTTCAGGCAGAGTTTTCAGTTCGTGACACCGGACTTAGGTATTGCATTACAGCTTGGATGCTGAAAAAAATAAATAATGAGTTTGGTCATTAAAAATCTGATAATTGTAATTACAATCATATTTTTTATTAAACGATTTAAAAACAATTTCATTTTATTTTTCATCTTTTTTTCTGATTCCAAAAACATATAAATATGTTATATTCGCATTAAAAACAAGCTCTGAAAATTAAACATGAAAATTATGATCACAATTAAATTTCCGAAATCAATTAAAAACCATTCCATCTTATTCCTTGTCGGTTCCTGATTCCAATAACATATAGATATGTTATGTTTGGATTAAAAACAAGCTCAGAAAGTTAAACAGAAGAGAGATATAGAAAAGCGTGCTATCCTGCTCAGCGCAACCACTACCGCGGGGGACTGGCGATGCTATACGGTCTTCGTGAACAAAATGCAGTGCGTTCGGTTTCATTATGTGAGTTCGACAGCTTCACTAAATGCAGTAATTTTGTCTCACGCGACTTGTTAAATTCTGAGTTTGATAATGTATTCAATGGAGTCATTTTTTAATGTGTTTATGGAAATTGATTTTAATGACAACTTTTATGAGCAAACTAAGTTATTTTTAAGCTTCCGACATGACATGCAACCCCATAGTCTGGACTTCGTCGAAGATTGCGTGACCAAACTTTCAATCATTTTGGTTTAACAAACAGGTCTTCCAACATCAAAACCCAGTCCAGCGCAGCAGGCTGAACTGGCACTCTTATTATCGCTGTGAGTGACGTGCCAGTTCACTCTGCTGCGCTGGACTGGGTTTTGATGTTGGAAGACCTGTTTTTCGTAATTGTTGTTTCGCGTTCACATTTCCCCAACACCCAAGCGCGTTGTTGCTTTTGTACCAACATTGATCCCCAATTGTAATACTCATTGGTGTTGAAGTTTGCAAAATGCTAACTTTTTTTTAGCCATTCTGTAAAAAGTTATTACAGTTTAAGCAAACTTTTCTGAAAAGTTCCAGTTTGCCCAACAAACTCAACAAGAGGGGGGGGGGGGGTCCTAGGTCTCCGGTACACTGCATAAACACTACTTTATGAAAAATAAAACTCTTTATTTCATAGTATACGGTAGGGGAATGAATTACCTTTCTGGCAATATACTTGGACGCATCACAATGATCCACAGCAAATGTATTAATTTTGTGCACTTTTTTATGACGGGTAGTGTAGAACCCTGGAAATGAAGGACAAAGTACACAAGCGGTCTTCTCCACACGAACAATTGATGACTCTCTGCCGTACACAAAAATAGAAGTCTTAAAGGCACAGTGCAGCTCACAGCCTTTGTTTTGCGTTTTTGTTGCAGCTGAGTGCATTTACAGTTCAAAAATCCTCCTATGGTAGTAAAACAAACCCAAAACTACCCAACGACGACATCTGTGAAGCTCAACAGTTTCTTGTTCACGCGAGTGCATAAATTAACCTAGTTATTACGTGGTGTTTGGTCGGAGTTCGATTCAACTGAGTGATTCCGGCCTCCATTTTGTTTTACACAAACTCATGATGACGTCTGACATAGTTTGCTAGTGACGTGTCTTTTTGTGCATGATGTGGTGATCTACCTGATCTAAATTTAGATCCAAAAATAGGTCAAGACCAGCCGGGTCCGAGTACGAAATTAATTCGTAAAATAATCGCAGTTCTTGACTCTTTGGGTGCAAGTCAATGAAACTTGGTAGTTCTTCTAACGGATAGCTGCCTGAGGTATGACTAAAAGCCCCAGGGGCTCCGTGCACCTGGATTTGACAAGTTCAGTACCTTTAAAACTAGGGGAGCTACTTTTGCCACCAGCGATTATGGTCGATGACGTCAAAAGCTTTGTCAAAATCCCAAAAAAAGCCACACAACTGATTGTTATTTTTTTGCGAGAAACCCATTTATCCAAGAGAGTTGATAATCAGTTTGGGAGAGTTGATAATCAGTTTGGCTGGAGTGGTTCTCTCTAAAAAAAAACATTCTCAGACTTAAAATGTTAGTGGCGGACAGCTTTGATTCTGGCCCCGTCAGGCTAATCAAGATTGCGAAGCGCTGTTTGTTAAAAACAAACTGGGGAATGGAAGATTTTTCTCAAAGACACATGTTGATCAAAAAGTGTCGAACAAATCAAACCCACTTTGTTTAACTCATCCGTGTTATTTAATCTGGATTAATAAGTTATAATAATCTTGTCAACTATGGTAGTATTAACCCTTAATGAGAGAGAGAGAGAGAGAGAGAGAGAGAGAGAGAGAGAGAGAGAGAGAGAGAGCGAGAGAGAGAGAGAGAGAGAATTCAGAAGTCAGAACGGTTGATTTGCTTAGGTAATAAGCCCATTGCAAGTGGGGGTGGCTTTCGGGTGTGGTATTAGAACACACATGTCGACACTAAAGCCGAAAGTGCATTTACACAAAGTTACACGAATGAGAGTGTCCATTCAAACTCACATTACAGCATGTCAGACGTGTTGCGCTCTGAACAAGCTTAAAAGTGTCCGTTCAATGCCCATAGTCTTTCACAATAAACACGATGTCAGGTTTGATCGCGAAACGTTCGAGCTGCGGCATGTAGCCCAGTCCCTTTGGAATCATGTTCCTGGAACCATGCTTGATGAACCAGAATGTTACTCCTTTGTCGTTGTTTGCACGCTGTGGGTTGGGCACAAGCACTAGATCGTCAATGTCGAAAATACATAGCGGTTCTTTCACGTTGTTATTTGTCACAATCCTGTGACGTGTGTTGTTCCTGCGTCTGTCCCGTAAACGACGCTGCAAGGGCCTGTTCATGACCGCCCCAGTGTACTCTTAGTCAAAAGGATGCTTGGTCACAGCAGTTTTCTCCAGGCACGCTCTCTGTTGTTATGTGTGTAGCTGGCTGTGTTTCAATTAAAACAGTGCTCTTTTGCATGTACGGTCGCCGAATAACCACACAATGGGTCACCACTTGCCAACACAGTACAGTAACTTCAATTTGCAATTCAACTTACAACGGTAACCGTGTCTAGGTCTGTGTCAAGAGTGTTTTCTTCTGTGGTATGGAATTCACACGGGTGTAGTTTCAAATGGGTTCTTCTTTGCTGCTGGTCACGGAGGGGGGGTCGGGGGTTGCATAATGTTAACCATCTTTTCCTTAAATGTGTTAACGTTTTTACACTAGATGAGTAAACTTCAACTTCTATTTCATCCAAGAAGTAGTGTAAGCACTGCATTTAGCACTGCATTCAATAAAATAATATTTCATTAAGTTTGTACATGTATAGGTAAATCAAACTCGCGTGTCTCGCAAATACTAGTATGTCGACCCAAAACGGAAATGGTCATATCCTTACTTATTGTACTGGAAGCTACGTTATAGCAGAAGTTTATCTTCAACTGAAACTGGTTTGTTTGAAGAGTTAAGATATTCTAGAGCACCAGACAATATGTTAAAATCAGCTGAGACAAGCAATGGTACGAAAATGTAAAAAACAAATGACGACGAACGAACTTTTTTTTTTTTCAAAAACAATCAGACGTTGAGCGGATGGACAGCATCAACCATGTTGCGATTCCCGTGATCGCAGAAGATACTCTGAGCACTGAGGAGCCGACAGTAGGCCTATCTATCTCAGACTGAATTTGCTTGTCTTTTTTCAATAGTTTTTCGTCGCGTTCTAGTTGTGTTAGACTGAACACTTTGAGTCGCTTTGCAACACCTTCTCGTTCTCTCTCATCTCCCAAATTCTTGACGAATGGTGTTTGGAAAGGGACGCCCAGGTTTCTCTTGTTCAGATCTCGCACCATTGTGAACAGTTGCTCTGAGCTCCGTCTATTATTGTCGGAAGTATTGCTGAATACGACAAAACGCTGATCACAATCTTCTAGTATGTCGCTAAGTTGCCTTGGAGCCTCTTTTAAGAGTTGTTTGATGCTGACATTTGCCTCTTCTAATTGATCTCCGCCAGTAAAGATGATGATGACATACTTTGTGACTTCTTTGTCAAAAATGGCTTTCAACTGTTGAAAAGCTTCGTAGTCCTCCCTGTCAAACTGTTTTATTTGAATGACAAAAAGAACAGTGTGCGGGCCTGGATAGAAGCAGTCGACACATTTAACCAGGGCAAGAGCGACTGTCTCCGGTTCCAGATAGTTGTTGCAGAAACCTGGGGTATCGGCAACAGTGACCTGTGGCGTTGAACAATAAAACACAAATGTGTCGTCATGGCAGAATTCAAAGGAGAAATATGATTATTATGATTGTTATTGTTTTGTATTTTTGTTGTTATCAGTAGTAGTAGTAGTAGTTGTAGTAGTAGTAGTAGTAGTAGTAGCAGTAGTAGGAATAAAATCATCATCTCATCATCAATGGCAGAAGTGGCAGTAGTAGTTGTACACATTACTGTATCATTTACATGTGCCTCCAAATATCTGTTCTGAAATGCTCAGTTTGCCTCACCGTCTCACATATAGCAGGTGACTAGGTGGAGGGATGGTCTAATCCCATAATTATGTGAAAGCGAGGCCAGATCTGAGACAGTGAGGCTAAACTGTTCACGAGATGGATTGGGCGTTTAAAATAGATTCCACACAAATACCGACCATATCTATTTGTCTGGAAGTGTACATGTGTACCTATTTCCTTTTCAGTCATGTTTCAAATGTTGTTCCCATTTTTTTATCAGAAAAGTAAACGTGATTGATGTTTATTTTCAAAATATTCATATCGTGTTTATTCAAAAACAAAACAAACAAAAACATTAAAGAGGGTCAGGACATCAAATATCGACTGGGTTCTTCTGGTCAGCGATTGGTTCTCCTTTTCCCAGGTAAGATACTATTGTTCTCACAAGATTATTGTTATTACTTCCTGCATCATGTGGGTGATGGTCTACTAATTATTTGCTCGAGATTCGCCTCTGACATCGCACGCTGGGTTGAGCATGCAGTTGTCGCACGCCGACATTTCAAGAGTTTACTAGACCGGCCAATGTTTTGATAAGACGCAGGAGCTGTGGGGGGTATTGCCACTGGTTAAACCTAACACTCTGTTTATAGACAGACCGACGCACATGTATGTAGAATGAGCACTTTTGAAGAGTGACTTTGTTTTGCGTTTATTAGCTAGATCTAAAGGTTATTTGGCCTTTGCTTCTAGTTTAACTCAAGGGAGATCACTCTTAGCGATAACGAAAAGGCATCAGAAAGTACATAAGGGGAGAAACACGATTGCTAAACCGTCATAAATAATTGCCCTTGCTTATGCTGCAGATAACACACTGTGCGTATTTAAAGCACTCCAGGCCTATCTCAGCAAAATTCTTCCTTCCAGGAAGAGTATGGAAGAGCACACAGTTGCTACCAAACAATGTAAGCCCTCACAACCCGGTGAACAGAGATACTATAAGCAGGTTGATCAATGAGTTTTTGCTGTAGGCAGGGATAGATTCAAGCATTACAACTTACATCACAAGGGTGGCTGCAACTTCCGCAGCTAAAAGGGTAATGTGTAGCATTGAAGAAATTCTTTCTTAAGGACAGGAGCTACCTTCAAATACACCGGTTTGAACTCTCACCAGAAAAGACAGTCTGCCTGGTAGTATCCAGAAGAAAGGTCTTTAAGAGGGTGTGCTCCATCAAAATAAATAACCAAGTAATAAAGCCCAGTACAACAGTAAAATTCCTGGGTGTAACCATCCACGATAGACTAATATGGACCCCCCACATTAATAATTCAATACAAAAAGCCTTGAAGGCAATAAATGTAATCAGGTTCCTCAAAACTAAACCGTGGGCAAACAGCCAAAAAAGTCTGACGCTGGTGGTGGGAGCCCTTGTCCGCTCGCGTCTCGCCTACGGGCAGGAATCCTTCTTTTCAGCGCCTAAAACCATCCTCAAAAAACTGCAAACAACCGAAGTAAGGGCCTTGAAAATAGCATTAGATGTACCTAGATGGGCCTCTGTGAAAGCTACCTACAGAGAAGTGGGCTGGCTCACCCTCGACGAGGAACGTCTACTGCGGACAACCCAATATTTTATCAGACAGCAAAGATCCCCAAATAGTGTAACACAGACCATAAACGATCTAATCAACGATTATAAAACGAAAACCTTCAACAATCGTTATACCCCTCAACTCCATGAGAAAGCCCTTTCAATTAAACATTATGCAGAAAATCTCCTCGGCAACATAAACAAGCAGATACAAGACATTAAACTTATCTCGGCCCCAATATACCCGCCGTGGTTATTAGAACCCCCCAACATCATCTCCAAAAGTAAATATAATCTCCAAAAAACGATCACTTGTTGTATTTGGCCACACTGGCAAAAGAAACAATAAACAAGAAATATAGCCACTTTTTAAAAGTATATACAGACGGGTCGAAGCTGCCAGACGGCAGAGTGGGCTGTGCCTTTGTAATCCCAGAATTAAAAATCGAAAAGTGTTATAAATTAAATAAAGGCATTTCAATTTTCTCAGCAGAACTATATCAATCAATCAATCAATATGAGGCTTATATCGCGCGTATTCCGTGGGTACAGTTCCAAGCGCAGGGATTTTATTTTTTTTTTAATTTTTTTTTTTTATGCAATTTATATCGCGCACATATTCAAGGCGCAGGGATTTATTTATGCCGTGTGAGATGGAATTTTTGTTACACAATACATCACGCATTCACATCGGCCAGCAGATCGCAGCCATTTCGGCGCATATCCTACTTTTCACGGCCTATTATTCCAAGTCACACGGGTATTTTGGTGGACATTTTTATCTATGCCTATACAATTTTGCCAGGAAAGACCCTTTTGTCAATCGTGGGATCTTTAACGTGCACACCCCAATGTAGTGTACACGAAGGGACCTCGGTTTTTCGTCTCATCCAAAAGACTAGCACTTGAACCCACCACCTAGGTTAGGAAAGGGGGGAAAAAATTGCTAACGCCCTGACCCAGGGTCGAACTCGCAACCTCTCGCTTCCGAGCGCAAGTGCGTTACCACTCGGCCACCCAGTCCACCATTTATTAACGATATGCCAGTCTCACCCGCAGGAGTGGTAATCTGTACAGATTCCAAATCTTCCCTAGAAGCCCTAGAAAATGGGACAAAAAACAGATCAAATATGCAACAAGAAATTTTATTTGTATGCCATCAAGTAATCTTACAAGGCACGGCCCTAGACCTAATATGGATTCCCTCGCATACTAACCTAAGAGGAAATGATCTAGCCGACACTGCAGCTAAGAAGGCTGCCCTTTCCTCCTCAACCGAAATCGAGGAGGGAATCGAGACGAGTGTCGTGGTGTACGTGCGTGTGTCTGTGTGTGTGTGTGTGTGTGTGTGTGTAGAGCGATTCAGACTAAACTACTGGACCGATCTTTATGAAATTTGACATGAGAGTTCCTGGGTATGGAATCCCCATACGTTTTTTTTCATTTGTTTGATAAATGTCTTTGATGACGTCATATCCGGCTTTTCGTGAAAGTTGAGGCGGCACTGTCACGCCCTCATTTTTCAACCAAATTGGTTGAAATTTTGGTCAAGTAATCTTCGACGAAGTCCGGACTTCGGTATTGCATTTCAGCTTGGTGGCTTAAAAATTAATTAATGACTTTGGTCATTAAAAATCTGAAAATTGTAAAAAAAAATAAAAATTTATAAAACGATCCAAATTTACGTTTATCTTATTCTCCATCATTTGCTGATTCCAAAAACATATAAATATGTTATATTCGGATTAAAAACAAGCTCTGAAAATTAAATATATAAAAATTATTATCAAAAATTTTTTTTCGAAATCAATTTAAAAACACTTTCATCTTATTCCTTGTCGGTTCCTGATTCCAAAAACATATAGATATGATATGTTTGGATTAAAAACACGCTCAGAAAGTTAAAACGAAGAGAGGTACAGAAAAGCGTGCTATCCTTCTCAGCGCAACGAATACCCCGCTCTTCTTGTCAATTCCACGGGCACTGCCTTTGCCACGGGCGGTGGAGTGACGATGCTACGAGTATACGGTCTTGCTGCGTTGCGTTGCGTTCAGTTTCATTCTGTGAGTTCGACAGCTACTTGACTAAATGTTGTATTTTCGCCTTACGCGACTTGTTTATTTTTTTCGATAAATGTCTTTGATGACGTCATATCCGGCTTTTTGTAAAAGTTGAGGCGGCACTGTCACACCCTTATTTTTTAATCAAATTGATTGAAATTTTGGCCAAGCAATATTCGACGAAGGCCGGACTTCGGTATTGCATTTTAGTTTGGTGGTTTAAAAATTAATTAATGACTTTGGTCATTAAAAGTCTGAATTTTTTAATTTGTTTTTAAACGATCCAAATTTACATTCATCTTTTTCTTCATCATTTTCTGATTCCAAAAACATATAAATATGTTATATTTGGATTAAAAACAAGCTCTGAAAATTAAAAATATACAAATTATGATCAAAATTAAATTTTCGAAAAAAACTTTCATCTTATTCCTTGTTGGTTCCTGATTTCAAAAACATATAGATATGATATGTTTGATTAAAATAACGCCCAGAAAGTTAAAACGAACAGAGGTACAGTAAAGCGTGCTATGCGGCACCGGTGCAACCGCTACCGCGCTGAACAGGCTCATCACTTTCACTGCCTTTTGCACTAGCAACGGACTACGGTCATTGTGAAAAAATGCAGTGCGTTCAGTTTCATTCTGTGAGTTCCACAGCTTGACTAAATGTAGTAATTTCGCCTTACGCGACTTGTTTTTTCTTCTTTTAGCGTATCATCAACTCATGTCCCAAAAAGGAAAATTTCCTGTGAGGACGTTAAGGACCCCTCTAGTAGTTCAAATACACCGTTTTTCTCTTCCAAGTCATCTGACCACAACATTCATAAAACAGAACTGTTTGTGTTAAAATGTAGTGTGCATTTACTTCAATGTACGCAGAATGATAGTACATGTATATGGTCCCCAAACAAATTGCTCTTAGATTGACCTTAAAAAAATGATGAATGAAAAACAAGCAAAGCGTTGAATCGAAACAGTTAAAGAGACATCCTGAACTCAGGTCAAAATAAGTTCGGCTCATTCTCTCCCTGACCAGACGCTACAGTCCTCCGCGAATATATCAAAACAAAAATACAGAGTTATCTCCCAAATGGTTTTCGCGAGCACTGATCTAAATTTGAGATCAGTGTTCGCAAGACGAAAATGATTGCAGATTGGCTGACTTCGATAGTGATCTCCGTTCTGTTCTTCACAGTTATGAAAAAGACATCGTTCTAAGGTCAAAACAAGTCGAAATGTTGGGACTGCTGCCGGAAGGAGACCGTAATATATGGTTTCATCACTGTCAACTGGTTACAGAAAAAATCGTCTGCTCCAGTGAGCGCGGAAACCAAACGGTTGATTATCACGTGACACTTTTGCCATATTTAGAGTTGTTTGCACAGTAAACACAGCCGCGAAAAATAGCTCGCTTGAAACTGTCTTACATATCAATTCCTTTGTAATTTAAGAATTACAAAATACCATGAAAAATCATTATCGACGATCGCGAATCTGCTTATATCAATAATACATTACAAAAAGCTCTAAATATGTAAACAAAATCGGTTTCCTTGCCAGACAAGGAAACTCAAGGCATCCTGTCAGGGAGAGAATGAGCCGAACTCATTTTGACCTGAGTTCAGGATGTTAAAGAGATACAAATGTTGACTTTGTGGGTACACATTTATGGAAACTGGAAAACGTGTATCTCTTTAACTATTTTTCCTAGAGAAAATCGTCTGGGACAAAACATCTATCATGATGTCTAAAACAATCAATCTAAAAGCATATTTTGTTTTTGATCATATACTATTACTCTACAAATATTGAAGCAAAAGCACACCGAATTTTAACACAAACAGTTCTGTTTCATGAATGCTGTTGTCAAATGACTTGAAGAGAAACAAGTCGCGTAAGGCAAAATTACTACATTTAGTCAAGCTGTGGAACTCACAGAATGAAACTGAACGTAGTCCGCCGTTAGTGCAAAAGGCAGTGAAAGTGACGAGTCTGTTTGGCGCGGTAGCGGTTGCGCTGTGCTTCATAGCACGCTTTACTGTACCTCTCTTCGTTTTAACTTTCTGAGCGTGTTTTTAATCCAAACATATCATGTCTATATGTTTTTGGAATCAGGAACCGACAAGAAATTAGATGAAATAGTTTTTAAAACGATTTCGGAAATTACATTTTAATCATAATTTTTATATTTTTAATTTGCAGAGCTTGTTTTTAATCCAAATATAACATATTTATATGTTTTTGGAATCAGAAAATGATGAAGAATAAGATGAACGTAAATTTGGATCGTTTTATAAAACAAATATTTTTTTGCGCGATATAAGCCTCATATTGATATATTTGAAGGTAACTCCTGCCCTTAAGCAGGATAAGCGTCAGACTTTACATTTAGGCAGTTTTATAATAAACCCATCAGGAATGACTTGTGTATTCGATATAAGAATAGGGAGATGTCCTCTTTTTACCCTGCCTAACTGCTTTTAAGCTTCTCGCTTAAAGGCACAGTACCCCTCCCATAAACCATCACCGATACTGTCAGGCTTTTACACACAGTACAAACACCCTTCCATTTGAACGCTCACCGAAAGGGAACATCCTAGGTGCCCTACGTAAAGAGCGAGCAATTTTCAAAGAATTAATTTTGCAGATTGTCTCCTCTCAAAATCGGACCGTGGTGCGTTTGGGCGCTAGACCTAACTTTTAAAATCTAAATAATAGATTGACAGCTTGTTACACAAACATTCTTAAATCATAATCTAATTATTTTTTTCATCAAGACAAGATCAGTACAATTCGAAGTTTTGAAAGTTTGAAAAAAGAAAAGCCCGGAAGCAGGGTCACGCAAGGTCGTGGTTCTCGTAGCAGACGACGGTTTATGCCTATCGCCAGTTCCTCTGAACATCCATCGCTAGAGTTCTTGTGAATCACAGCCGTTTGTTTCGTATAGATTCAGAGGTACATAATAACGTGCTATGGCAGATAAACTTACGAGTCGCATTCAAATTACAAACTGACGACTACATTGTTAACAAGTCGCGTAAGGCGAAAATACAATATTTAGTCAAGTAGCTGTCGAACTCACAGAATGAAACTGAACGCAATGCCATTTTTCAGCAAGACCGTATACTCGTAGCATCGTCAGTCCACCGCTCATGGCAAAGGCAGTGAAATTGACAAGAAGAGCGGGGTAGCAGTTGCGCTAAGAAGGATAGCACGCTTTTCTGTACCTCTCTTTGTTTTAACTTTCTGAGCGTGTTTTTAATCCAAACATATCATATCTATATGTTTTTGGAATCAGGAACCGACAAGGAATAAGATGAAAGTGTTTTTAAATTGATTTGGACAATTTAATTTTGATAATAATTTTTATATATTTAATTTTCAGAGCTTGTTTTTAATCCGAATATAACATATTTATATGTTTTTGGAATCAGCAAATGATGGAGAATAAGATAAACGTAAATTTGGATCGTTTTATAAATTTTTATTTATTTTTACAATTTTCAGATTTTTAATGACCAAAGTCATTAATTAATTTTTAAGCCACCAAGCTGAAATGCAATACCGAAGTCCGGGCTTCGTCGAAGATTACTTGACCAAAATTTCAACCAATTTGGTTGAAAAATGAGGGCGTGACAGTGCCGCCTCAACTTTCACGAAAAGCCGGATATGACGTCATCAAAGACATTTATCAAAAAAATGAAAAAAACGTCCGGGGATTTCATACCCAGGAACTCTCATGTCAAATTTCATAAAGATCGGTCCAGTAGTTTAGTCTGAATCGCTCTACACACACACACACACACACACACACACACGCACACACGCACACACGCACACACGCACACACGCACATACACCACGACCCTCGTTTCGATTCCCCCTCGATGTTAAAATATTTAGTCAAAACTTGACTAAATATAAAAAAGGAAACTGGATCACAAGGGTTCACGATGGCTCAGGGGTAAGATAAACCACGCAAAAATGAATTCTTTGAAAATTGCTCGCTCTTTACGGAGGGCATCTAGGATGTTCTCAAGCGGTGGGTGTTTAAATGAAAGGGTGTCTGTACTGTGTGTAAACGCCTGACAGTATCTGTGATGGTTTACGGAGGCTTACTGTGCCTTTAATCTTACTCGGTGGGAACGCCGAAGTAGAAGAAGAAGGTGGGAGAACGAGGTAGAATTGAGAAAAATACTGAGCACTTACCAAGACGAAGGTACATCGTAGTTCTACTGAGTTCTAGCAACACAGAGGGATTAAGTGCCCTACCTCTCCGCCCTCTTTTGATACATGTTAGGCTATTCAGTGCTCATAGTAAGTTGTGTGGGAAAAATAGCTTTTTTCTTCCAATAATTGGCGTAAAAGTCTGGTTTCATATTGGTTTAACGCAATCTCACAACCTCTGTGCTGCTAGAACTCGATAAAAGTAAAATTTACTTTTGACTTGGTAAGTACTCAGTACATGTTCATTGTTGCCTTACACTGCACAGCCGCATTGTATTATGCATAGCTGTTGGCTTGCATTGTGACATTTGACTATCTGCACTTTGTGGATAAAAACGACTACCTTCATGCCATCGTCAAACACTTTCTCTTGCAGTTCTGCTTGTTCATCTCCGTGTTTTTCAGAGTAGGGGTGTCGGACTTTAAACTTGTCAGTTTCCAGGATTGTGTTTCCAGTGGCACTCTTCCCGGTCCCACTTTTCCCTGTGAGTATGAGTCTCAGTTGCAAACTCTCTTTCTGAAATCTGTAGAAACCTGACGTTAGCATACATCTTCTGCAGATATGTGACATGATATATTTCAATGAATAATACTTTGGGGAAAACCACATGAATACATTTGGGAAGACAGTTGGGACACATATGGACACAAGGTGACACTCACCAGGTAATACACAGACAGATTCAGGCTGTACAGTTTGTCATTCTCGCTTTGGGTCGACACTTTTCAGCTTTTGTTTTATGTCCACGAAGTTGTTGTTGGTGCCGTAGTTTAAACTGTTGCTGCTTGCACTTTCTTTGCTCGTGTGTATGCTGTTGTTTCGAATTGTTATAGTATCCTGAAGAAGCTGAGAAAACATGGTGGCTTGATTAATACGGTGTGTCTAAAACACGCGGGGACGGTGAAATAGCAGGCGGGGACGTTATATAATAACATTCTGACCATCCTTAATGGGTTTTTTGTTTTTTTTAGTTTTTTTTTTATAATACTTTTTTTATTGATTGTTTTCTTCTTTTGGTGGGAATCAGCTTTTCTTCTCAGATATTAGGGCTCAGAAACGGAGATGTCTGTCGATCCTCTATGCCGTAAAACCTTTTCTGGTTGTTAGAGATCGTCCCCGCGTGTCCCCGTGTGTCTCCGCGTGTCCCCGCGTGTTTTAGTCAAAGTGTCTAAAACACGCAGGGACACGCGGGGACAGTTAATCAGCACGCGGGAACGTTACATAACAACATTCTGACGATCCTTTCGGCCTTACAACCATTTCTGGCATATGTGTATGTGTGTGTGTGTGTGTGTGTGTGTGTGTGTGTGTGTGTGTGTGTGTGTGTGTGTGAGTGTGTGTGTGTGTGTGTATGTGTGTGTGTGTGTGTGTGTGTGTGTGTATGTGTATGTGTGTATGTGTGTGTGTGTGTGAGTGTGTGTGTGTTGTATTGAGTGCGAACGTGATTGCAGACATGCGGCGCGCGTGTGTGTGCGAGTCGACTTTTCTTTTCCTTTGTATTATATTGACATACATGTACATTTCAATGTTCTATCATGCATTGTGTATTCGTATAGGTAATGTTGTACTTAGTAATACTGTATAATTGCGATTGACAATTGTCCTTATTTTGTCTTTATTTTTATGTCTTAGTTTTGCAGGGACAGATTGTAAGACTAGGCGTGAGCCTAAAATCTCCATCCTTGAGTAATAAAGTTCGTTCTTTCGTTCGTTCGTTCTCTCTCTCTCTCTCTCTGATTCCCACCAAAAAAAATCTAACACAATATAAACAATAAAATGAAATAAATAAAGGATAGTCAGAATGTTATTATATACTGTCCACGCGTGTCCCTGCGTGCTGTTAAACTGTCCCCGCGTGTTTTAGACATTTTGACTAAAACACGCGGGGACGATCTCTAACAATCAGAAATTGTTTTACGGCATAAGAGATCGGCAGACATCTCCGTTTCTAAGCCCTAATATCTGAGAAGAAAAGCTGATTTCCATCAAAAGAAGAAGAAGAAAAAAAAAAATATATATATATAATAAAAAATAAATAAATAAAGGGTAGTCAGAATGTTATTATATAACGTTCCCGCATGCTATTACATTTTCACCGTCCCTACGTGTCCCCGCCTGCTGTTAAACTGTACCCGCGTGTTTTAGACACTTTGATTAAAACACGCGGAGACGATATCTAACAATCAGAAATGGTTTTACGGCATAAGAGATCGGCAGACATTTTCGTTTTTGAGCCCTAATATCTCAGAAGAAAAGCTGAAAGAAGAAAACAAAATAACATAATAATAATGTGTTTTAGACACACCGGATATTCAAAATGTTATTATATAATGTCCCCGCCTGCTGTTATACTGTCCCCGCGTGTTTTAGACACTTTGACTAAAACACGCAGGGACACGCGGGGACGATTTCCAACAACCAGAAATGATTTTACGGCATATAAAGGATCTGCAGACATCTTCGCTTCTGAGCCCTAATATCTCAGAAGAAAAGCTGATTACCACCAAAAGAAGAAAAAAAATAAAAACAAAAAATAAAAAATTAAAATAAAATAAAGGATAGTCAGAATGTTATTATATAACGTCTCCGCGTGCTATTTCACATTCCCCGCGTGTATCCGTGTGCTCTTAAACTGTCCCAGCGTGTCCCCGCGTGTTTTAGACACTTTGACTAAAAACACGCGGGGACACGCAACACGCGGGGACGATCTCAAACAACCAGAAATGGTTTTGCGGCATAAAGGATCGGCAGACATCTCCGTTTCTGAGCGACAACAACAACTTCAACAACAACAACAATATCACCGTCAACAACAACACCACCACCACCACCACCACCAACAGCAACAACAACAAAAACAACAACACCAACAACAACAACGACAACTATTCAAAGTGTTGATAGAAAGAAGAACTGCACATACCTCAAATATGCCATCTACGATCTGTTTAGCTCGCTGCTTGATACACCTTTTCAGAACTGAACATTCAACAACTGTGAACAATATCGCTTCCACTCCTTCCCATGAGTAGCACTAAATTAAGGGGAAAGGGGCGCGCCGCTACAACACGGCGTGCGTGATTGCGGCAAAAGCATACACAAACAGCGTCTGCGCGACTGTCTATCACCAAGCGCTTTAGGCTGTTGAGCAATAGCAATCGATGTGTCCATAATTTTATATATATTGTAGTATTTCCATAGCGCTCATTTTACATGTCGCGAGAGCAGAGAGGAGAGGACCTTCATTTCCATGCTGGGACAAATACACATTATATATCGGTTCATTTCGTTCAGATTTGTTGATTTTTTGCTGTCTTAAAAACAGAAGTGTAACACCAGCTCTTCTGAGAGAATAATTTCAAAGGATAAAAACTTACTGAAAATGAATTGCCAAGGTAAGTAACCTAATGTAGTCACTATGTAGCGTAGTGTGTGTATGTGTGTGTGTGTGTGTGTGTGTGTGTGTGTGTGTGTGTGTGTGTGTGTGTGTGTGTGTGTGTGTGTTTGTGTGTGTGTTTGTGTGTGTGTGTGTTTATGTGTGTGTGTGTGTGTGTTTATGTGTGTGTGTGTTGTGTGTGTGTGTGTGTGTGTGTGTGTGTTTGTGTGTGTTTGTGTGTGTGTGTGTTTGTGTGTGTGAGTTTATGTATGTGTGTGTGTGTTCATGTGTGTGTGTGTGTTGTGTGTGTGTGTGTGTGTGTGTGTGTGTGTGTGTGTGTTTGTGTGTGTGTGCTTCCATTTGCAAGAAGGTTGTATTGGCTGTTTCTGTATAGAGCACCATAATCTGTTAATTTAATTCCGCAAATGATTCCAAAATCTTACCCCCATCCACCCACACCCTCCTTCTTCCCACACCCACTCAGAGGTGAAACCTTTTAAGAAAGCGACAGTTATGCTTACTGTAGTGTTGTTGGATACTTGTCTTTTAAGTTTAAAGTACTTGGTTCTTCTAATGTTTACATAGGCTTTGTGCTGGTGTTTCAGGGACCAAAGGTCTTTCCTGGCTCAATGATGTCCAATTTTGAGTCAAAGTGAACAACGCCCAAATGAATGCATCAAGATATAATGTGCCAACATCCTGTTCGCCCAGTTCTGCCGTGTTTTGGTTAGTTGTGTGTTTTTTTACATTTAGTCAAGTTTTGACTAAAATAATGTTTTAACATAGAGGTGGAATCGAGACGAGGGTCGTGGTGTGTGTGTGTGTGTGTGTAGATCAGTTCCGAGAAAACTTCTGGACCGATCTTCATGAAACTGTACACGAGAGTTTCTGGGTATGATATCCCCAGACTATTTTTTCTTTTTCCCGATAAATGTCTTCGATGACGTCATATCCGGCATTTAGTGAAACTTGGTTGAAATTTTGGTCAAGTAATCTTCGACGAAGCCCGGACTTTGGTATTGCATTTCAGCGTGGATGCTTACACATTAATTAATTAGTTGGCTCATTAAAGTTGTCATTAAAATGAAATTGTCGCGAACCGATTCAAAATTGATTGCATCGTATTCTTCATCAAATTCTGAATCTAAAAATATTACATATGTTATGCTTACTCTTAAAATGTGATCACAATTAACGAAAATATGTTAATTAGTGCTACGATTAAAATGTAAGAAATCGATCCAAAAATGGTGTCATCTTATTCTTTATCATTTCCTGATTCCAAAAACACATAGTTATAATGTTTTATTGAAAACAAGCTCAGAAAGTTAAAAAGAATACAGAAAAGCCGCAGGGATTGACGAAGCTGTATTGTCTCGGTTACAAAAAATGCAGTGCGTTCAGTTTTATTCTGTGATTTTAACAGCTTGACTAAATGTAGTAATTTCGCCTTACGCGACTTGTTTGTTTTGTTTTTAAAATTACGGGTATTCATGACCATCGGAATGCTGTTGGGACAAAACAATAAAAGAAAACAAACTTTAACCCATACCCGTGACACACATTTGAATGTAAATGTCTACTGTGTGAGGAATGGAGCTGGGCGTTGATGGGCGTCTTGAACGTACGTCAGCAGGTAACAGTTGATGTATGTCTGTTTGATGGAATAACATCTGGGGGAGGGACGTAATCGTTTTACATGTATTGATGACTAACGGTAATCTGAACATGCCAATACTGTACGCTCAGTAAAATTACAGCCAAAGGTACGGTCAATATCGTATGGCAAATATTTCGCAAATGCGCATAATGTATGATATAAAATACATTAATTAGCTTGCCACACCGTCAACTTGTCCAAACAAATACAACCAATTGTGCTTCTTTAGGTTCAAATCAATGGGATTCATCGGCCAACGTGTCATGTGCATCGCTGACAGACCCAAACGGATCAATTGCCCGATCAATTAGACCAACCCGTCGGATTTAATTGGTATCAACATTATGGCAGGCCCTCCTTTAGTCCCAGGTATGTTATTTTATTCTCTGTTTGTTTGTTTGTTGGTCTGTCTGTCTGTCTTTCTCTCTCTCTCTCTCTCTCTCTCTCTCTCTCTCTCTCTCTCTCTCTCTCTCTCTCTCTCTCTCTCTCTCTCTCTCTCTCTCTCTCTCTCTCTCTCTCTCTCTCTCTCTCTCTCTCTCTCTCTCTCTCTCTCTGCTTGTCTGCCTGTATGTCTGTCTGCCTCTCCCTTCCATTCTCTCAGTCATTTTCTTTCTCTCTCTATCTAATTCATTATCGCTCTCTCTCTCTCTCTCTCTCTCTCTCTCTCTCTCTCTGTCTCTCTGTCTCTCTCTCTCTCTCTCTCTATCTCATTATCTGTCTCTCTGTCTGTCTGTCTCTCTCTCTCTCTCCATTTATCACAAAGGAAGACAGCCAGGTGTTGCATTTAGTGGGTACTCAAGTTACAATTCACTAGGAAACCAAGCGTTCTAGCGTCTTCACGTGTTTAACTTGTGAACATGTATCTGTCTTGTTTATTTTCAAATGTTTGCTATGGTGCAGTTTATTTAAAAATCCACCCCATTCTGGGAAAATGTGAGCGTAGTCTCAAGCCTGTAGAACAAAATAAGATCGATTTTGCCTTGCTTGAAGATAGTTATTTTGCGTCGATCCGAGGAGATCATATCGTCATCATGCAGTTTCTTCTTTGTAGATTATGGCCGGAAGCCTCGCTTTGTTCAGGGTTAGGGTTCAGGGTTAGGATCCGGCTTCAGTAGGCTATAGATATTCATTGGGGTCTACTGAACACGTTTTGTCATCTTCGCCACGAAAAAAAATTCCCACTACTACTTATGCCCCTTTGTTTAAGGGTACCCCCTCGAACGCTAAATTCATCTGTGAAATCACAACAATTAAGGCACAGCTGCAATTTCCTCCACTACTGTCTTTACCTGGTTGTAAAATATGCATTTTTACGATTTTTGTAGCATTTCAAAGTGACACGTTCGCCTGCAATCACGACTCGCTTGACCCCTACCCAGTATAACACAGTTTATATAAAGGTAAAACAAGAAAACGATTAAATAACATGCACTACGTACAGCCAGTAAAATGTCCTCCACGAATCTGTCTTCCTTTTTTTTAGTACCTTATCTGGTTCATTTGTTACGACAATTTGAAAATGACGAAAAATCACTTGCAACAGTGGGCGCGAATGAGTTGCTTTTCTTTCGCCGGGTACTGTACAAAGAACTTTTACATGGGTGAAACTGATCAGAATTAAAAATAAGGAAAATGAGGCCGGGGTCCAGGGGCCGCCCAGGCCCGGATGCAGGGGCAACGCCCTGCTAGGGGGCCCAGGGGGGCGAAGCCCCCCGGAAGAAAACGAAAAATCAGGCTTTTAAAGGGTAAAAGTAGGCCTTTCCTGGTATCTCAAACACACACATTTGCACATTAAACAATGGTAACAAATGCCAAGCTGTAGTCCGATAATTCGTGCGCTCAGTGAAACAAAGACTCAGCGATGTCCGGTCACTGTGTTAGAGAAAATACGGATTGGATCGCCGGCGAAAAAAAAAGAAAAAAAAATGTTTTAAAGATTTTCAAAATAAGGAATTCCTTATTTGACCAATCTTATTTGGCAGATTTCCGCCCTGAGGCGAAAAAGTTTCACCCATGCTTTTAGTAATTACGCTTATTGCCTGATTTCACCTTATTACTGTGACCTCTGACGATCTAGTCATTACACGTAATGACTAGAGATTTTAGTCATTACACCTACTGTCTGTATAAAACAGTCATTACACGTAATGACTCAAATGTTCAGTCATTGAATGTAATTACTGATTTCACTTATTGACTGTAACATATATATATGTTACAGTACATTCTCAAAACCAGGACATTTGCGAAATCCCTGAACATTTCAGTAACTTTGTGAATTTCCTGTTTCACTCAGGACATACGAGCAAATCTTCTCTTCATTTCAGTGTGCACGACTTGTGAGGATATGACACACAGACAAATGCCAGGCAAGGTTGTTGTCTTCTCAGAAAATGATCTTTTGGAGGAGGCTGCACCTGAAACAGGAAAGAAGGGAAGAAAAAAGCTTAGGCGCAAAAAGGCAGACGAGTTTATATGCAATCTGAATGCGCTCATGAATGATGGTGGTGGGTGCATATGTCTTCACGTCAAAAACCCTTACTTGCTTGGGGTCTTTGACCAAAGTGTGAACCCAGCAATGATTGCGATCATTCCGGATGACACATTCTTTTGTGACAACTTTGAGCGCCACATACTTGATAAGGACCATGTGATTTTCAACGTGAAAATAAGACGTCGCCTTCTCAGTACAGTATCGTTCAATACAAAACTATCATATGACAAGGGCCTAGGAGACCCAACTCACAGGCAAATGAGGCTATTTTTCAAGCCTCAAACTGAAGATGATAGCGACGACGATGAAGAGTCAGAAGAAGCAGAAACACGATCAAGGAATTATAGTTTTTGCAAGGATAAGGAAGTGAAGATTAACATGTGTGATCCAAAAACAAACACACTCTGCAAGACAATTATCTTTCAGGAGAGCTCATGCATCCAAGCAAAAAGTATCCCCAATTCATTTGACTCTCTACGGGGAGAAGAAAGGTGCGAGAGTCTAGCAAAGCTGTTCTTTGACAGGAACACACTAAGTACGTTTCTGCCAAAGTACTTGTCAGCTTTTTCACAGCTAAAACATGGAGGAAGCATATTTCTTGGTGTCAGTGAACATAAAGACAAAACTGCAAGGTGGACCAGGGTGAACGAAAGGCAACGAGATGCCTTGTTAACGTTGAAAAAGAAAGAGTTCCATGTGTGGAACAATGATGGCGTTTATGTTGTTGCAAAAGAAAGCCCAATGATAGAAACTGACACAGGGGAGTTCCGATGCCAGGGTCTTTGCCTAACGTTGGAAGAGCAACATTTCTTTGAGAAATGCATTAAACGCATGACAAAGGAGGAAATGTGTTGGTGTCCTGACCAGTTTCCTGCAGGAAACCAACACGCTGTCGGAACTGAGTCGACGATGACAGATTTCCTTTCATTAGTTAAGGTCAAGTTCCACACAGTCAAAGACGTCTCAAGTCAAACTGTCCCTAACTTGGTTGTACCCGAAGTCAGCGTGGATGGCTCGTATGCTGGAGTGGCATTTTTTTACAATGAAGGTCCTGAGGCTTACCGCTTTTCCGCTGTCAACGAGAACGGCACTTCGGTTCTTGAGAGAATGCCAAAGGAACTCTGGTTTGAAATGATCAAGAAAAATACCGACAATTAAGATTATCCGACGAGATTATGTAACTACTGAAAAGACCAAAGGACATTCCTTCGCATCAACAATTTACATACTATGCCAAATTTGTACTAAAGCAATATAATTTGTCATGAGATTGTCTGTGGTTTATAAGTATGTTGCATATACCACACGGGGTGGCAGCAGGTTTCATTCAATGCTCAGAAGATTTGATGCTGATGTGTTTGTCTATCAAAACAAAATGTTTGATTGATTTTGTTATATGTTTGTGCTGTTAAGTTGGGGTTTTTTTTCGTGTGAATATTGGTAGATAACTGCTGTAAAATGTTAATAATCGGATTATATTGACGAATGTTTACTGCCGCGCATTAATATATAATTTGCGCAAGGTTGCGCACAATTGCGCAGTTAGGAATTCGGTAAGTTTAGGATGCCTGCATGATCAGAGTTACCTAAATTAAATGAATAACAAAGTAAGAGTTACCTCCCTTTGCTTCTAGACATTTCCTGAACTGTTTTGGTTATTTCTTTTGTTTCTTCGTTTCTTCTTCTCATAGGAGCAATAGAGAGTCTCCAATATCACTGGCATTATGTAGAGGTTACATGCCGAGTCTCAGTGATTATTAAAAATAATGGTCGAAGTTAGCGGATCATGAAAAATGCGAGCTTCAGCGAGCTTTTTCATGACCGCGAACTGAGACCATTATTTTTAATAATCACTGAGACGAGGTGTGTAACCTCTTTATTCCTCCTTTCTTCAGTTATTCAAAGAAAACAGGAGTTTTTGTGCGAAAGTTTGATCGAATCCGAATCACTCAACCAGTCAACCTGCGCAGGCGATCGATTAATGCGCGGTTGTATAGTTCCGTGCAAATCATTCCATTCTGTTAACACTTCTTGTCAGTTTCCCTGTTTTAGACTAAAATCAAGTACACAGATATGCTGTTATTCTGCTGTGGCGGTAAAGGCAGATATTGTGTGTTCTGTTTATGTTTTAGTATCGCTTAGGATAATGTTTTCGTCAAATGGGACTAGCAGACGAACTTTTGCACCCGTGTTCCAACGTTAATTACTGTATGAAGTTCAGTTTTCTGGGGAAAATAGTGTATGAAACCGCTTTATGTTGTTTAAATTGATGAGATGTGTGCATTTGGTTGCGTGTGATCTGTTTATAAAATGAAATATTGTTGAAAACTGACCGTCGGATTGCAGTCAGTGTTGTCGAAGAAACTGCGTTAAAAGAAGGGGAACTACTCTTGTCGGCTAGAGTATGAGTTACTTGCCTTGGGAATTTGCTTGTGATGAACGGTTTGTGCACGGCAGATCTAGATTCAGAAAACAACAACACTCATGGATTTTATATGGAGATTCATGTGTTCAGGCCTGTAGTTGTTAATTTAAATGCGGTATGTTTATATTGTTTGCTCCAGAGATGTATACTTCGTACGTATAGAGCGTTCGGTACTTTTCAGTCGCAAAAGTAGTACCAAAACAGAACAGCTTCTCAACCCATTGCACTATCGAGGATTCAGGCTGTTGCTGGCTCGTTATTTGTTTGGTTGCTGGGTCATTATCGAAAAATAACTAGCTCTACAAGTTTACAGAGGTAAAGAAGCAGAGGGGGGAATAAGTGCTTGCTACAGGTGAACAGTAGGCGCTGTATTGGTTTTGCATTATGTAGGTTGTATTCAGTAATGAGGAGTTTCATAATCTGAGAAAAAAACAATTAAAAAAGAAACTAAAACCCAGGTGACAACAAGTGTTTTGCTGGCTGATGTAGTTCGGGACAATGGTTCACGAGGGAAGGAGGGAGGCTGAAGGGTAATGGTTGATAGTTAGCTTTTAGAAAATAGTGTGTGACTGAACAAATGTTTCATATTTGTTTCCATTTGCACGGATCAATATATTAACACGTGTGGTCAACAAAATGACACAAGCAAGAATAAGAATAAGAATAAGAATACTTTATTATCTCATAGAGAAATTCAGGCGTGGTACATAACAATAATACAAACAAGACATTGGTTTTACATAAGACATATAGCACTATATAACAGGGCAGGTTATCAAAACACCTCCCACATACCTCTCTGGACATTCCTTGCATTGTGCTTACGCATTCAGACATGAACACATCCATGTCTCAATTACACATCGCACACATGGACATTCTTATACGCTCAACTTACCCATTCACACATGGACATTCGACTACGCTCCACTTACACATTCTTATACACTCCACTTACACATTCACACATGGGCATTCTTATATGCTCCACTTACACATTCTACATGGACATTCGACTACGCCCACTTACACATTCACACATGGACATCTTTAAAGCACTGCGCTTACATATTCTCGCACACCTACCCGTATAACGAACTATGGCTAAACATTATTGCAAAATATCATAGCATACAATATATCGCACAAAATATACGGACGTACATAAAACCAATACATACATGTACATTACTACTGATTGCACTGGCAGAAGAGGGACTGAGTCGGGTAGGTGGATGTGTTTACATGTTGCCAAGGGTGATGGATTTGGAGTTGAAGCTGTTTTGCAGCCTGAGTGTCCTAGCTTTGTGCGTGCGAAGTCTACGGCCAGAGGGAAGGAGTTCATAGAGGTGGGCAAGGACATGGGACCTATCTGAAGCTATCCGCCTACTCTTTCTCACCACACGCTTTTCATACAGGGACTCCACACTTGCTTGCTGCCTGCCAATCACCTTGCTACTGACATTCACCATTCGCACTAAGACATTCCTGTTCTTCACACTCAGACCTCCATACCAGGACACAAAACCAAAAGTGATGACAGACTCGATGAAAGAGCGGTAGAAAGTTTGAAGGATAGAAGGGTTCACATTCAACTTCCTAAGTTTCTGAAGGCAGTAGATGCGTGACTGACATTTTTTGTGTATGAGGGTAATGCGTAATGCGTACACAGCAAGAGGCTAAACATATTTGAAAATGTAGTCATTGGAGTTCCCGATTCGTTGCTGACACGGTTTCTGGCCCGCAATGATCGCTGCCCACGAGGTATGACGGAGGCCACGTGGGTTTGGCTTGAGGTCACGTGAGCTTAAGAAAGCACAAGTGGTTAGCTATCACTGCCAGTGATCGGCAAGCAATCGGCGGAGATTCGTTGCTCGGATGCACATCTTTTCGAAGAAAAGGGTATCATATCGAGCGCACACTGCATACCATAGACACAGAGACTGTAGAGTACTTTGATACACATCAGACCAAGTTGATCGTCACGGTGACCGGTTAATAAAGTCAGTCATTAGCGAGCTAGTTGCTCACACACACACACACACACACACACACACACACACACACACACACACACATACACACCTACACACACACACACACACACACACACACACACACGCACACACACACATACATGCATACATATATACTTACATACAGACACATGCATACGCACACACACACACACACACACACACACACACACACACACACACACACACACGCACGTACACACACACACACACACACACACACACACACACACACACACACACACACACACACACACACACACCATAACCTGTAGAGTGGCGCATTTCTAGCAAGAATTCATTGTTTTAATTGTTCGTTGTTCTTGCTTTTATAGTCAGACGCTTTCTGCATCAGGTATGTTGATGCCAGAGAGATGAATAAAAAAAATACATGTACGTACAAACTTAGTGTGTGTGTGTGTGTGTGTGTGTGTGTGTGTGTGTGTGTGTGTGTGTGTGTGTGTGTGTGTGTGTGTGTGTGTGTGTGTGTGTGTGTGTGTGTTATTCTAGAATGGTACGTATCCTGTCTAGTACCTTCAGATCTTACTGCTTTTCAGGGTAAAACAATTCACAAACAGAAAATGAGATGAGTTCACATGCTGTCATAACAGAACCCTGTGTCATACAAAAAGAAGCGGACAGCCTAACTGCGTGTATGTATTGTTTTTTTTTTTCTCTCTCTCTCTCTCTCTCTCTCTCTCTCTCTCCCTCTCTCTCTCTCTCTCTCTCCCTCTTTCTCGCTCTCCCTCTCTCTCCCTCTCTCTCCCTCTCTCTCTCTCCCTCTCTCATACGTCAGTTTCTACTTTTTGTGAACGTTAAGGCGGCGATGTGTTGAAGTCATTTTTTGTTATCCACATTGATTAAATGTTAACCAAGTCATATTTGACTCAGGCCGGACTACCGGATTGCATTTCAGTTTGGAAGCTTAAAAAACATTGAATGTTTTGCTCATTAAAGATGTCATTAAAAGCGATTTTTCCCTGACAGATTTAAAAAAGAATCCATTATATGTCTGATCTTCCAAAATTGTATGGATATGTCATGTTTACTCTGAAACACTGTTCCGAAATAAAGAAATTCGATGTATGCAATTTAGGTAGGCTACTGCGTTCGCATTCATCGCCGAGATGAACGCAACCCGTCTCAGTCTTCGGGTTTGGGCTAAGCCACGCCTTACGACATTTAGTCTCGGTGATGACAGCTTTAATTCTCAGTGTTGATGTTTTAACGTGTTTGACAGAGTGACTAAATGTTTTGATATCGCTTCATGCGACTTGTGTGTTGAGATAACAACTGATTACGGTTTAAAACACGACCCTTTAATCATGTTGACCAGAGATTCAAGACAGTCGGAAAAAAGGTTGTTTGTTTCGCGTCGTTGTTGTTGTTGTTGTTGTTGTTGTTGTGGTTGTTGTTGTTGTTGTTGTTGTTGTGGTTGTTGTTGTTGTGGTGGTGGTGTCGTCGTCGTCGTTGGCGGTGGTGCTGCTGCTGCTGCTGCTGTTGTTGTTGTTGTTAGTTGTTGTTGTTGTTGTTGTTGTTTTTGTTTTTGTTGTTGTTGTGGTTGTTCGGTTAGGGTAATTGTGTAAACGTGTTGGTGTTCATTGTGGCTTGGTGAAGACGCTAACGATAATGATCTTTAGAATTAATATTGTCATAATTGTGCTTCATAGACAACAGAGATGAACTTTCGGAAATTCATGTACACGGAGCACGTACAGTGTTCAATCGGAGGGTGTTTGGAAGAACGAAACATCACAAAAGCACTGGAAACGGTAAGTGTAAATTATATAACTAAAATGAATGCCCATCACATCGTAATGAAATACCTCGGGCGCATTGACCGAGTGTATAAGACATCGGCCTCGTATGCGGAAGGTCGCGGGTTCGAATCCCGGCCGCGCCTCGTGGGTAAACTAAAGGGTGGATAGTGTTCCGATCTCCCAGGTCAACGTATGTGCAGACCTGATAGTACCTCCATGTGTAAACGCAAGCACAAGACCAAGTGTGCACAAACAAGATTATGTAATCCATGTCAGAGTCCGATGGGTTATAGAAACACGAAAATACCCAGCATACTTCCCCCGAAAGCGGCGTATGGCTGCCAGAATGGTGGAGTAAAAACAGTCATACACATAAAATCCCACTCGTGCAAAACCAAAATGAGTGAACGGTGGAGTTTCAGCCCAGGAACAAAGAATACGAAGTAATGGAATGTATTGAAACATTATATTGTGTACGTCATGGGTTTTTTCTTCAGATGAATACGTTATTTACAATATTGTTTTATAATATACATTATAATCGTCGCGTAGCCTTATCTGTTCTTGGTTAAATTTCAACACATATGTTGCGATATGTTCAGCTGATAAAAGACACACGCCCAGAGGTAACTTGTAATGTTCCCCTCACGAATTTTGTCATGACAAATAATTGAGAAATGCATCAGTATGTCTTCTTGGAGAGAATTGATACTCACTTTTTTGGTATTACCATTCCAGATTTTGAATCACAACAAGAAGTAAAAGACAGAGTGGAGGCTGTTCTCGGCAGATGGGCGAATGGAAGGTCTGTCACATTGTGGATGTCAGAGCACCTGGCATTACATTTGGACTTACCTGTGCGAACCTACCCACAGGACTGCTGGCTCTTCCAAGTCCTCTGTTTAGGCGAAGGCCTTAAGCCTTTTATTCTGACTTTGTTTGCTGGTGCCTCGGTTGACAGAGAACCTAAGGTCGCATCGCTGAAACAGTTCTCCATGAGATGTGCGAGAATGCTTACATCGTCATTGCTAAACTTTTGTCATCGTCCATTTATTCTGTTGCCATGTACTTTACCATACGACACATTCACGGTTGAAGCGTTAGACGTGGAACTAAGTGCCCAGCTTGCTTACGCCAGAGATTTCTACGGAGGGCCCGCAGCGTTGCGAAAGTCCGCTTTTGATGATATGGCTTTCGCTGTGTCGCTAATTGCATCCGGAACAGTTGTACCAAGTCTTCTTTTCGAGCAAGACAAGCCAGGAAAGGTGCACGTAAGTTGTGATGTAGTTTTATACAAAACTGTACTCTCTCCCTCTCTGTTTTTCTCTCTGTTTCTCTCCTTATCTCTTTCTCTTTCTCTCACATCTCTTTTTCTCTCTGTCTCTCTCCCTACCTCCGCGTTATCTATTTGTATCTTCGACTCGCCTTCTCTTTCCCTTCTCTTTTCCTTCCTCTTACTCTTTCTCTCTCTCTTTCTCTATCTACCTCTCCCTCTGTCTGTCTGTATGTCCGATGGTCTGTCTGTCTGTCTGTCTGTCTGTCTGTCTGTCTCTCTCTCTCTCTCTCTCTCTCTCTCTCTCTCTCTCTCTCTCTCTCTCTCTCTCTCTCTCGTTTAATCTCTATACCCTCCCTACTTTGTTGTTTGGCTTTTATGAAGGAATCGAGACTTGGTAAAACGAAAGAGCACAGATAAGAGAAGACACACAATGTTAAACAGTCGATCAGAATAACATAACGTTACTGCTTCCAGTAAGTAATTGAGAGAAGCGAAATAGCGTAGCGCCTGACAGATGTATCTTAAATAAAATGAATAGATGATGTTTTAATTGACCGTTCTTTTGAAGGAGTGGATCCTGCGAACTGACCCAGACAATGAACACGTCTTTCATCATTTGATTGCGAAACTACTTTGCAAACAGTCAGGAAAACCTCTTAGCATCACTTACAATAGCCGCACAGAGGCCAAAGTCAAGATTGCATTGCTGGAAGCAGCCAAACGTCTCAGTCACTGCCAACGTATATGTGTCGTCACGGAGAACAAAGACATCCGAGTTTGTGTAGAGTAAGTTATACATCGTCATTGTCTTCTACCTCATTGTGTTTGTTTTGTGTTATTGGATATAAGTGTTTCTCTTGCTGCAATATTTGCATTAATGAACCAAATCATAAAATAAAGAAAAACACCCACAAACTTTTTCATTTTGACTTCAAGCTGTGTATGATTAAAAGGGTTAGTCATTTAAACATTTAAAACATGGTTTGGGTCAAAAACAAAAGTCTCATTCCCCCCCCCCTCTCTCTCTCACTCTCTCTCTCTCTCTCTCTCTCTCTCTCTCTCTCTCTCTCTCTCTCTCTCTCTCTCTCTCTCTCTCTCTCTTTTCCCGCTCGATATCCTTGCTCCTTGGATGAAATAAGATTGCACAATGCAAAGGGCACTTTCTGTTTACTGTTGTCATAGTAATTGGTGTGTGTTAGTTCTGCGTTTGTTGTTGATTTGCGTACAAGATTGCAATGACTCCGTTTCAGTTTAGTTGTATTTGCTTGTGTGTGTCAGCGTTGCGCTCTTTGTTAAAATGTGTGCAGTTTTCCAATGAAACCATCTCGTGTAAAACTGTTTTGTTTGTTTTCCGATTTGTCTTATTTGCTCAGTTCTGCCTGTTTTTGTTGTTGTTGTAATGTTATGTACTGTTTTGTTTCAGTTTTGTTTAATTTGCTTTTCTTTCTTGTGTTTTGTTTTGTTTTGTGGGTGTTTTAGTTATGTGTTTTTTTTAAGCAATTTTCATTTGAATTTCAGACGCCTTGCTGCTGAGGCAAAACGTGCTTACGGCCTCGATGCAGACTGGTTTCGATCGTGTTCTCCATGGGAAAGCATTCCACATGCAGACGCTGTCATTGCAGTTGATGTCTCAGAGTTTTACGATCCCCGCTTGATTTTTAGTCTATCGAACGAGTGTCGGGACACTACAAATAAAAAACGAGGTATAACTCAGTAGTAGCAGTTGAAGAATAAGTAGTTGTAGTGGTAAGTTGGTACATGTATCAGCAGCAGAAGTAGTGGTGTTATTGATGTTGGTGTTGGTTGTGGTGGTGGTAGTAGTAGTAGTTCGTGTAGAAATAATAGTAACAGCAGTTTATTGGTGGTGGTCATTGTTGCTGCTGGGAGTAATGGGGGTGGTAGTAGTGGTCATTCAATAACGCTTGCTGTTGTCGTTGCTATTATTCTCACTGTTATTTGTTGTTGTTTTGAACGCTCAGGGGTCGATGTGCTCTGCATATATGTCGTATCTGTATTTTTGTCAGTGGTATAGAATATTAAGTTCATAACATAATTTTTAAATTTATGGTCAGAATAACGACACACTCGACGTGTTCTTTGCGTTACAGAAACACTCTGTGTATTACTTGTTGGAAAGGCTGGAAGTGGAAAAAGTGCCACAGCCAATACTCTCATGGGAAGCAAAGTGTTTGAGAGCAGACCATCCTTCGCAAGGACGACTTGTACGTGTCAGTCTGCCCGTCGGACGCTTTTCGGTCGGATCGTGGAGGTAAGAAAGTGTTCAACTTCAATTGGGTGGGGTCATTGTTCTTCCTGTCTGCAGCGAGAAACATGCCCTTTTAAGTCGATCAAGGGCAAGGATTCCCCGGCGTATGAGGAATACTTTCCCCCGGGCTAGTGCCTCGATCCATACCCTTTTTGTCCTGATTTCTCGGAGACAGATGTAGTCAGGCATACTGCCAGAGGGTAGCGATTTTATTTTACATGATGATTGTATTTATTTATTGTTTGATTTACATGTGGCGAAACATTTCTTGGGAGGAAGAAGGATATCGCAAGTAATGGGAACGGGCTATTCGGCGGGGGGTTCTTAGTTTTCTTATTTGTTTGTTTCTTTGTTTCTTTTTTGTGTGGCTGTAAATTAAGGGTTCAGCTGGTTAGGCGGTTTGTTTGTAGGCTGATTTAATACATCCAAAAGGTGATTTCAAATATAAATCCTGGAAGTGAAAACAAATTATGTTTCCTGTTTTAAAGGTTGTCGACAGTCCAGGAATCATCAGCCTCGAGGAAGAGTTCGGCAACGAGTGCACTCACACTGACCATGACAACGACGACGAGGCTGCCAGGAGATTCGACGTTGTCTGCTATGTCCTCAATATGTGTCGATCAACCCGCGAAGAAATCAGAACTTTTGGTAGAGTGAAGAAACTGCTGGGAGAAGATGTTACGAGACACATGATGATCATCATCACTCACGCTGACAGCCTTCAGCAAAGAACTGACCCAGTTTCCGAGCTTCGTTTACCGCAGCATCTCCGAGAAGAGTTTGGAGAGGAGATGGTTCAGCGCCATGTCTTGTTTGATAATTCTCACAGAGAGAATACTGACCAGGTCGAGACATTTTTCACAGTCGCGCGTGAAGTGATCAAAGACAAAAAGCTGTATTTAAGCCCGACTAACATGAACATCGCGGAGCGCTGGGACTATGCTAGGCTAGAGGACTACAAGGAAGAGGAGAAACGACTGCAAAGATACACTGGTTAATGTTTTCTGTTCACGCCTTGAGACACACGAAGTGCACTGATATGTCATTTCTTCATTACATTTGTTTATATTTAGACGGACACATTTGCAAAAAGCACAACACAAAACAAAAAACATACACGATCTAAACTTTGCAAATAAAACTGTTGCATCCATGTATTGCACACATACGTGGTGCAGCTGGTAGGTGTCAATACCGCACGAAAAGGCACAAGGTACTGCACAAGGGACACAACCAAGACATTGCTTGCTATGACTCTGAATAGTAGAGTTGAGTCCAAAACATTCTTTCCCGTGTTATGTCACTCAAACATTCGTTATCCTTAAAAGCACCTAAGTTGAATTCCGAAACACATTTAGCAATTAAGAGGAACCTTACATAGATCAGAAAACAGGAAGACAAACTTTTGAGAAAAAAAACTCTCAGTAAAATATATGCCAGTACAGTTTTCGTCAGTTTTGACGTCGCAATTGCACTCGATTGCTGAGAATGGTTGATATTAAACAACATCGTGTACGTCATCGACACGGCGACCTACTATACACGTTTCAGCAAAGAGCCTCTGTATATATAATACTGCATGATTTGTGTTAACTATTGTAAGTTATTAATTCTCTCTTCATTTTATTTATATAAAATAAGAATGAAATATTATGAAACTAGGTGTTGAAGTTACCACTTGTTCGCCATTTTCTGTTATCTGAATGTGTATTGATTATCATTTTAGAACGTGTACATAAGCAGTCTGCTTAATTGTTAACGTTCTTAATGTTGTTATTGTTTGTTGTTGTATCAAAGAAAATAAATAAAACACGCTTAAAAGAAGTTATTAATTCCACAGCTTAAAATTGTGATCTAAGAAATACATTGCATTGATGTAATCTGTTGCAAGCAACCCATATATATCGTATGTCATAAATACGTGCTAACGTGTGGTTTGTGTGTATGTGTGTGTGTGTGGGGGGGGTGGACTGGGGGGAGGGGAGGGGGGTTGTAGCGTCCACGCGAGCGCGATGTCCGGAGTACTTCAGATTTTGTTAGTTTTATGTTTTTTCTTTCAGTTTCTATGTTTTCATAATTATGTTAACATGATGTTTGGTTAGTTGAAGGCCTACTCCACCTTGAGTAAACAAGTTCTCCCCACCAACATACCAACCAGTCGCGTAAGGCGAAATTACTACATTTAGTCAAGCTGTCGAAATCACAGAATGAAACTGAACGCGCTGCAATTTTTCACAGAGACAATACAGCTTCGTCATTCCCCGCGAGAAGGACATCGCTCACTGTTAACGTGCAAAACGAAATGAAATTGACAAGCCAGAATAGCGCGGTAGCGTATTGCGCTAAGCAGGAAAGCGCGCTTTTCTGTATTCTGTTTAACTTTCTGAGCTTGTTTTGAAGACACCATATCATATAATTATATATGTTTTTGGAATGAGGAATTATAAAGAATAAGATGAAATCATTGTTGGATCGATTTCGTAAATTGTAATCGTAGTACTAATTAATTAACCTATTTTCGTTAATTGTGATCACATTTTAAGAGTAAACATGACATAAGTATATATTTTCTAATTCAGAATTTGATGAAAAATACGATGCAATTAATTGTAAATCTGTTTGCGAAAAATCGACTTTAATGACAACTTTAATGAGCAAACTCATCAATTAATATTTAGGCTTCCAAGCTGAAATGCAATACCAAAGTCCGGCCTTCGTCGAAGACTGCTTGACCAAAATGTCAACAACATTGGTTGGAAAATGAGAGCGTGACAGTGCCGCCTCAACTTTCACAAAAAGCCGGATATGACGTCATCAAAGACATTTATCAAAAAAATTAATAAAACATCTGGGGATATTATACTCAGAAACTCTCATGTAAAGTTTCATGAAGATCGGTCCGGTAGTTATCTCTGAATCGCTGTACACATACACACACACATACATACATACACCACGACCCTCATCTCGATTCCCCCTCTATGTTAAAACATTTAGTCAAAACTTGACTAATTAATGTAAAAA
>NC_090250.1:31664459-31726589 GCF_037325665.1 Littorina saxatilis | reverse complement strand
CATGGTAAACAACTTGTTTTGACAGGACTAGAAAGTTCACCTGCATTCTCGTCCAAGCATAAATATTGTGTTTACAAAATATAATATCGGTACTTTCCCACAAAGTACAAATAAGTCAACTACACGCAACACACAAAACTGAACCAAAGCTCAGCAACGGTAGCGTTTCCTAACAGTCAGACTAACAGGCCTCCTGAGCGAGCCACTTCCAAGGGAAGCTAAATTCGCGTATGGAAACAGTACTGTCGTCTGGGATGCCGTTTTCAGTATTCTGAGCGTTGAAGAATTTGTAAAGAGAAGAAACGATAACGGCAGGAGAAATAAAAGTCGTGTGTGCATTTTATGGCTTTTGGAGGGACGATTTTGAGTTTGAATCCGTTTTTGCCATGCTCCAAAAGCGTGTAACATACAATCTTGCACACGTTTGCTTTAGTAGTGGCAAAGAAGGAAAGCGTGTGACATTATAAGATGTTTGGTGGCTTGTTGACAGACCAGCTTTTGTGTTGGTCCAAGGGGACCATATCGTCTTTTGTTTCATCTTTATCGACCAAGGCCGAAGGCCGCGGTTGATAAATATGAGACAAAAGGCGATATGCTCCCCGAGGACCAACAACAAAATGCTGGTCTGACGACAAGCCACCAAACATCGTTTTTGTCATCATTTTGGTTGTGCAACAAAATGCACAATAACCCACAGGGAGACGAATTTTTAGAATCCAACTCCGGGCCACAAAGCATCGTCACAGTAGCTCGAGATAACACGTCAACCTTGTATGTGACGTCAAACGTAGCTTGTTGACGCTTTTCTTCCAGTCTGAAAATGTACAGAGCTGCGATCATACGTGTGAGTTCAGTAAGTGTTGAGCATATTTCTTTTCTTTTTAAGTGTTTATGACTTTTCGTTGTGGATTTTGCGATTACAGAGATAAGTTGCAAATTGACCATGGGTCGCCGCGGTAATTATCAACATTGATTGGGTCTTTGAGAGTGGATGCTTACAATCGTTGTCCTCGGAAACACAAATCCAAAGCCGCGATGGTTCCACACATCAAACAATCAGCCTGATTAGCTTTTACTTTGACAATCCACGTTTCACCTGAAAGCTCAAACCCATTCACCACCTCGATTTATTGCATGGGGAACATGAGATTTATTTCCTAGGTGTTTGTGAATGAAAACTCGTGAAAATGAAGACAATAATTGATGGTTAAAGTGATTGGGAGCAAAACGAGTGTATGTTGATATGGTACCTTTCCTCCGAGTTGGGATGATGTGTTTAGTATTCAATATTGACGGACTGTCTGATGATAGCTTCTGCTATGGTCTGTTGAGACAGTGATATCAAAATCGAGACCGGAGGTCGAGATTTTGATATCACTGTCGAAACGGACCAATAGCAGAAAATATCATCACACAGTCAGTCAATGTTAGATATATTGCTAATTCTCTGGACATTTTGTATGCTTATTTACTGTAAAGAAATTACAAAAGTATTTGTCTCAGTTTTGGCTGTTCCATATCCCTCCCTCTGATTATTATTTCTTTTTGTTCACTCTTTTCTTGTACTTTTCAGTATTTCAAAATGTCTTTTCTTTCAAAAAGTCTTTAGTCACTTGCTCAACTAAATTCTGGGATCATTACATTTTCATATATATTTGTTTGTTTTTAAATTTAGGTGTTTTTGTTTTTGAAGTGGGGAAGAAATGTTGTCGATATTACTTTTGCGCTGCGCTCAGTTTTTCCCAATTGACCAATGGAAATCCACGTAACATATGAAATAGCAATATTGTTTGGTAACACAACCTTCTGAGAAACATGTTGATAACAATTGATAATTTACTATAATAGCTATGCCTCATGTCTTTGCGTTCTGCTCAATACTCTTAAAATAAAAATAATAATATAAATAAAGAAAAAGAGTAAAACCAATTAGAACAAAATATGAACACAAAACCAAACCAGTGTTGCTTGCTGTTTATGTTTCTCTTTTATAAACTGATCTAGTGTACGTATATATGTCACATCCTGCATTCGTGAAAGGTTACTATGCTCAAATCAATGGCTTGAGTCCAACCAAGCAGGATTCATTGTCGACAATTTCAGTTAAAAAGACGTCATTTAGCAGAGAGTCTGTTCAATTCTCAATTCCAGTATGACTGAATCTAAAACAATTAATTCACACATGTCTATAGTTTTCCCAGGAAGAGGAAGACCGCAGAAGACAGACAACCGAGCCCAGTTCCCAACCACAGCGGAATGGTGACCATACCAGTCAAGTCCTCCAGGGGTCCCACCAGGCTGTAAATGGTGCAGTAGACCAGAGGGATACAGGCACTGACCAGAGACATGGCCAGTCCTACTTTCTCCTTTCCGCTTCCTGAGTTTGCTTCCTGCGAACATAAGATTTGTTTCGTTTATTGCAGACTTAAAAACAGGAAAACGCCTCATAATCTTAGCAATTTCACTGCTCAAGGTAAGATCTGAAGGTAAGTGTAACCGAGTGCACGAAGCACAACAATCACCTTTGGAGGAATAACCACAGTCAAACAGAGTTGGGAATTTAAGAGCTAACTTAATAGCCCTACACAAACTACTATGGGTACGCTATAGGGTCCCCAAGAGCATACAAGGTGACAACAGCAGTCACACCCCATCACAAACAGCTACTCCACATTTCACTGTGTGCCGTCTTCCAACGTACCAAACACGTCAAGCTACAATAAAGAGCTCACGCTTTGGCAGGGAGACAACTCCATCAATGCAGAGCAACCGCCTGCGCCACCCTGTCACACACGTCTCGAGCTCGCCTTGTTAGTAATATTCGGCAGTTCACCATGAAGCTGAAACGCCAAGAAAGAAGCATTTCGACTTCGATACGATATCGCAAACAGCAAAGCCTGTCTTTCCCTGCTGTACAAAGTCGAGATTGTGGAGCATC
Organism: Littorina saxatilis; assembly: GCF_037325665.1. Taxonomy (NCBI): domain Eukaryota; kingdom Metazoa; phylum Mollusca; class Gastropoda; order Littorinimorpha; family Littorinidae; genus Littorina; species Littorina saxatilis. The sequence continues at coordinate 31,723,651 of NC_090250.1, read as the reverse complement.
TCCAAGCAGAAGAACACTACAAGGAACATACTAAATTATCAGTTAAACTCATCAGAGTTTGCATTGTATGATTAATATGCACTGCCATTGTATTAAACTCATCAAAGACTGTGAGATGCCATTGAATGCCGTGTTTCAATGTGACCACGCTTATATCATATAGACAACACATTATGATTAAAATAATTGTTGGATACGCGGCCTGCTCACCATGGACTGTACGACGTCATTGATGACGGCGTAAGGGACGAAGTAGAAGCAGGCCCTCTGAAAGCCGGCCACCACGGCGGCGAGGAAGAAGACCTCCAGTCTGGCGGTCAGTGCCAGGGTCATTAGACTTATTGCCAGCATCATGTTGGCCAACACAAATTCCACACGATAACCTGTAAAAAAAAATACAAAAAAACCCAGATTACCAACAACAACAACAACAACAACGTAACAATAATACAGCAAACAAACTTCGTTTTCAAGGAAGAAAAACGTAACAGAATGATTATAAGCGAATGTTTCATTCAACTTTTCTTAACAGCGAGAGTTTTGTATGCAAAGTGGTGTTTACTTGAGAACAATGTAATTCTTTCTTTCTTTATTTGGTGTTTAACGTCGTTTTCAACCACGAAGGTTATATCGCGACGGGGAAAGGGGGGAGAGGGGATAGAGCCACTTGTCAATTGTTTCTTGTTCACAAAAGCACTAATCAAAATTTTGCTCCAGGGGCTTGCAACGTAGTACAATATATTACCTTACTGGGAGAATGCAAGTTTCCAGTACAAAGGACTTAACATTTCATACATACTGCTTGACTAAAATCTTTACAAAAATTGACTATATTCTATACAAGAAACACTTAACAAGGGTAAAAGGAGAAACAGAATCCGTTAGTCGCCTCTTACGACATGCTGGGGAGCATCGGGTAAATTCTTCCCCCTAACCCGCGGGGGGTAACAATGTAATGACGTAGTACATAGTATTTGAATATAATCCTATGCTGTTGTATTGTTTTGTTTGTCCTTATGTTACATGCAGCACTACTGCAATTTCTCATATTAACAGTGGTATTAGTTTTCGGTAGAGAATCTTCTTCTTCTTCTTCGTTCATTTGCTGAAACTACCATTGTTTTTTCATGACCATTTGTGACCCTCCACCACGAAATGAGTCGCGTATCACCTTTGCATGATTTTCATATTTTTACATTTTCCTAACGAGTTTTTTATGCTCTATCCAGTGGTGAAACCCGCTTTAGAAAAGAGCAAAAACTGTTTGAGTTATAAGCCTGTGACTAAGGTGACCCTCACACTGTTACAAGACACTCCCCGGACTTATATAAAGCCTATAGCGCAGAACCGCGCGAGGTGACATGCGACTCATTTCGTGGTGGAGGGTCACATTTAAGCAGCCATGCGCCACTTTCGGGGTGCATGCATGGTATTTTGTGTTTCTATAACCCACCGAACTCAGACATGGATTACGGGATCTTTTCCGTGCGCACTTGGTCTTGTGCTTGCGTGTACACACGAAGGGGGGTCATGCACTAGCAGGTCTCTACATACGTTGACTCCCGCAGTGGGGCACTGCGGTTATGAAATTAAAGGCCCCTCCTGTTTTTGGAACCGCAGGAGCTTTCTAGTTTGCTGTTAGGTAGATTTTTGGTTCCTCTTTCCTGTCATGCTCTCTTTTTCTTCATGAATTCTTTTCTTTTTTCTGCCTTCTTGCTCATTCACCTGTATTTTTTCCAAAAATCTCTTCTCTTGCCGCTTGTCTCGCGATTCATGTATAGTTTAATCTGTTAGTGTTCTGATGTAAGTCCAGCAGTAGATAGGTTAAGCCTATTTTAACATACTGGAAACTGGTAATCTTCCAGTAGGTATTAATTTAGTTTTACTAAAGCCTGCTGGGACACAAGTAATGGGTTAGTGCATTTGTAAACAGGAATCGCTTGACAAGTGGCCCCCTTCATCCCCCCCTTCCTCGTCCTGATATGGCTCTGCGTAGTCGGCTGGACGTTAAGCAACAAATAAACAAACAAACAAACATACGTTGACCTTGGAGATCGGAAAAAAGTCTGCACCCGTAACCTATCAGGCGCAGCCGGGATTCGAACCAACGACCTTCCGCTTGGGATGCCAGCGCCTTATCCACTGGCCATTGCGCCCGTCTTTGGTAGAGAATGTTCAAATAATTAGTCATGTCTATTCTTTCTTATCTTCCATTCTTCTATTACTCCGTCTCTCTTGTTCTTCCTAAAAAAAAAAAAGGTGTTCACTCCCTGGATTGACCAGGAGGTGCATTTTAGCTATATCCTTTTAACCATACAAACGCATGGAAGTGTGTTTAACTTACCTAGTACAGCTAGTATTCTAGGTTGGACTATGCACATCAAAAGATAAGATGAACAATGGCCGAGGAATCCCCATGACGCATATCGCAATCCTTCCTGATACCTGAAACAAATATTAAGAATTACTAACAAAATACAAAATGTTATTTGTCGTGGCTTTTAGTAGAAATTACAACTCTACACATATAAAGTCACTCATCTATTGTCTTGAACATGTCAGAAAGTTTTAAAGCAAATTCTGTATACTCCTTGCTGGTTAACGTTCCTTTGAATAGACATAGCCGCCTCTTCACATTTTGGTTGAGTTATACCACAACTACTGCACATTGATTGATGTTGCTGCTGCTACTACTACTACTGTTACGACTACTACTACAACTTCAACTACTACAACTACTACTACTACTACTACTACTACTGCTAATATTACCTCCATCAAGGCCACTTTTTCTCTTCGTTTTTGTCTTTCTTCTCACTTAGTAAACGAGTAATGAAGAACATGTACCTTAACCCTAGCAAGATGCTTAAGGAATACCTATAACCAATACCAAAAAGCCTCGCATGTTTTGCTTTCAAAATCAGTCACATTCTTGTTTTAGGACTTTCAATACAAATTTAAAGAACCAGACTGGAAGAATTGTTGTAACATGTAGTGTAGATAGTCGGGATTTATTCCAATCCTTAACATAGTTATTAATTAGCGTCTGTTTTTATGTTTACCTTGATAGACTCTCAGAACCGGGAGGCGCACTGGGATCACCCCCACAGATGGCTTTCCCCGCGAAATCAGAACTGGTGTACGTGAACAGGAACAGCTCTCCAAAGAAAAGGTATGCAGAGATACAAATTATTGCAACGTTGGCCTTTAAACCCCGAGGCGTGCGGCCTTGGTCTTTAAACAGGGCAACCCCCGAAGCAGAGTCTTGTGTTCCATAGTGAGAAGCCTGGGACAAATTGTGGGAGTTGGGAAGCGCGTCCTTTCCTTTGTCGGTCAGGATAAGTCTTTTCTCTGAAGACTCCGTGTTGTCAACATTCCAAGGCGTCAACATGGGATCAAAGTCCACCCCAGCATTACTCTGTGAAGAAACACTGTGCGCTAGGGTGACTGACCACAAACTTCTTGTCATTTCATCATCAGGGCTGGTACTGCTTTCAGTCTTGACTTTGGAGTCATCATTTGAAGTATGGAGGTCATCGTGGTTTGAGTTTTGACTGAGCTGATACCGGCCCGTTAGCAGAGTGGTGAGCAGACCCAGAACAACCAACACCATCACCACAACGCCCTGGACTGTAGTCTGTATGGAAAGACTGCCACTGCAGCAGATAAGAACATGAACAGGAATATAATTATATTGCCAGCTGTAACAATTTGACAACAAAGATATTGATTCTTGCCATCTTCTCTGAAGTAACATCCAAACCTAACGGGTCACCCGTCTGTAGTATGTTGTCTGTTTTTCATCTTGTTCGTCTTTTTTGAAGGCTGATAAGTGGAAGTTCTTGTGAATGTTTGAATATTCAGCTTAGACTATAATTTTCCTTAAACTTACTTTTAGTTGATTATTTTTAAAAAAAACCTTAAAACAATGACATCTTCAAGAATGCCTGGTTTTGAATTATGATCTAGCTTTGCAAGACTCGACAGCTAACGACCGGTGTGTCTGTGTCGTTGAGGTTGAGGATATACGCTCTTGCTCTTAATCAATTTTCGTATCTAACTAAAGAGCAAAAGCGGTCACAACAGGTCAAAATAATCACAGACAACTACAGCAACCGAGCTCAAACAAACTTACCCTTCTATATGCGACAAGCCAAGAAGCGACGCAAAATCCACCACCCCTAGAGCTGCCGTGGACACCCCACCAGCGGACGCCATGACAAGTCCGACAAGGAGAACAGAGGTGTGTTCAGAGCGAGGGGTGCACGTCAGTATGAAGGACTTGGTGAAGCCGTTTAAGGTGTCGTACCCTATGTCGAGCAGAATGAACGCCACCATAACCAGACCGGCTTTGAAGGGTACCTGTGGATTAAGACTTTCTTGTAATTTGTATGAAAATTAGTGTCGGACGAACACGTTTACTGAGTTAACAAAACTAAAACCAAACAATCAACAGATGAGCGGTAACAGACACACTACTATTACCACTACTACTTCTACAACTACTACTATTAATACTACCACTACTCCTACAACTAATACGACTACTACTACAACTACCACAACCACTACTTATTCTTATTCTTCTGTACTACTATTATTGATTATAATAATAATAATAATAATAATAATAATAATAATTGTCAGTAAGTACTGGTGTCACATGACTGATGTGAACCAGTTGATTGGCTAATGGTGATGCGCTTAAATCTGTTAGCGCACTCTTGGAGTGCGCTAACTTTTCCACAGAGCGTATTCTTACGCCCTTTGCCAAAGCGAGACTGTACTCTCATCCTCAGAATTAATTAATGACATGTAGCTTATATTCTCCACAATACCAAATGACCATAAATTCCCTGCTTCTCAATTAAAGCAGAAGTGGGTTTTTTTCTGACAGATTGCATGTGCCTGTGCCAGTGCCAGTGATCTAAAAATAGAAGCCGCTGTGTTTCATCTCATTTTCGCCGACTTGCATAGATTCTTCTCATAATATGCCGTGTTAGTGGCATGTAGCTTATCATCCACATTTCCAAATGATGAGTTAGCATACAATTCCCAGCGGCTAACAGAAAACACAAGTGTTATTCCGATAACGTACACAGCATTTGGAAGACTGATTCGATCGACTCTGTCATACGTAGCAGACTACACTGAAATACGGCTGCATCAGTTCAGTAAATGAATGGTTTCCGAATTATTATTTCAAGGCAAGAACAATCGTAATCGAAAACGTGTAGGGTTCAGAACGTTCTTACCATATAATTATACGACTTATTACCAGCCTACCTGGCTCATTCGTGCAGACTCAGTGACAGTGCAGACTGCAGTGGTTCGATTGTTCTTGCCTAGCAGACGACATAAACCCCGCTCAGCAAATTAACATGTTGGGCAAATGTGAACGAAAAAACGATGGGGATATAATACGTGTAGGGTTCAGAGCATTCTTACCGTTCATATTTAGTATCAGACTCCCCGATGAGTGAAGATACAACACGAGAAATATGCCACATTTATTTTGAAAATGTGCGAACCGTCGAGTCCTTCGTGGGGTAGTTAATTCAAGGGGAGTCACTCCGCACAGTCAATCCATCGAAGCTCGACTGAAGGTTTCGAATTGCAAATAATGAAGAGCACAGTCCTTTCTCCGAGTTCAAATGAGGTATCTCTGAAAGATCATCACTGTTCAGCTTAACGCTACACTGGAATTTACCAACAGAAATCAAAATGCGTGAGACGAAAGCACGACACACTTGAGACACCGGCCCACACAAAAGTAGATCTTACTGTACACGACCTGACCACACAGTTATGCCTATTCAAATGCGCGTAGCAAAATGTGCGTTTGGAATCTTCTTTTTTCTATGGCGGTACTGACAATATCGTTATTGAAACAATCCCAGTGCACTAAGGGATTTATAGAGCAAATCTCGAAAATAATTATTGAACTCAGCGCTATGCGCTTCGTTCAATAATGAATTTTCTCGATTTGCTCTATAAATCCCTTAGTGCACTGGGATGTCTCAATAACTTAAATAATAATAATAATAATAATAATAATTGTCAGTAAGTACTGGTGTCACATGACTGATGTGAAACAGTTGATTGGCTGATGGCAATGCGCTTAAAACTGTTAGCGCATTCCAAGAGTGCCTAACTTTTCCAGAGAGCGTATTCTTCCGCCCTTTTCCAAAACGAGGCTGTGCCCCTTCTTTTGATTTGAGTAGATTCTTCTCATCCTCCGTGTTAGTGACATGTAGCTTATCTTCTCCACATTACCAAATGATGCTTGACCCTAAATGTCCCGCGGCTAAAAGCAGAAGTGTTTTTATCTGACATATTTCATGCGCCTGTGCCACAGTGAGTCTGGCCTCTTCTTTCGACTTGCGAAGTTTCTTCTCAGCCGCTGTGTTAGTGGCATGTAGCTTATCGTCTCTACAATACCAAACAATGATTGCTTGACCCTAAAATTTCCCGCGGCTGAAAGCAGAAGTTTTTTTTCCTGACATATGTCGAGCTGGACAAAGCAGTATTTGGAAGTCGACTGATTCAATAGACTGTCCTACTCGTATGTATGTAGCAGACGACATCAGTACATCAGTTCAGGACTGAAATGAACGGTTTTCGTATATTTCAAGACAACTACGATGTAAACAGAATACGGGAAGGCTTCAAAACATTCTTACCATGTAATCATAGCACCGACCTCCCAGGTGAATGCAGGTGCATTGCGAGAAATAACATGCCAACTTTATTTTTTTGCGAATGAGGGAACGAACATGTCACTTTGAGTCGTTTGACATCAGGGGACGCCACTCAGTTGCTTGGGGGTCGTTCATTTTTTGGGGAGCATAGAACATTTCGGTACATGTTGTTTTTTATACCAATAATTAATACATAAATGAAACTGTATGCTAACGGGTACATTTCGCACAACTGTACCTCATACTGTTAGTTGCTACTCGATGAAACAGTACAGAGGGTAATCAAATCGTAAAATGCATGGTCGGCGATGAAACCGTCAATACCCCCGAAATGTGCAAAGCCGACACACACACACAAAAGTAGATCTAACTCGACCTGTCCACAATTGATCCAAACGCTGGCAGAAAAATGTGCCTTTTCAAACGTTCTAATCTATTGTCGTTACTGACAATATCGTTATAAATCTCTTAGCGCACTGTGATGTCGCAATAGCTATAATAATAATTGTCAGTAAGTACTGGTGTCACATGGCTGATGTGAACCAGTTGATTGGCTAATGGCGATGCGCTAAAACTGTTAGCGCACTCCAAGAGTGCGCTAACTTTTCCACAGAGCGTATTCTTCCGCCGTTTGCCTAAGCGAGACTGTACTCTCATCCTCAGAATTAATAAATGACATGTAGCTTATATTCTCCACAATACCAAATGACCATAAATGTCCTGCTCCTCAAATAAAGCAGAAGTGGTTTTTTTTGACAGATTGCATGTGCCTGTACCACAGTTGCCACTGATCTAAATATAGAACCCGCTGTGTCTAATTTTTCAGTTTCGACTTGCGAAGATTCTTCTCATAATTTTGCCGTGCTAGTGGCATGTAGCTTATTATCCACATTACGAAATGATGAGTTAGTATACAATTCCCAGTCGCTAACAGAAAACACAAGTGTTATTCCGATAACGTACCAGCTAGATGAGCATTTGGAATAAACATAGCAGACTACACTGAAATACGACTGCATCAGTTCAGTAAATGAATGGTTTCCGAATTATTATTTCAAGGCAAGAACAATCGGAATCGAAAACGTGTAGGGTTTAGAACGTTCTTATATCTATCTATATATACGACTAGTGTCTGTCTGTATGTCTGTCTGTCTGTTCGCGATGCACGGCCAAAGTTCTCCGTGGATCTTTTTCAAACTTGGACACCGTATTCAGCTACACCCCGGACACAACCTCATCGATGAGATATTTCAACACGTGCTGTCAGCGCGCAGCGCTGTGCGCGCTGAACCGATTTTTTTTCAGCCGCGATTATCTCCCTTCCTCCGTGTGGCGTCAATCCATATTCCCGTTACTACGTTACTATTTTTAGAAGGTCACTGCACGTTATTATTTTTAGAAGTTCTCCAGTGTTTTGCGCGTTTATCTCCTTTCCTTCGTGCGCCGGCTCTGGTATTCGGCTCTACTTCTTCCCGGCGAAGCCGGTACCCGGCGAAGCGGGTAATCATCTAGTATATATATATATATACGACTTGTGTCTGTGTGTCTGTCGGTGTGTGTGTGTGTGTGTGTGTGTGTGTGTGTGTGTGTGTGTGTGTGTGTGTGTGTGTGTTCGCGATGCACGGCCAAAGTTCTCGATGGATCTGCTTCAAATTTGGTGGGCATATTCAGGTAGACCCCGGACACAACCTGGTCGATGAGAATTTTCAACACGTGCTCTCAGCGCGCAGCGTTGAACCGATTTTGGTTTTTCTGTTCATCTTCCCAGATCCATTCCCAGTAACCCTTCCTTATCTTCTCCAGTGTTTTGCGTTTATCTCCCTTCCTTCGTGTGGCGTCAATCCATATTCCCGTTACTATTTTTAGAAGGTCACTGTCCACAACGCTTTCATCCATTCCCAGTAACCCTTCCTTATCTTCTCCAGTGTTTTGCGCGTTTATCTCCCTTCCTTCGTGCGTACACCCGGCAAAGCCGGGTATTTGGCTTTTCTTCTTCCCAGCGAAGCCGGCTACCCGGCGAAGCGGGTATTCATCTAGTACCATATATAAGACTTATTACCGGCCTGCCTCATGCGTGCAGACTCAGTGCAACGTGACGAGCAATTTTTTTTGTTGAAATGAGACCGCAGACGCAGTGGTTTGATTGCCATAGCCTAGCAGACGACATAAACCCCGCTCAGCAAATTAACATGTTGGGCAAATGTGAACGATAAAACGATGGGGATATAATACGTGTAGGGTTCAGAGCATTCTTACCGTTCATATTTAGTACCAGACTCCCCGATGAGTGAAGATACCACACGAGAAACATGCTACATTTATTTTGAAAATGTGCTAACCGTCGACATTGGGGTTAGCCAATGATTCAAGGGGAGTCACTCTGCACAGTCAATCCGTCGAAGCTTGACTGGAGGTTTCGAATCGCAAATAACTAAGAACACAGTCCTTTCTCCGAGTTCAAATGAGGTCTCTCTGAAAGATCATCACTGTTTAGCTTAACGATACACTGGAATTTACCAACAGAAATTAAAACAAGAGTTTGCGTGTGACGAAAGCACGACACACTTGAGACAGCCCACACAAAAGTAGATCTTCCACGACCTGACCACACAGTTATGCCTATTCAAATGCGCGTAGCAAAATGTGCGTGTTGTATCTTCTTTTTTTCTCTGGCGGTACCGACAATATCGTTATTGAAACAATCCTAGTGCACTAAGGGATTTATAGAGCAAATCTCGAAAATAATTATTGAACTCAGCGCTATGCGCTTCGTTCAATAATGAATTTTCTCGATTTGCTCTATAAATCCCTTAGTGCACTGGGATGTCTCAATAACTTAAATAATAATAATAAAAATATCAATAACAATAATAATAATATAATAATGAACACTTATGAATCTCGCCAGAGGTCACAGCGATGTACCAAAAAAAAACACACGCACGCACGCACGCACGCACGCGCACGCACGCACGCACACCCATGCATACACACACACACACACACACACACACACACACACACACACACACACACACACACAAATACACACACGCGCACCAACGATGCAATCTAATAAACGATTTTCGGAAATAACTCCGTCCGGTTTGTATGAGTTGTGGAAGAGTTACCTTTTCTTACCAAAACGCAAACAAACAATGAAGGGACCAATCACTAGCGAGGGGTGTGCCGGAAATACGTGGAGATACGCACGTGTTTCCGGCACAACCATCGCTAGTGATTGGTCCCTCCCTTGTTTGTCTACAAAGATTGCAAGGACATGTCACTCTTTCACAACCCATACTAATCCTGATGGAGTTATTTTCGGAATTCATCAATTAACACTAACTTTACATAATTGAAAGTAATATCATTTTTGTATGGCCCAAACCGATTACGTATCAGACTCAATAAAACATGCAAAAGAGAACATTAACATTAACAAGATTAGTGACTAACCTCAGACGGATTTTTACTCGGTTCATTCTGTCCTGTTTCATTCCCCGCTGCTTCGCTCGATAGAACTGCTGTAAATGGAACGCTCTCAGAATTCCTCGATGACGAAGATGAGACAAGTATGCTGTTTTCATATCCGAGACTATCATTTGGAATTGTGGACACATTGAATGGACTGGTTTCGTTGTGTAGTAGTAATTCGCTTTTGGCAGATGCATTCCAAAGAGGCAGGAGATCGCTCGGGGAGCCCTGCATTTCACTGTATCGCATCAGATCAGACAGATGCAACAAGTTTGCAACGATGAGGAGACTCATCCCCAGAAAAAGGACAGCAGCTGCAAAAATCATGGCTGCTTTCTTGCGGCGTCTTGGATTCGAACCTTTGTCTGTGATCCAGCCAATAAAAGGCAAAAGCAGCAGGGCGGAGGGACCAGAAATAAGCCCTGTCAGTGACACCAGACTCAGGGGAATTCCTAGCGTCTGCAGAACCTGGAAGAAAAATAGTACATTGGGCAACGTGTTTTTTTGTTTTTGTATCAACTGTTACACAAAGATCGGTTGAGGGTCACAACTGTTTATGTGGATTTTACAAGAGATTGCATGCCAAAGTCCAAAATTCAAAATAAAAAAACAAGAAAGGCAGGTTGTTTCATTCAGTCAAACCCCAAACTCGAGCACAAACTCAACTGGAAAGAAAGAGAAAATGTAACAATTAATGGTTCTCCTTGCTCACCTGAGTGCAGTATTTTTTCTTTCTTTTTATGTTGTAAAGTATTTCCAAATGTTAGGCTTACTGCAGCCTACACACACACTCAGACACAAACACATACACCCCGCCCCACACACACACACACACAAAACACAAAACACACAAAACACACTCACACACACACACACAAACACAACACACACACACACACAAACACAACACACACACACACACACACACACACACACACACACACACACACACACACACACACACACACACACACACTTACAGGCATGCTGTAAAGTGTCTCAAAATTGCAGGTCGATTCTGCCGCCCACAACACAGCGCCCAGTAAGAGCTTCAGCCAGACACTCATCGTGACAGACTGTCGTCTTCCACTCGTCTGCATTACACTTAATAATAATAATAATAATAAATGACCATTTATATAGCGCAACATCATAACTTTACAATTATGCTCTTTGCGCTTGACACATTTAAAATTAGAAAACAGTTATACAAGCATTTACATCTACATTCATAGTCAAAAACGCTTAATTAAAAGCATACACCATCAAACAGTATACATTACAAAAGATTCTTCCACTAACTAAGTAATAAAAACATGAATAAAATAGGTAGTGAAAAACAAGGAAATACCAGCTGAATACCCTTTATCAAACAGAACATGCTATCAACAATACTGAAAACAGTCCTAGATGTTTATATACATTATCACTAAAACAACAAATACACTACATGTAGCCTACTGATGGACTGAGAAAACAATATCAGGGGTTGTTTCTTGAAGAGGTGCGTTTCAAGTGCTCGTTTGAATGCTTGTGGTGACTGAGAGTGGCGGATGTGAAAGGGGAGAGAATTCCATTGTGTGGGTGCGCAGAAAGTAAAAGTGCGTTGTCCGTATGTTTTGGTTTTGGTGTGTGGAATGGTAAGGATGCGACAGTCAGAAGAGACACGGAGTTGTCTTGCTGGAGAATAGACGGTGAGGAGTTCAGAGGAGTAAGCAGAAGGCGAGCCAGAAAAGAAGTTAAAGCAGAGGGTGGACAGTTTGTAGTCAATGCGGGCTTGAATAGGTAACCAGTGCAGTGTGTGAAGAAGTGGTGTTGCGTGATCTCGTTTTCGTGCTTTCAGAATGAGGCGTGCTGCCGAGTTTTGGACTTTTTGTAGTTTATGCAGGAGGTACAGAGGACAACCAGAGAGAAGAGAGTTGCAGTAGTCAAATTTAGAAAGAACAAAGGCACAGACAAGAGTGTTAGGTGTTTGAGAGGAGAGTGTGTGGCGAATGGTGCTGATCTTACGAAGCTCAAAATAAGCTGCTCTACAAACTAAATATATATGTTTGTTAAGGGTCATGTCAGATGAAAGGGTGAATCCGAGGTTTCTAGGTGATGGTGAGAAAAGAATGTCGGTGTTGCCTATTTGAACAGAAACAGGTTGGGGAGAGGGAAATGTAGTGTTCTTCTTTTTGCACAGTAAGACGTCAGTCTTATCATCATTCAGCTTAAGTTTGTTATCGACAATCCAAGATTTAACATCAGTGATGCATGTCTGAATGGTCTGGATGGCGGATTGTGTCTCTGCAGGGGGACTTGGTTTATACAGCTGGGTGTCATCAGCAAAAGACTGATTTAAAACAGAATGGTTTTGAATCAGTGTGGAGAGGGGATTAGTGTACATGATGAACAGGATGGGACCGAGTACTGAACCTTGAGGAACGCCGAAAGAAAGTGGGGCTGGAGCAGACATCTGGCCATCGACAAGCACAGCCTAAGTCCTGCCAATGATATAGAACTCAAGCCATGCTAGCGGTGGACCGGAGATGCCGTACAGAGTCGGAAGTCTATGGAGAAGCGTGACGTCGGTCAATCGTGTCGAACGCTGCAGAAAGGTCAAGTAGGGTAAGCACTGACACATCACCACCATCCAGAGCAGACAGAATGTCACTGATTACTTTAAGTAGGGCTGTTTCAGTACAGTGAGAAGGGCGATAAGCGGACTGAGAGTGCGAGATCAAATCATGGGTGTTCAAATATGACAACAGCTGCTTCAAAACTACCTGTTCAAAAACTTTGGACAAGAATGATAAATTAGATACAGGACGATAATTCTTCAAAATATTGACATCAAGACTTGGTTTTTTGAGAAGTGGTTTGACAAGTGCAGTTTTGAACAATGATGGAAAAACACCAGATTAACAGGCTATCATTGACAATTTGAGTAAGATTTGGCAACAACACATCAAGATTCTCAAAAAGCAGTGGTGTGGGTATGACATCAAGTGGACAAGTTGTTGGTTTGGACTTCAGAATAATGGATCTAAGGTCTTTTTCACTGATTGGCTGAAATGATGGAAAAGAACAATCAGTGGGAACATCAACATGACTGGAGGAAGCAGAATGTGCACTCATCTGATCAAGTTCAGAACGAATATCAGAAACCTTCTTGATAAAATAATCACTGAATACATCTGGCAGCTGACTAGCGGGGAAAACAGTGGGAAGTGGGGATACCTTACTGCGGCCGGTCAACCGGCTGCAAATATCGAACAGTTTTTTGCTTGAATCGCAAGCAATAATCTGGGTTTGGAGGAAGGTTGTCTTTGCTGCGTGTACTAACTTAGTTACAATGTCCTTTGCTCCTTGAAATATTTGTTTATGGACAGTAAGACCAGTCTTAAGATACCTGCGCTCAGCACGCCTACGGTCACATTTGGCATCACGCAGTTCGACACAGATATCGGAGTACCACGGTGCGGACTTGGACGGACGGACACGGCGACGTGAAACGGGGGCATGAACGTCAAGAGCAGCACGAAGTGTGGCATCAAGTTGGTCAGCGGAGGGGGAGGGGGGCAGCGCGTTCTGCAGCTCGTCCCTAAAGCGTCTTTATCCCTCGTACGGAGACAACGGACAGACTTAAACATGGGTGGAGGAGGAGGACACTGGGTCATCAGATCAAACAAAACACAAAAATGATCTGAGGCTAAGGCATGTGTACGTGTAACAGACACAGATTGAACAATATGATCATCAGGCCTAGGCATAACCCAATCCAGTATGTGGTTCTTCTTGTGCGTTGGATGACTGACTGACTGTGTGAATTGAAAAACATCTCAAATATCTAACATCTTGACAGTGGAAGGGTGGTTGCAGTCATCAAAATGAACATTGATATCACCAAGCAAAACAGGAGTTCCAGACAAAGTGTCTTGTCAAAACAGCAGGCCCTATTGCTACGCTGAAAACACAATAGCTGTTACTGTCGTCTTCCGCTCGTCGGCATTACACTTCTCTTGTCAAAACAGCAGACTTTTTTTTTTTTTTTTTTTCTTTCTTAACCGCCAGCCGACCACGAAGGGCCATATCAGGGCGGTGCTGCTTTGACATATAACGTGCGCCACACACAAGACAGAAGTCGCAGCACAGGCTTCATGTCTCACCCAGTCACATTATTCTGACACCGGACCAACCAGTTCTAGCACTAACCCCATAATGCCAGACGCTAGGCGGAGCAGCCACTAGATTGCCAATTTTAAAGTCTTAAGTATGACCCTGTAGTGCGTCGTCTGTCCTGCTGAAGTTACATATGTGAGCGCGGGGCCTTATCAAAACCGCCCAACACTGGTCACACATTGTCTGAAATACCTGGCTGGAGCTGGATCTGGTGTGAATTGCTTTTTCTGCTAGACCAAAGCGATGCATATAAGGCCAAAAAAAGAACTTGAATGTTTCCTGTTCCCCGACCGACACTCATTTTTACATTTAGTCAAGTTTTGACTAAATGTTTTAACATAGAGGGGGGAATCGAGACGAGGGTCGTGGTGTGTGTGTGTCTGTGTGTGTGTGTGTGTGTGGGTGCGTGTGCGTGTGTGTAGAGCGATTCAGACTAAACTACTGGACCGATCTTTATGAAATTTGACATGAGAGTTCCTGGGTATAATATCCCCGGACGTTTTTTTCTTTTTTTCGATAAATGTCTTTGATGACGTCATATCCGGCTTTTTGTAAAAGTTGAGGCGGCACTGTCACACCCTCATTTTTCAATCAAATTGATTGAAATTTTGGCAAAACAATTTTCGACGAAGGCCGGACTTCGGTATTGCATTTCAGCTTGGTGGCTTAAAAATTAATTAATGACTTTGGTCATTAAAAATCTGAAAATTGTAAAAAAAATAATATATAAAACGATCCAAATGTACGTTCATCTTATTTTTCATCATTTTCTGATTCCAAAAACATATAAATATGTTATATTTGGATTAAAAACAAGCTCTGAAAATTAAAAATTATGATCAAAATTAAATTTTCGAAATCAATTTACAAATACTTTCATCTTATTCCTTGTCGGTTCCTGATTCCAGAAACATATAGATATGATATGTTTGGATTAAAAACACGCTCAGAAAGTTAAAACGAAGAGAGGTACAGTAAAGCGTGCTATCAATCAATCAATATGAGGCTAATATCGCGCGTATTCCGTGGGTACAGGGCAGGGATTTATTTTTTTATTTTTATTTTATGCAATTTATATCGCGCACATATTCAAATTTAAGATTGCTGAGAAAGTAATTAATTATGAGGAATGGAGTAATGAAGATGTATTTTATGTTAGAGACATATTAAAAGACAACGGCAGTTTTTTAAACACACAAGAATTTCAAGCGAAAACTGGGGTTCAGGCTAATTTTTTGAAGTATTGTGGGTGTGTAAGTGCTGTTAAAAAATATTTGGAAAAATGTGACCTAGCTATAGATAGCTGCAATTATATTCAGCAACCAAAAGCACTTGTTTTTTTGGAAAGTTTGCAGAAGGGTTCAAAACGCATATACGACATGCTGATTAGCAAAGTAGATTCTCCAAAGGCATTAAAAAATTGGGAAAGACTGTTGGATAGAGAGGTAGAATGGACAAAGGTTTTTTTAGTTACAAAGAAAATAAAAGAAGTAAAATTAAAATGGTTTCAAATAAAAATCAACAACAGAATATTAGTAACCAATTCAATGCTGAAAGACATGGGGGTGATTGCGAGCAACCAGTGTAGTTTTTGCAATGTAGAAAGAGATACAATTTTGCATTATTTATGGTTATGTGAGCATACTCAGTCATTTTGGACTGAGTTTGAAAAAACACATGAAAGAGAAATGTCAAAACTGCAGCAGACTTGCACTTGGCTATGACCCAAAAAGTAAGACTGATGAGGGTTTTGATTATATTTTATTACAAGCAGAGTTTTACATATATAAATGTAGAATAAATAAACTAAAACCACCATTGCAAATGTTTCTCAAAGAACTGTCTTACTTACACAAAGTTGAAAAATATGTCCACCAAATGGAAATGAAGTATACATGTTTTTTTAAAGAAGTGGCTACCATACAATACCTTAGTCGAATAATGGAAAACATAATACAGTTTATATCCGTATTTTCCAGTCAAATATCATGTTTTTCCGTTGTGTCTTTTTGTTCTCCTGTTTCATTTACAGAGGATTCACTTATGATTTGTCATATGAAGATAATTCACAACTGCTGTGTTGTCACATGTTCCTACTATATTGTAAATGTTGATGCCTGAATAAACCATTAAGAAAGAAAAAAATGCTAATGTGAAGTTTTAAGAGGATTCTCGTTGAGATTGTATTACGTTTCTGTTGGCTAATTTCTTGAACATAATTGTTGTTACGCATTTATGTTATGTTAAGATGTTGATGCTATGTATGGTAGTGTCATTAATGGATTAAGTGATCCATGGGTTTAGTATGGCTTGGATATTGATTGTGGACGGAATGACATACATGGAACGATGTCAGAAGTACTTGTGTAATGTTCAGTTGTGAATGTAGAATGAACGAGAGAGATGATACACGACGGTTTAGAAAGAAGAGATGGTTTAAGAGAATGATTGGTTTAAACAGGTTTTTTTATTCAGTTGCACAAATACAAAGCCGTAATTGAAAGTTGTAATTAAGGGAGCACAACAAGATAAACTTATAAATGTGCTCTTAGAAACAAACGAGTAATGTGGCGGACAATATTGTAAATGCATGATATTTACACAAATGAAAACAAGAACAACAACAACGATAACTCTAGCAACAGTGGTACGGAAATATCACACACACACACACACACACACACACACACACACACACACACACACACACATACACACACACACACACACACACACACACACGCACACAGAGACACACACATAGAGACACACACATAGAGACACAGAGGACAATCAGATACAGGGAGAGAGAGAGAGAGAGAGAGAGAGACAGAGACAGACAGACAGACAGACAGACAGACAGACAGACAGACAGACAGACAGACAGAGAGACAGATTGCATCCACTATAGATCAATTCAATGCTCTAATAACAAAATGACTAAACATATGGTATTAACAAAAACGTTTGCTGTCTAATATAAATGTCTGAATCTGATGAAACAGCGCTGTGTTTTCAGCCAAGGACTTGTCACTATTACCGTACACAGCACACAAAACAGTAATATTATTATTATCTGGTAGAGTATCAATAGTGGTTGCTCTAACATTCGTGTACAATGGACAGTCAAGTAAAAGGTGTTCACAATTTTCAACATGAAAACCACACCTGCAGAAAACATCATTTGTCAAATGTCTTTTAAACATATCTGCACATTTAAATCACTTATCTCTAATCTTAATTTACAGTGAATGATTTCTGCTTTTCGAACTTTAGAGTAGATATACGGGGGAATTAGAGGGTCATCTCTGGACAAAAATCTTTTGAAACAACCAATTGAATTCGTTTGTTTTATATGATCAGGTAATTCATTCCATAAAGATGTTGCAGAAGGAAAAAAGGAATGCTTATATAATTCAGTTCTACATCAAAACATTTGCCTACCATATGGTTTGAGTCTGTGATACGGATTTACTGCTGAAATGAGAGATGGTAAGTAATCAAGTAAATACACTGGCGCTAGACCATTAACTAATTTAAAATAAACGATCAATTTATGTTTTCTGCGCCGTTCTTGCAGTGTTGTAAAACCTGACTCATTGTAAAGTTTTTGATGGCTTGTTCCAAGAACAGCTCCAATAATAGTTCTAATAGCATCTAGGTGCATTTTGTCAAGTTCAACTGCCAACATTGCATTGCAATTATCCCATATTACATCTGCATAGTCAAAATGAGGAAGAATAAAAGTCTTATACATCATTTCTAGTGCCTTGCGACTGAGTCGATATTTATAGGAACCCAAACATGCAACTAAAATACGAGCTTTAACAACTATAGAGTGTACATGATGATTCCATTTACAGTCATTTTGACACACACAGAGAGAGACACACACAGAGAGAGAGACACACACAGACACACACACACAGATAGGAACAGAGAGAGAGACACACACACAGAGAGACACTCACACAGACAGAGAGACTCACACACAGACAGAGAGACTCACACACAGACAGAGAGACTCACACAGACAGAGAGACACTCACACAGACAGAGAGATTCTCACCCAAACATAGAGACACTCACACAGACAGAGAGACTCACACAGACAGAGAGAGACACACAGAGAGAGACACAGAGAGAGAGACACACACAGATAGAGAGACACAGAGAGAGAGACACACACAGAGACACACACAGAGAGAGACACACACACACACACAGAGACACACACAGAGAGAGACACACACAGAGAGAGACACACACAGAGAGAGACACAGAAACAGCAGGTAACTAAGTTTCTATGAATACAAAAATTCAGAAACGCGTTAAATGGAAGTCACACGACTTCAAAACATTGACAAATGAAAATGAGTGTGCATCATTGTGTGTTTGTCTGAAAATGTGCAACACGCAAATTACTTCAGATTAAAGGCACAGTAAACCTCCCGTAAACCATCACAGATACAGTCAGGCTTTTACACACAGTACAAACAGCCTTTCATTTAAACACTCACCGATTGAGAACATCCTAGGTGCCCTCCGTAAAGAGCGAACAATTTTTAAAGAATTTATTTTTGCGTGGTTTATCTTACCCCTGAGCCATCGTGAACCCGTGTGATCCAGTTTCCCTTTTTCACAATGTAGTCGTCAGTTAGTCATTTGAATGCGACTCGATGTGAGCTTATCTACAATAGCACGTTTTTATGCACGAAACAAACGGCTGTGGTTCACAAGAACTCTAGCGATGGCTTTTGACTGTTGAGAGCCGCATAAACCGTCGTCTGCTACGACCCTTGCGTGACCCTGCTTCCGGGCTTTTCTTTTTTCAAACTTTCACAACTTCGAATTGCACTGATCTTGTCTTGATGAAAAAAGAATTCTTCTATGATTAAAGGCACAGTAAGCCTCCCGTAAACCATCACAGAGCTCCCCGAGCGTCTAAATACAGTACAAGCATACTTCCATTTGAACGCTCAGCGAACGGGAACATCCTGGCTGCTTTCTGTCGAGCGTGATAAATTTTCAAAGAATTTATTTTCGTGGATGAGTCTTCTACGACATTGGCGCCTCGTTTTGGTGCTGGCTGTATACAATACCGGAAATCACGCCCGGAAGTACTTCGAAGTCAATACCAACATGGAACGCTGAAGAAGAAGATAAAATCATGGAAGCAGATAACCAACCATCTGTGATCCCTCGAAAGCGTAAGAGGGTGACAAACCCAAGGCACAACGTCTTGTCTGCATCGGAGAGAAAACGGAGACGCAACCAAAATCAGCGTGTCCAAAAGGCAAAAGTAATTAGTATCGGAAAACAGGTGAACAGATGGAAAGAGCTGAAGGAAAGCCTCGGTCTGACAAATCCTAGTTTGGCAGAAGTCCTTCTCGACACGTACGTTGTTGTATTTTATACTCTTTGCTTTGTTTTCTTTTGCTTTTGTTTTGTTATTCATCCACGGGTATTTTTCTGATCATGCATGCATGCGTTTGGGATCGACAAGGGTAACCCAACAACGTACTTGCTCAGTCTGTGCACAGCCACATGCAATGATGCATTGTAAATTGAACCATTTCTGATCGCTGTGAAAACTACAGCCCTGAAAGTGGCGAGTAATTTACTCGCCATGGTGAGTAGAAACATGTAACTGGCGAGTAGAAATACTCATCTACTTGCCAAATGCCAGAAAAGTTACTGTAACAAATTGTTGGTTTGGCTATACTGTAGTAAAGTTTGCTGTCTGGCTAGTCTTAGTATTAGTAAAGTTTAAGAATCACTGGCCAAAGGCTAGTGTGCCATTATTTGGGACTTTCAGGCCTGAACTAGCAGTAGCATACACAAAAACGTTAGCATAACTGCAATGTATAGAGGTTTTTTTGCATTCTTTTTGTTGCTAAAAATAGAAACAAATGTTCATTAGATTTAAAATTAATGTTCAAGCACTGTCTGCATCAGCAAACGCAAACACTATTCATTTACCATCTGCTGTTTACTGTTTCTGTTCAATATATATATATATATATATATGCATTGTAATGGTTGTGTTTTTGTTTGTCAGTTATGAAACTACAAAGTCTTACAATACAAGTACAACTACAAGTACAAAGATGTTACATACAGACCATGAAGCTGTACCACATGTACCTGTTTCTGTTCCAAGCAGGTAAGTAAACCAACTTCTAAGCACTAGCATTGAATTTTATTTGTTAAAAAAAAAGGTTCATATTTAGACTAAAATTTAAATTAAAAAGCATCCAATTCCAACTGTGAACAAGTATGAATGATTTCTGCTAAGTCTAGGGATAAGGAATATTTATATAATCCAGTTACAGTGTTAGGTTACCCTCATGGAAATTCGGGCTGCTTTCTTCCTGGGGAAAGCGAGCTGCCATACAATGATAAAGTCAAGGCACTACCCATTTTTTTCCTGCATGTGTGTATTCATGTTTCCAAGCACTGAGACTTTCGCTGTGAATTTAGGTTCTTTATCGTGTGCATGCGCGTGAGCACATAGGGGTGCGCGGACACCAGGGAGAGTCTGCACAAAGTTGAAATAAATTCCTCAAAAAATGTGGGAATCGAACCCACACTGATAGCGATTTATAAGTAGTAGAAGTATTATTGAACGCAGCACCGCTACAGAAAGAGCTATTTCCCCACTACATACAAGTTGCGTCTAATGACAGTTGCCATGGTACCACCTGCTTCATTTTTTTAATTTTTAGCATTCCCTATACAGTAAAACCTGCGAGCAAAGGACACCCTTGGGGAACCCTGCCACTGTCCTTTGTACAAAGGTGTCCTTTCTTTTGAATATGAATGCGCAGACATTTTTTGGGAAGAAAAAACCCAGCCAAATAGTTTTATTCTAAACTGTGCATTACATGTAGTCATACAGAAAGTGACAAAGAAAACAAGTTCAACATGCAACATGTATGTACAAAACCAGAATCAGTCTGGCTTGGTTCAGACGCACATCTTCAGAATGCTACTCAAGTTCATGACAGCTGTCAGCATTTCAGGGTGAACGGAGAACGAGCGAGAGAGAAAACGAGAGAGAGAGAGAGAGAGAGAGAGAGAGAGAGAGAGAGAGAGAGAGAGAGAGAGAGAGAGAGAGAGAGAGAGAGAGAGAGAACGACTGAGCGAGAGAGAGAGAGAGAGAGAGAACGGAGAACGAGCGATAGCGAGAACGAGCGAGAGAAAGAGAGAGAACGACTAAGCGAGAGAGAGAGAGAGAGAGAGAACGACTGAGCGAGAGAGAGAGAAAGAGGTGCAATCGGTTTCTTATCTGAAGCAATGGGCCGTTCACGGGAATATTCTTTGATCGAGCTCTCGAAAACCACTCGAAGAGTTCGCCGTTCAATTTCTTTATCACATCGACTCTTTCCTTCTAAAGTCAGAAATTTCCGTTTTGACATGATGAGACCGCGATCGACGAAGGATGAGACGAAGATGCATCACAGTACAGAAAGTAGAAACCCTAACTTGTTTTTGTTTGTGAGTTCAGTTCAATTCACGGCATCGACCAATGAGCGTGCACCATACAAAACATCAATCTTTCAAGTGCTGTCGTTGGCTTACAAAATAAGCTTCTCGCGCGTTCACATCGCCAGCGAGATTGTATTTGCATAACCAAGATGGCGGACCGTTGTTGACAGGTAACGAACCAAATCGGGACCAAAAAAGAGTGTCCGCGTCCGCGCCTTTGAGGTGTCCGCTCTTTTAAGGTGTTTTTGAGTGTAAAATACATCCGTCCTCACTTGAAGTGTCCGTTATGCAAAGGTGTCCGCCGAATTAAGGGTCCGCTGGATGCAGGTTTTACTGTATACAGGTTGTTTTAGAGTGACACAGTGCGTTGTATTTTACAGAGCTGCTTCCGAAAAAGAGCCCGTCCCAGGTACCTCAGGGGTACTTACTTCAACTCCAGCAACCACCACGCACTTATTTCACATGGGCCACCCAACACCTGGAATGTCAGAAATATCTGCAGCTGAATCTGAGAGGTATGAAGACTTAAGTTTTGAATGTAAAGGTGCAATAAATGTGAATTGAAAATTAAAAAATTAAAAATTGTGTGAGGAATTGGTATTGAACCATATAATTTTATGATCATGTACTTTACAGTTGTCAAGTTCATATTTTGTAGGTTGTGTCTTGTTGTTTTTTTACAGGATGTTTATTTGGCTTTTTTTATGTTGATCACGTTTTTTGTTGTTTTCAAAAAGTAAACATGCGAGTTATCTTGTCACTGACCTGTGTAAAGCTTAGTTTTGTTCCAATTTATTTCAGTGAAGGCCAGTTGTCTGGTGTTGAGAAAATTCTTACCACAGACAGTGAAGATCAGGTTGGCCCAAAGCAGGGGTAAGTCTCTTTCACTATTTGCTGTGAAATGGCAAACAAAATCATCTCTTTGTTGTGAAATTACTAACAGAATCATCAACTTCAAGCAGTAACAATACTATAAACATCTCTGCTTATCTTTCCTTTCCTCTCTTTTTGGTCGCCCAAAATCCAAGGACGAAAGCCTGAATGTACATGTAGAGGAAAAGTGAAGATGTTTTATCAGTGTCAAATCAAAGGGAGCAGCTAGCTTCTCTTGCATGTGTAGCATTCCTTCCTATCATTGTGCTATTATGCTTTTTTATGCGGTGCAATTTTAGATCTGCTGCTGGTTTCCCACACACAAGTTATCACCACTGCAATGTAATCAATCAATCAATCAATGAGGCTTATATCGCGCATATTCCGTGGGTACAGTTCTAGGCGCTCTGCAGTGATGCCGTGTGAGATGAAATTTTATACGGCCAGTAATTGCAGCCATTTCGGCGCATATTTATCTTTCACGGCCTATTATTCCAAGTCACACGGGTATAGGTAGACAATTATTAACTGTGCCTAAGCAATTTTGCCAGGAAAGACCCTTTTGTCAATCATGGGATCTTTAACGTGCACACCCAATGTAGTGTACACGGGGGGGGGGGGGGGGGGGGGGGGGGGGGAGTTCGGACACCGAAGAGAGTCTGCACACAAAGTTGACTCTGAAATAAATTTCCGCCGAACCTGGGATCGAACTCACGCTGACAGCGGCCAACTGAATACAAATCCAGCGCGCTACCAACTGAGCTATATCCCCGCCCCATGTAAGACAGAGAGAGTGTGTGAAACTGCGAAAGAAAGAAAAGCAGAAGTGGCATTGTGTGAATCATCTATGTATCTGTCTTGCAGAGAACACATGTATGCACTGTCAGAGACATGTGAAGGGCCTTTTAGTATTTAACAACGATACTCTTGTAAATTGTCGGAATGTGGTTTATGGTCATCTGCTCCACCACTGCTTTAGTTGTCTTGCAATAAAGAATGATCACTATTATTATAGTAATGATTTTATTAATTTTGGAAGTTGGTTGTCATAATTTTCATCAACATTTTTGCTGGGATTTGTCGAGTGAGCAGGCCTTTTCTGTCTTCTGTATCTCCTCCTCATAAGAAATAAAAGCCGAGCGCATCATTTACCATATCTTACTTCTCAATACACTGTAGCGGATAGGAGTGGTTCTGAAACCAGCTTTGTGATTGGCCAAACTTCTTACATTCGGACCATTGAACATGAGGCTCACAGTTATTTTTGCTCTTCCGTTTCCTGTGATTTTTAGCAGTGTGAAAAACAACTGAGCAGTATTTACAGAATGTGTGAGTGTTTTAACCAGGTTTATGATATTGATTGCATGCAAGTGCCTAGAATAGGTCTTCCTACGTTGTGTGCGGTTTGAGACAGAAACTGTTTACACTGCCATAGTGCTAAAGGCATTGCTTGGAGGTAGCAGTAAAATTAGACACAAGGTGTTTTTGCCCCAGCAGAGAGCAGGCAGAAACTCGAATTTTGCACTCTGGACCAGTCACAGGTCAGGGCTTGGTTCTGTGTGCTCAACAGCGAGCCCACACAGTGCACATTACCAACATTTATTTTTAGTCTGAGGCAGCGCGCTGTCGTCCCTTATCTGACCACTCGGTGCTGGGGCTTAGAAGTAAATGGCACGGTTTGCACAGCAGTGCATGCTGCCAAAGCAAGAAGCTTCCATTCCATCTATTATTTCTGTCTTCATTTTTTTCTCCCTGAGTATGTATATACATGTAATATTATGCCACTTTGGTCAACATCATACAAATGGTCATTTCTGAACCGATCCCTCCCATTTGTTGTGTGTTTTCATGCCAGTCATGGTCAGTTTCCATCACCACCTGACAAGCTGACATTTATGTCTGTTGAGTATGAGTAGCAGATATTGATCATGAAAGATTCTAAATGACGCTTCATCATGGACGACACAGTCCAACGTTAGATTGTATACTCCCCTTATTTCTTCGAAAGCCCACCTGGTGTGGTAGGATGATAGTGCTTCCACAGAAGTGATCTGGGTTCAGTTCCCAGTCAAGGAAATTTGCCTGTTTGTTTTGTTTCCTTTTTTCTTCTTGTTGTTTGTTTATGCATGTTCAGGCACTATTGCCATGATCATTATGGGTAGTAGTTTTGTGTGGTTTGGGAAGGTCTGAATGGAAGATTTCTATTTTTGTTTGTTTTGTTTCTCATCGTACATCTTCTTGTGCAAGTGGGTGGTATTTTCTGAGCCTGATATTTCATCACATAATTATTAATGATACATATCTGTTGCAGAGGTACTCCACCTACACAAACAAGGGCTGCGAGAGCGTTGAGACGGCCATCAGCATCATTCCTTGATCCGTTTAAGTAAGCTTTTTTTATTTTTGTTTTTGGCATCCACCAGGGCAATAACATTTTAAAAGTTATTTTGTGACATTAAGTAAGAAAGAAATGTAAGTGTGTGCGATGATACTAGAAAACCGTAAGGTAGTTAGATTGTACAAACATTGTCCTTTCTATGCCTGGAAAGTAATATCTGTGCTTGTGCTAGGATAAACTTTTCATCCTTTTACACTGTTTGCAGCTTGACTTCTATTGACATCACCCTGCAGTCTGAGTCAGACTGTGAAGAGACAGCGGATCCTGATGATCCAGAGTATGAACCAAGCTGGAAGCCATTCTGTAAGTTGTTGAAAGTCTTGTTCATAAGTTTTAAATTCATCGTTGGTATGGAAGTGCTATCATTGTTTTATTTTTCTGTATCCAAGGTCTTTTTGGTTGTTGCTTAGACTACTGTATTGTCTGTTCGAAGGACCAATATAGGACGTTTTAAATCTTCTTCTTGTCGTTTGCCTAGGACGTTTTAAATTATTTAAAAATAAACAAATGATATTTTGGTATGTATTTAAGAACAAAAGTTGTTATAGGCAAGTAGTACTATTTTGTGTGAAAAGTACTAGTTTGTATCTATTGTGGTGGAACCGGCACGGTTGGCCTAGTGGTAAGGCGTCCGCCCCGTGATCGGGAGGTCGTGGGTTCGAACCCCGGCCGGGTCATACCTAAGACTTTAAAATTGGCAATCTAGTGGCTGCTCCGCCTGGCGTCTGGCATTATGGGGTTAGTGCTAGGACTGGTTGGTCCGGTATCAGAATAATGTGACTGGGTGAGACATGAAGCCTGTGCTGCGACTTCTGTCTTGTGTGTGGCGCACGTTAAATGTCAAAGCAGCACCGCCCTGATATGACCCTTCGTGGTCGGCTGGGCATTAAGCAAACAAACAAACAAACAAATATCTATTGTGGTTTAAGCCCTGTACACGTGAAATTGTCCGAAATTGAAAGAAAAATTATCACATGTATACCCCAAAAGAGCCCCACGCTTTACCTCAAAGTCTAATACTCGGATGAGACGAAAAACCGAGGTCCCTTCGTGTACACTACATTGGGGTGTGCACGTTAAAGATCCCACGCTTGACAAAAGGGTCTTTCCTGAGAAAATTGTATAGGCATAGATAAAAATGTCCACCAAATACCCGTTTGACTTGGAATAATAGGCCGTGAAAGGTGAATGTTCGCCTAATAGGCTTGAAGTTTGCTGGTCGATGTGAATACGTTATATATTGTGTGTAAAAAATGTCTGTTTGTCTATCTGTAAAAAATTCCATTTCAAACAGCATGTAGAGCGCGGAGAGCACAGTTAATTGTGGTTCGCGCTATATAAGCTCTTCATAATAAATAAATAATATATTCATTTGAACTCTTGAACTCTCGTGTTTGTATTTTTTTTTTTTAGATTTAACTTTTACGCTCAGAGGAATGCAATGTTACAGAATTGGTGTGAAAAACGTGCTCACGCGGCACACCTGGCTGGCTTAGGTCAGCGTTATGCGTCACTGAGGCTCATCCGGGGTTAATATTTACCCACTTTTGGTCACATCGCTAAAAATGTTACCAGAGTACAACAAAAACTATTGACTCTAGTGCTTAACCCTTTTCAGACAAGATAGTACTAATCGTCCTCAACAACTTTTATTTGTAGACACTATGCAAAAGTTTATTGGATTTTTTAAAAATGATTTAAAACGTCCTCTGCTGGTCACCCGGACGGACTATATCTATTCATTATAAATTGTCCCACTTTATAGTGTCCTGGTCAATTTCAAAGTGTTATAGGTTTCTTCTCTTTCACGCGAGCAGTGTTGATCTGAAAGAACATAGGCAACAGCAGGATGTTGTGAATTTGACGAAAAATACAAAATCGATAATAAAGATGGCTAAATATTTTAGTCGCTTCTTTTCTAAGTTGACTCATGATGTTACGTCTCACTGGCACCGCACGCTACTTTTCCTGCACGTCATGCGCTGTGATTGTCAGACTGGTTTAATATAGATTAATTGTTATTGATATACAGAAGTAGGCCAACCGAATCCGTGAAGACTAGCTGTCCAGCACAGTGCCTTCAACATAGTAGCTGTCTACCGTTGACGTTGTAGCTTGAATAAATCTAAAACACATTACAGTGCAGAGACACACATATACAGTGGAATCCCCATTTTAAGACCTCAAAAAATCTGAAAAAATCAGGTCTTAAAATGGGGGAAGATTTACAGAGGTTATGAAGAGGAAAGCTGAGAAAACAGGGTCCTAAATTGGGGGGGGGGGGGGGGGGGGGGGGGTCTTAAAAGGGGGGTTCCACTGTATACACTTTTGAATGCATTTTTTTATGGCCATCCCTTTATGTGCTTTGGTGACACTGTTTTCACTTATTTCAGCCCAGAGGAAGTACAGAAAGAGGCAACAGAGGTGAGCTTCGAAGAGATGTTTTTTGGAGAACTGAAGCAAGAGGACCCTCAGGAAGAAGAAGAGGAGGAAGGCTTCATTGGGAGAGGAATCCACCTGGTACATGAGCTGGAATGCGAAAAGGTGGCAAGCTCTCCCATGGCCCTTTGCTCCGTTGAGCAGGTCAAGCAGTTGGCCCTGACCTCCATCACCACCTGCATAGCTGACAGTGACAAGTGTGGCAAACCAGTCACACTTGAGCACAGTTTTGTGGGCTCTGCTTTGTACGTCAAATGGGTAAGACTGGATCACAAGATATATAATTCACAATAAATAGACCCTTTTTAGTTGACAGCACTGAGTAGTAAGAGAATCAGCGTCTGAACAGCTGAATTTTGATTGATTAAGGATACAAAAGAATGCACTAAGTTAGCCATTATTTGTGACAGTCATGGTCATGTCCATAAAAAACAAACTCATGAAAACTCTCTGGTTCCAATGAAAATCTTACGATCCTGTTTTTTTCTGACAGGTATGCGATAGTGGTCATGTGAGCAACACCTGGTGCTCCCAGCCCATTCTCAACAGGCGCCTTCACAGCGGGGACTTCCGTTTGGCAATGGCAATAGTGACATCGGGCAACAATTTTGGCAAAATCGAAATGCTGGGGAAGCACCTGAACTTGAAGATGCTCTCAAGGACGTCCTTCTTCCAGATTCAGGGCCATTACATTGTTCCAACGATCGATGATTTCTGGAAGGATCACCAGACCAGGGTCCTGGACTCAATTAGAAACAAGGAGATAGTTGTTTTGGGTAATTCATTGATTTGATCTGTGTGTGATTTTTCTTCTTTGGAAGCTACTTGCATTCTTGCAAAATGGCAGAAAGAATAATGGCCAGTGTTGTCACGCATGAAAATGTAATGTGATTCCAAACCCACCCTTCTTCCCTTGACAATTTTTTTATCCTGTCTGAAAGAGTGAAAGTCCAAGCCAGCCGCAATGCATTGATGATCAGGCCGTTACCACTCCTTGAAAAATAGTTGCATGCAAGTAAGTTTCTTGGTCTTTTGCAGGAGATGGCCGCAATGACTCGCCTGGGTACTGTGCCCAGTACTGCACATACACTTTGATGGACAGTGAAACCAAAAAAATCCTGACCATCAAAACTGTCGACAAGAGGGAGACGGACGGAAAGTCGCCACGAATGGAGACAGAGGGCTTCCGCAGGGCAATGAGTGACCTCCTGCAGAAGGGCATCAATGTGAAGGAGGTGGTCACAGATGCACACACAGGCATTGGAGCTGTGATGAGTGAGTATGCAATAATGGCAAAAGCTTTAAAAAGAGTTTTGTTGTTGGGTTTTTTAACATCTGTCAGGTTGTTATCAGAAGAAAACATTTTTTTGACAAGTAATGGTTTTTATTTTTTAAAGTACACATACATTGTTGTGTGAGCTTACATTTGCACTAAATTAGTTCAGTTCCAAGTGTTGTTATACAATTAAAACACAAAGTAACGACACTGTTGCTTATATTTCAGAGGGCACATATCCTGCTTTGAGTCATTCGCACGACATCTGGCATGCTGCGAAGAACCTGAGCAAGAAACTAACAAAGGTATATTGTCATATGCAGTCTTGAGTCGAGCGTTTGAAAATGCCTGAGCCTGAAGGCGGGTGTAACTTACACCTCTTGGTATCAGTCTGCCTTAGAGATGAGGACGACAGTTGACCAGATGGCCAGAATAGCGCGCTGCATTTTGCTGCATAGAACTAAGGCGCGTCTGCCGCGACGGTGCCTGAGCTAAACATTGGTGGGCACTGCTCACGGCCCGGCTCACGGCACTGTACACATTCCCCGTCCCTTCACCTCTCTCGCCATCAACATCATCCGCCCTACCCTTGGTCTCATGCCTGTATGGTGACAAGGTTTCTTTCTTTACTTTACTTTCTTTATTTGGTGTTTAACGTCGTTTTCAACCATTCAAGGTTATATCGCGACGGGGGTGACAAGGTTGATTTAAATCGTTTTGTTTATGGCAAGTAATAAGCTGATAATTTAGTGTTTATTCATGAAAGCTTTTCACATTTTACCTGACGGACAACATAAGTGAGTGATGCTGCGTCAAAACTGTTCTAATTGAGGAGAATTTAGATTATGTCATACGATGTTTGATCCAAATCAGACTTATAAAAGAAGCGTCTATAACTGTTTCATGTCCTAGTGTTTCTGTTAGAATAGAAGTAAGTAACAGACACAATGGGACCCCTTTTAAGACCTTCAACAATCTGAGAAAATTGTGTCTTAAAGTTAAAATGTTGGTGAATTTACAGAGGTTATGAACAGACATTCTGGAAAAGTAAGGTCTTAACAGGGGAGGTCTAAAATTGGGAGGTCAAAAGGGTGTTTCATGATCATTATTTCCTTGAATGAAGGCAAGTGCAACCTTCCCATATACTGCAAAGACCTTAGCAGCTTTACCTGAGACAAATGACCCAGTGGGTAATAACAAAGAGATTCCAAAAATCAAACCAAGCAAGATGGAAGCATTATTATAACTTATATGACAGTGTTAAATGCAATAATCTCACCTTCAGTGTTCTATCTTCCAACAATATGGAAAAGACACCATGTTGGTAAACTTTATTTTGCATTGGAAGGGCAGTAATACTGAGATGGTTATTGTTGTAAAATTGAATAGATTAGGAAAGGTATGTAAATTAGCTGTATGCATAATGCACAATTTGCTTCTGTATTTTAGCTTGGAAGCCTAAGGAAACATGCTGCTCTACAGAAGTGGACGAAAGACATCGTGAATCATTTTTGGTTCACCTGCCGAACAGCTACAGACCACAGGCAGTTTGTGGTATGTTTTTTTTAATGCTATGCATGTACTTTAAATGTTAAAAAGTTGACCTCCATGGCCAACAAACAGCTGTCACCCCATGCACTTAATTATATAATTGCCATATAAAATGTGCTGACTTTTGGGGGTAAATTTCAGATAAGGAAACAAGGAAGATATATGAAATCCGTTCGTGTAACAAGGCATAGAAAAACTAATTGCTCTGGATACAAACTGAGGGGGGTTGTTGTCAATATGTAACTAAACCACATATTTCAGCCTTCAGTTTATCGATTATGTAAGTCCTAGTAGCAAGGTTGTTTGAGTATGTATCTTTTTTTTTTAAACTTGTGTACAGGAGCTCCTTCGCGGTGTTTTGCACCACATCACAGGAGACCATGAGTGGGCCCTTGGATGCTGCCAGCATGGTGAGCTGTCTGACAGTGACAGAAACAAACCTTGGCTGGACGCCAGAGAGGACAGCGATACCATCAAGGAACTGGCTAACATTCTCCTGCACCCTCGCCTTCTCAGTAAAGTGAAACACTACTTGAACTTCCGGTGAGTTGTTTTCGTTTAAGGTGGGATCTTTTTATTACATTTAGTCTAGTTTGGACAAAATATTTTTCATGTAGACGATTTTTGGATAACCAGAATTTGGCTATTGACTGGGAATCGAGAAGAGGGTGATAGTATTTGCATTAACATGTGGTTTGTCCGTGTGTAAAGAATAAACCTGGGCTATCAAGTTATTAAAAACAGCATCAGAACACAGATAAAGTGAGCATAGCATGTTCAGTTTGGTATGGTAACAATACTGATAGCAGTAGTATGAACTTAGACCCATGATATCTGACATCTGTGCATTATGACAACACAGGAGCACAGCTGACCTGGAGGTGTTTCACCAGCACATACTCATGTATTGTGCCAAGAGGTATGCTTACACGCCTCCAGTGTACAGGATCAGGAATGTCCTTGCTGCTCTGGACCACAACTTCCATTTGGGGAGGAGTGTGAAAACAAAACCAGATGGACAAATCCAGTAAGATATATATTAAAATGGTGTTGTTTTGTCATTATTTTGCTGTTTTTATGTTGTTTCAATTGTTTGTTTCTTGTTACGGGTTATTGTGTTCTTGGTTACTTCAGCACACATACCAACATACACTGTCCACATCAATAGACACAAACAAGCTGATGGTATCCCTTTTTATTCCCTTTTTTCTGCATGAAAAGAAATCATAGAAATTGCAATCACATTACATTTGTTCATAACATAAAACATCAAATTATGAAGAGAAAACTATTCAAAACAGTCAGAGAAAAAAGACACATCAATTATGTTTCCAGGTACATTTCACACAGGGTAGGCAACTATGTGAGCAATAGTGTGGAACGTGGGTTAGAACTATTATGTAAACTGCAGTAAAGCTGCAGTAAACCAAAAGTATCTTTTATACAAATTCTCTATACTCCTTTTTTTGTTCTTCAAAGTACTAACACGAGACTTTAGTGGGGGGTTGCTAAGACTGAGAACTGTGTTACAAAAAAATAAAAAGGTATGTTGCCATAACGTTGTTATTGAGAAAAAATATATGTTACAATCACGAATATATTGACCCAGCGTGTAAAGTGATTGTTGTGTAAGGCTTGCTTTGGTCAATATATCCTCACATTTTTTTTATTGGTAGGTACCACCGTTGCTTCAATAAAAAAAGTGGACGGTGGACTGTGTTCCCTGTGAAAGAGGAAAAAGACTACAGCTACCTAAAAGACCTGACCCTCCAGGCTCTTCTCAAGCGCATGCAGGACAGACGCGGAATGAAGAGGAGCAGAGACCTGGAGGATGCTGATCCCCGCCGCATTGCCCGAACCATCATGGGTCAGGCTCCGCCCCCAACTGCTCAGCTGGCAGCTGAGCAGGTGTCCAGATTTTCTGGCACACCAGCTTTTTCTTCAAACTAGACTTGCAACCCTCTTAGCTAACCAGTTTTTAGAAAGTTCTGACCAAACATTATTAATACCTCAGAGCTGAAAGAACAAAACAGAATTTGTATTCTTCCAATTGTTTACAGCATGTGTTTGGTGAAAAATAAATATCTGCTGCAATCCACTCATTACTTCTTTGTTTACCCGACTTTCCCATTTTTGGAAGGCTTTATCCCAGGTCATTTTGCCTGTGTAATCTTAGATTCAGGATCTTTAAAATTGACCTCAGATATTTTTGTTAGGCTATATATTTCAAGGTGTTAAAACCCTTACAGAATGGACACCATAACTTAATCCACAACGTGTACCATAATTATAGCATAAAAAACCTAAAAAAAAACCAGATTTTCTTGCATTCAGCCGAATAGAAAATGAGTGTTTGGTTAGTTTTTTTTATTTAAACAAAAAGACATCATAAGATCAGAACATAATTATAATCAGTGTAATCAACATGTATAATTTCTATACCACAGTGATTTTAGGTAGTGCTAGAAACAAAAAATCAGTCCACAAAAACTTATGTCGTAATGAATATAATACAACGCTAACAATCTCTAAATCAACTTGTTGGACGACCAACAGTCATTTCGTACACCAAATAACCCAGTACTGTCGTTTCCCCAACTAAAATGTTTGTACTTGTAGTTTCTTGAGACAACATGATTTTGCCAACATCATCTTGCTCTCTGTAATATTAATTGTTCCATCTTTCATGCTCTATAATTCTTTTAGATAATGCCAACTCTACAAACAACGGGCTAAAACAAGCGCCAAGTATCATGTTTTTGTGGCGTACGGAACGCGTTTGAAAGTGGAAGCAAAAATGTATCCGGGTAATAGGTTAGCTCTGTCAAGGGAATAATGGGAAGGTGATGGCTGGTTAGAGATATTGTGGGTATTTTCCAAGCTTGTATACACAATCATTGCTCTTTTGCCCGCCAAAGCAGCTTTTGAATGGGCAAAACAGGGTGTTCATAAGTTGCACTTGAACACAAAATGCAGAAAAACAAACACGTTTCGGTTTCGCATCCGTTGATAATGCCATACTATTTGAGTTTTCTCTTATTTTGTTGTTGTTGCTGATCAATATTCAATTTCATTTGTTGTGGGTGCGGCACAGAGCTGTGTGATACTGTGTTTGGCAGAGGACGGCTCAAAAAAGATGTTCTGTAGGGCAGACAGATCTTGATGATTTTTGACATAAATATTTAAGGTACGAAGAATTTTGGTCCCCGTTAAACAATTAGCGGTCCATTGGAAAGGCATAGTAATTCAGGCATGGGAATTGAAAATTGTAAAAAAGGCGGAAAATTTATAACTGAAGACGCGAAGCGTCAAGTCGACGGCGCGAAGCGCCTAGTCTTACTAGGGGGGTCCGGGGGCATGCTCCCCCGGAAATTTTTTTCTCCAAAGAACCCAGATGGTGCAATCTAGTGTCATCTGAGCTCCAAGTTTGCCATCAAATTCTGTTTTTAGAATCAGAGTTTTTAGTACAAAAATGTACCAATATTTGCTTTTTTGAAGAACAAAAATATATACATGTATTATATGGTTTAAATTTGTAAAAAAAAATTGATCTGTTGAGACAAACAGGAAAATGTAACTTGTAACACAATCTGTGCAATCTGGTTTACTTTCAAACATAAAAGTTCAATAACTGAGGCGGGCGGTAGCAGTGTGTGAACAAAGTACGGAAAGTTTTCGCGGGCTTTTGCGCAAAGGCCAAAGTAACCGGTGCCTTTTTTGTGTGCCTCCCCCCTTTATTTTTTCGGCGGACACTTTTGCATTTTCGGCGGAACAAAAACAAAATTCGGCGGAAATCCGCCGTTTGGCGGACAATTCCCATGCCTGTAATTACTCACTAGTATCTTCTGCAATTTTAACCCCAGGTTTCTTGGCCTTGTAGACTTTTTGTAAATCTGACTTTTTGTACTTTGAAGAAAGTATCTACAGCATTTGATTTGAGCACCATTAAAAAAAATTACAAACGAAGTGTTTGCAACAAAAAAGTAATTTTTAGATTAGGTGACTCAAATAAAAAAATTTACAACTACACGTACACAATTATGTGACAAATTTAACCATAATTTCAAGATAAAAGTTTTCTTTTTTTTTCTTCTCAAAAATACCCTTCAGCCCCCATTTTTGGCCTTGTATGTACTGTTCACTGCCACAGACAGATACAAGGAAAAGATGACACATTTGACATGTTATAAATACTGGATGGCTTTAACCATGTTTAATCGCCAAAACGGTCTGGTTTAAATCCAGTGTATTGGCCCCATGCATCTGGAAATTTATCCCTGATCTTCCAAACGCAACACGATGGTATAACACGTCTCTGTCCCGCACCAAGCCTCCCATGGACCCACAATATAAACTGGTGATATGCTGCATGCCTATTGGCTCTGTTGTTGTCGTCTGCCTCGTCATCTGCCCGTATCATGTCCTGGCGATACTTTCTGGCCAGGCTCAGGACAGCTTCATCCAGAATAAGGACCTCAAAATCCTGTTATAGAAAGAAATATGCATTTGTTGTTGTACATAGAAACCGTGGTTTCACATCTGCCATATACTTTTCCTTTCTTCTTTTCATATTGAAAAGTATGTGTGGTATGTAATCTCACTGATGGTTTTAACTTTTTTCAGTAAAGAAATTGAGTTTATGTATGTGTTTTATATGTTCTGCATACAGGATTGTTAGAATTTCCATGTGTTTGCTCTCTAAACATATATTAAAACCATTTAAAGTTGCTTTTTTTGTTTTCTCCTTCCTTTTCCTCACAAGTGTCTGTTTCTGGATGAATGTTTATGCAGGGGGCATTGTATATTTCAAGCTTGGGAAAAAAAAGGAAACCAAAATTAGATTGAGAGAAAACATAGTATTATCCATCTGAAGGCTTGTCACATTTTGAGTATACTGGAGACTCACTCCATTTTAAGACCCTGTTTTCTCCGATATTGTTTTCATAACTTCTGTAAATTTACAACAATTTTAAGAGTAAGACTCCCTCCTTTTTAAGATCTGAATTTCTTAGACTTTGTGAGGTCTGAAAATGTGGGTTCCACTGTACCTGCATCAAATGGATAGTATGGAATGTGCTACAAACACAAACATACAACTGACTTACGGCCAAGAGTGTGAGGCATGTTGCCTTACGGCAACATACTTCTTCAATCGTTTTTCGCATTATGCGGCACTTGCCACAGATGCACCAGTCAGGCACTCCCTCTCCAGCAGGTGGGGGGTGACTATGGTCTGGTCTGTCCGGGGCTGGCTCCAGAACGTCGAAGACCAAGCTGGGGTACTTCTCCAGCATGGTCACAAACAGCTCTCGCAGACGCTGCTCGCTAACAGTTTCAATCATTGTCTGCAACAGTAAATAAGAGAGAAGACAAATGTCATATCATATTTACAATCTCCATGGGTCGGGCTGAAAAAAAGTAACACAACACTAACACTTCAGTAAACAACACCATGTTCCAAATCACATAAGAAACAAAAGAAGTTTGCACTCACTCTCATTCTAGAACGTCTGTCACGAATGACAGTAAGCGCACTTGTAACGGCCAACTGTCCCCTGGAACCGCGTCGAATTCTCTGCCTTCCTCTGCCACCTCTTTGTCTTCCACTTCCATCAGGTTGTCTCCCTCTTCCACCATCACTTGCTTCTCTTGTAGTTGTAACTGTTAGTGTCGCTCCTCTTCTCCCCCTGGGCCGAATAGTTCGTCCCCTCCCTCTCGTTGGAGGTGTTCCCCTCGCTGGAGGGGTTCCTGACAGCGACACATCACTGAGAGGGTACACCCATGTTGGTGAGCCACTACTGGCTGTAGAGACATCCGCATCAACCTGAAATTGATTTCTTATTATATAATTATCAAATACTACTGAACTCAAACTAACACTTCATGTGTACACACACAGAACACACACACAGAACACACACACAAAATAATTTCGGATGGGAAAATCCTGTTCACAATGACATTTATAAAACAGCAGAGCAAACGCCCTTGAGCAAACCAACCAACTGTGGTTAGTGACTTGCTAACGAATTTACAGTGAGGATGATTTTAATATACTGAACACCTAGTGACCTACCCCTCGGCGAAATCTCAAACAAAAAACCACTGGGACATGAGCTATGACTCGCTTTCAGACCTGAAGAAATGCGATCTAACGCCCACCTATATTTCTGTAACCACAGAACCGAAAGTGAAACTAAAAGGGTGGTGTAGTGGTATCCGGAGTAACCGTTACACCCCCACCCCCCCTCTTCACTTAAAACGTCCAAATATATAAATATGTATGCACTTGAAATCAATCTTATTATTTTGATGTATAGAAACGTCTGGCTTATAAATGAGGTTGATCCAGGACATCATCATGATCGACATGTATCACAAGTCTTGTGAGCAGATTTTTGCCGCATGAAAGAACAAAAGTATACACACTCACCTCTGTGCCCGTAGACTCCGACATATTGTTGTTCACGTCCACAACAAAAACAAAACTAGACGTCTTCCGTGATCACGGTTTCGTCGAAGCCAAAATATGACAAGACTCAAAAGAAACAGACCGTGTTACTTTCAACACTGAAAGGCTGGCGTCTTGTCGGAACCGGAAACGGCACAGAGCATGCGCACAGAACAAACTGGTATCTTCCGATGTCACAGAGTACAAATAAACATAATGATTTCTTGTCTGGTTTACTTGTTCTAAATGGCCATTAAATGTGATTCATTGGCTCTGAATGCGGCATTAGAGGTAGTTGTAGGCTATAGCTAGTGTGTTTCATCAGGCTAAAACTGTTTTTATCGTGAGAAGATTTGAATCGTTCTGTAAACCATTTTCGGCATACTGGGGCTTTAAAGAATGTTTGTGTAACAAGCTGTCAATTTATTATTTAGATTTTAAAAGTTAGGTCTAGCGCAAAAACGTACCACGTTCCAAAAATATTCTGATAATCATCGATCCACGGCTATCGCCAGTTTAAGGGAAGTAACTCATTTTTGACCTTAGTTCAGGATGGGTCCAAAAAGTGTTCGAGACAATCTGCAAAATTAATTATTTAAACATTGCTCGCTCTTAACGTGGGGCACCTAGGATGTTCCCGTTTGGTGAGCGTTCAAATGGAAGGGTGTTTGTACTGTGTGTAAAAGCCTGACAGTATCTGTGATGGTTTACGGGAGGCTTACTGTCCGGGCGTGATTTCCGGGATATTCATAACAGCCGTCCAGCACCAAAACGAGGCGCCATTGTTGTAAAGGGCCAAGTCCACGAAAATAAATTCTTTGAACATTTCTCACGCTCGACAGAAAGCAGCCAGGATGTTCCCGTTCGGTGAGCGTTTAAATGGAAGTATGCTTGTACTCTATGTAGACGCTCGGGGAGCTCTGTGATGGTTTACGGGAGGCTTACTGTGCCTTTAAACTTTATTTTATTATAATCTTCCTGGGGACAGAAATCAGGACATGTCTTTGGAAATGCAATCGACTGAATACTTATTCACGCTACATCGTTCCTGTTATTGCTTAATCGTAGTTTAATTGTAGAAATCTTGTTTAAATTTACAAAATTTACAAAATGTAATAATAAATATAGGTCAAAACCGTAGAACTTCATACTTTGAATATATATTTCTTTCCAAAGGATGCCAGCGCAGCAGCTATCGTCTTCGCCCGGATTTCTAAGAAACCGACATGTTTCGAGCGTTCGCTGCAGCGCCTCCGTCAAAAAGCTAGGTTTAGGTTGCCGTCTCTGACGAAATGTGCCCAAAAGCAGTAAACGCTACTACACCTGACCCAAATTTACAACAATGGTGATAAAAATGGCGGGGGAAGCCATATTGTTAACCGAGACTGTCTGGTAGACAGTCTCGGTTAACAATATGGCTTCAGTCTCGGTTAACAATATGGCTT
Organism: Littorina saxatilis; assembly: GCF_037325665.1. NCBI lineage: Eukaryota > Metazoa > Mollusca > Gastropoda > Littorinimorpha > Littorinidae > Littorina > Littorina saxatilis. The sequence continues at coordinate 31,685,385 of NC_090250.1, read as the reverse complement.
CCAATTGCGTCACAGCAAGGGCCCGGCTGCAGGAGGGAAATATCATAAATACAGACAACGATAAAACCCAGGGAAGAATTCTCATGCATGAAATTGTGAGTAATCCGCTGAATTTTTTATCACTGTGCTAAAACCGACGACATTGCGTTTGAGATAAGTTGGGTAGGGCAATTTCTGCGTTCGGATATTTTTTAATCATAATTTTTCTGCCTGGGTGTATTTGCAGACGAGACGTAATTTTCATCGATTGGGTTTACTACGTTACTCTAAGGATCAAGGTTACATGTGTTTTTTCATGGGGATTCTCACGATTTATACCTCATTTACAGTGTGTTTTATGCAACGTGAATAGGACAGTGGTTAGAGTAAAGATGAAACCAGTCGATCGAGAAAAAGAAAACAAACCTAAATGAGAATAAACTCACAGTCAATGTACAAATGAAAACAAAATTCGTGTCAACGACAAACAAATTAACCGCTTCGCAAGATGAAAGTGTGACCTTAACCTAGTTTGATGGCGCGTGCAGTAACGTTAAGAAATGTCTAATATTAATATCATATCTGACAGCAGTCACATCCAGAATGTTAGTCTTCTTGCTTGCTGGGAGGATGAGTAGGTTGAGTGAGTGACTTTTACGGCAGTTCGTCATACGTTTCGTTTGTTGGGACATAAAATACAGCGAACAAATTGATATCACACATTCCGGTCAGAAAGCTAATTTGCCGTAACTTGTGTACAGGGTGACACAAAAAAAACAGATCTATCCCACCAAAAGTTTAATATTTTCTGAAATAATCAGCCGATTCTTTTATTTTTTCAGGTGAGCCAAGCTGAAATGATGTTCTAACAGCCCACCAAGTTTGAGCTTCAAGATGTCATGGACAACGGAGCATAAGACATTTATAGTCGAGGCCTATTTTCGGTCGAATTCTATCCAGACTGGTCAGCCGCAGATGTGACCCAGAGTGGTCCCCCTATTCACCGGACTTGAACCCCCCAGATTTTTATCTGTGGGGGTACCTCAAGGACAGGGTATATGGCAACAACCCCCAGACCATCCCTGATCTTAAGGCAGCAATAACAGCAGCTGTAAGAGCGATCCCACATCTGCGGCTGACCAGTCTGGATAGAATTCGACCGAAAATAGGCCTCGACTATAAATGTCTTATGCTCCGTTGTCCATGACATCTTGAAGCTCAAACTTGGTGGGCTGTTAGAACATCATTTCAGCTTGGCTCACCTGAAAAAATAAAAGAATCGGCTGATTATTTCAGAAAATATTAAACTTTTGGTGGGCTCTGTTTTTTTTGTGTCACCCTGTACTTGTCAGTTTCACTTTTCCATTGATTGGAAGGGCGTTACATTCGAAGGTGCAAATTAACGTATTCGTGGTTACAGAAACATAGTTATGAATTTCCATTTCCAAAGCATACACACAATACACACAATACACACAATACACACACACACACACACACACACACATACACACACACACACACACACACACACATACACACACACACACACACACACACACACACACACATACACACACACACACACACACACACACACACACACACACACACACACACACACGCACACACACACACGAATGCACGGGAAGACGCTCGAATGAACAAATACACAAACGGATGAACGCGCGTAGTTACTTCATTACATTTAGTTTTGACTAAATGTTTTAACGTAGAGGGGGAATGGAGACGAGGGTCGTGGTGTGTGTGTGTGTGTGTGTGTGTGTGTGTGTGTGTGTGTGTGTGTGTGTGTGTGTGTGTGAGTGTGTGTGTGTGTGTGTGTGTGTGTGTGTGTGTCTGTCTGTCTGTGCGTGTGTGTGTGTGTAGAGCGATTCAGACTAAACTACTGGACCGATCTTTATGACATTTTACATGAGAGTTCCTGGGAATGATATCACCGGACATTTTTTTTCTTTTTTTCGATAAATGACTTTGATGACGTCATATCCGGCTTTTTGTAAAAGTTGAGGCGGCACTGTCACACCCTCATTTTTCAATCAAATTGATTGACATTTTGGCCAAGCAATCTTCGACGAAGGCCGGACTTCAGTATTGCGTTTCAGTTTGGTGGCTTAAAAATTAATTAATGACTTTGGTCATTAAAAATCTGAAAATTGCAATTAAATTTTTTTTTTTATAAAACGATCCAAAATTACTTTTATTGTATTATTGATCATGTTCTGATTCCAAAAACATATAAATATGTTATATTCGGATTAAAGACAAGCTCTGAAAATTAAAAACATAAAAATTATGATCACAATTTAATTTCCGAAATCGATTTAAAAACAATTTCATCTTATTCCTTGTTGGTTTGTTTGTTGGTTTGTTTGTTTGTTTGCTTAACGCCCAGCCGACCACGAAGGGCCATATAGGGCGGTGCTGTTTTGACATATAACGTGCGCCACACACAAGACAGAAGTCGTAGCACAGGATTCATGTCTCACCCAGGCACATCATTCTGACACCGGACCAACCAGTCCTAGCACTAACCCCATAATGCCAGACGTCAGGCGGAGCAGCCACTAGATTGCCAATTTTAAAGTCTTAGGTATCGGCCGGGGTTTCCTTGTTGGTTCCTGATTCAAAAAACATATAGATATGATATGTTTGGATTAAAAACACGCTCATAAAGTTAAAACGAAGAAAGGCACAGAAAAGCGTGCTATACAGCACAGCGAAACCGCTACCGCGCTAAACAGGCTCGTCACTTACACTGCCTTTTGCACTAGCGGCGGACTACGGTCATTGTGAAAAAATGCAGTGCGTTCAGTTTCATTCTGTGAGTTCCACAGCTTGACTAAATGTAGTAGTGTCGCCTTATGCGACTTGTTTTTCTTCGGCACAGGGTGAATTTAAAAATATACCTAAAATGCATATGGTTGCAAATGACAAATATGTTATGAAATACCATTATAAAACATCTTGTTTCACTAACAGGGCGAATTTTAAAACAGACTCGTCGTTTAACATAAACTAATGTAATTTTTATTTATAGAAATCGAATCGAAGTTTAAATTATGAGGCCTCAAAACAGAATGTGTTATAGTGATGTACTCAGCAAGAAAAAGTCACGAGATTGACTGACAGATGACATAGCCTAAACGACATAAATACAAAGTATATATGTATGACAACGGAATTTGTCATTAGTCAGCCCTTGGGTAGATATTCACATTTTCGATATTTTTAGACTATATTGCCCAAGTATATATTTTTTGTAATACAATGTTTTAGCATCAGCTGACGTTCTGATTTTACACGTTATTGCCAAATAAAGCAAATAAATAATCACAAAATATTGATGATCATTACAAGAATGGCCATACACCAGTGGAAGCCGTGCCCGTCATAAGGCATGTCCATCTACATATTTGCAGAACATACTTCAAAATTTTGTACGACCTTTTACGGTAAGAACTAATTTGTCTGCGCAAAGATCAACCATCAAAGATCTGGATTAAAAAAAACTCAGCTCAGCCACAGCCGTTGCACGCAAGTGATGGTGACATAGGACTCTTTGATTTTCGTACTTGTCACTGGTAAAGCGTTTTGATCGAATGTCGTAGTTGTTGTTGTTTTTGTTGTTGTAGTATAAGTTGTCATCCTCGTCCTCGTTGTTTTTGTTGTTGTTGTTGTTGTTGTTTGGAGTACCCGTGCAGAAAAGGTGACTTTTATTCAATCACTCTGCCATTAAAGCAGCCGTATTCTGCCTTTGCAGTTTCTAAAATGATGCGTTAACAATCAAACCAATTGCCGCGGGAACGGCGAGACAAAAAAAGTAGTTAACATTTAATTCTTTTTTTTTTACACCACTGTCTTCTGCACGCACTTTTGCATGCTATTGGCCCAACTCCTGTACTAGACAGCATACACAGCACAAACAGCCAAAGACCGCAGACGTCTACACCTTTCCGATGAACAGGAAGCTGATGGCAGCCATGAAGGAAAGTCCCGTGCCTAGCCACAGCGGGATGGACACGTCGCCAGTGTAGTCCTCCAGGGGAGTTATCCAGGGAAAGAAGGCGAGGAACGCTAGGGATGCTGAGGCCGTCACCACCGACATGGCGAACCCCACGTTCACTTTGCCGCGCTTGGATGACCTGACCTGCACAGGAGAGAGGATCGTGATAGGAATTTATGCACAGGTATATGATCTACAAGTTCCTATCCCGCTTTATTGGCTCGGTCGACGCCCGTTTTCAACCGATTGCTTCCCTTTATATCATAAACCAATGGCCGATTGTATCACCGCTCGTCGACTGCATGTAATGGTCGTAAACTACTTCTAACTATAATGTACTTCTGGTTTTGGTCATAGTGCGACGTCGACGTACTTTTGTTTGTCTTTACTTCCGATTGTGTAATTGTTCTAATTGCTTTTGACACCCTCAACCCCCCCCCCCCCCTTCAGGGTTCGAATCGGGGCTGGGTAGGACACGGGTCAACTTTATGTGCAGACTCAGAGACGGTATTCATGTTCCACCCCCGTGTCACCACACTGGCACGCAAAAGACCTCGGTCATTCTGCCACAATAGCAGTGGCTGATTACACCTAAAAACACGCACTCACCTGGGTAGCGCAACTCTGTTGCTGCTAGTTTTCCACTGGGAGAAAGCGACCCGAATTTTCCAGCGATGGGACACTTAGCAAGATCTAGATCAGCACTTTTCAGGACGTGTACGGGAACGTGTACGGGTAACTTCATCAAATCTAGTTTTTACGTCACGCGTTTGCCAAGATCTGCAGTCTTGGTAGGAGCAAAACAACGTATGCATTTGGAACGTTGGAAACAAAAGTGAGTCACGGGTGACGCAATATCTACACGTACTCGTACAGGTCTTTGCTACACGTTCGACCATCTAGAACACTGTAATACAGTTGTGAAAGGGTGGAGTGGAAGGGGGAAAATGGGCCCGGAAGCATAAATGAGACGCCAAGACAGAGGTTGCGATAACGTGACTTTTATTTAACGTACACCAGAAATAATGGGAGAGACGGGCCTAACTCCCTACACAATAGGTAACTGAGGATACGCTTCACGCCTTACGGTCTTAAACCATCGGAGCGTGACACACTGACAAGGACCGATAACTTCACAAGTTACTACAGGGGGCGCTACGCTATCTATACCGTCACACAGGATGTGACGCGCCAGCAACACAGGACACGCTATTTCAAAACAAAGAACCAGGCTAGTGCGGGAAAACTGGGTCTCAACAGCGAAACAACGACACTGACGCCATAACGCCACTAGGATAAAATAGCTACATACATACGTTACGCGTGATTGTTCTGAAAAGTGACTAGTACATGATTGTTCTGAAAGTCTACTATTTATGGAGGGGGGTATATATACTGGATTCACTTTGTCCATCTGTCTGTGTGTATGTCTGTATGTATATGGAACAATATTTTGATACAATGATACTAAATCTTAAGTGATATTGATATTTATACCCCAGCCCAATGAAGTTGGAGGGGGTATACTGGATTCACTTTGTCAGTCTGTGTGTGTATGTCTGTATGTACATGGAACAATATTTTAATACAATGATACTAAATCTTAAAGGCATATGTACGCGCTCCCGTGTTTACAAAGTCTAGTTTGCCCATAATCGATGTCAAACGCACCATAAGACCATATAATGACGATATGTCACCATGCGCGGACCATAATACATGCATTACAGCTTGTTCTAGCCTCTGAAAAAGTGAGGATGTCAACAAAGCCGCGGTATTAGCTCCCTTGCATCAACGTTACATGTGTTGCCAAATCTATAAATAGGACCATCTAGATCAAAATAAAAATTCAAATATCTCAACATTTAAGGGCTCCTAGACCACAATATTTTGCAGGGAACTTAATTTAGCATGTCTCCAGCTGTTGGTAAAGCAATTAGCGTGTATATTCATCGAGTTAATATGCCTTTAAGTGAAATTGATATTTATACCCCCGCCCAATGTATACAAACTCAACAAGTAATACGTTTCATACATTGAACATGTCTTCTTTATTGTTCTCAACTCAAAATTGAAATTAAATGTTCAAAGACAAATTATTTATAATCTTCAAAAATGTAATGATTCTTCTTGAGTATTCCCAACTCAAAATTCTAATTACAGGTATTAAAGGGACACATAGACATTTTTAATTTTTCCTCTTTGCCATGCTATGTGGCTAGGTCACCAAAATGGATCGAAAGGCATGGCAAAGAGGGAAAATGGAAGCTACTTTTTGGCCCTTTAAAGACGAAAGGCACAAGAAATAATTTTCACAAATGAAACTTTATCTTTTATTTTTATGAACTAAAAATGCAAGTGGAGAGGGGATGAGAGACGTGAGGAGAAGGAGATGGCCGGGGTTGCGATATGGGTGGGGAGTCTGGGCTATAAAGTTCTTGCACGCGAGACCATATACTTTGTGTGTGTGTGTGGGGGGGGGAGTATTTTGTTTATCAACTCTCTCTCTCTCTCTCTCTCTCTCTCTCTCTCTCTCTCTCTCTCTCTCTCTCTCTCTCTCTCTCTCTCTCTGTGAATATTTGTGTCATCCGAAATGTTGGGGGGGGGGGGGGGGGGCAAAAAGACATGTTTACCCCCCCCCCCACCCCAGGACCAGCCGTCCCCCCCACCCCCCGTTTCCGACGCCAGTGCAATGAGTACATACGCACACACACACCACACATACACACACATGAAAGCTAAATTTGTTAGCACATCTCTGTTTTCACATTTTTTTTATCACACAGCAACCACCAGCATTTTTTATATGAATTATTCAAATATGGTTTGATAAAGTTTCAATTGATATGAATTAACCTCCCCCCACCACCTACACCTACACAAACAAGAAATTCCTCCGAGGTAGGAAAAACACCCCCGAAGTCAGAAGTCAAAAGTCAAAAGTCAGAAGTCAGAAGAGAGAAAGTCAGAAGTCAGAAATCAGAAGTCAGAAGAGAGAAAGTCACAAGTCACAAGTCACAAGTCAAAAGTCAGAAGTCAAAAGTCAGAAGTCAGAATGTAAACACAGGGTCCATTGCGAAAGGGTACGTCGAGGTAGGAAAAACACCCCCGTTGGTCAAAGGGAAATAACCATTCTCACTGCCACCAACTGAGAAGGTTATTTCCCTTTGACCATTAATATGTCACTCTTAATCTTAATCCACCAATAACTCCCTAACCGTGTGTTTGACTGGTCCCAATTTTTGTAAGGACCGTCTCAGGAATGTATAGAACCTGTTCACCAAGTTTGGTGACGATCGGTCCGTTCATTCTTGAGATCTATATGCGAACACAAACACACAAGCAAACAAACAAACAAACAAACAAACAAACACATCCAGTGAAACCTATACACACCCCTATACCGGGGGTCAGAAGGGAGTGGAGAGACGGATCAACTCAAACACACACAAACACTCATCATGAAGCTGTCTCGTAAACAGAAAAAAACACCCCAAAACCCCACGAAGACACAAATTATACATATTGCTCTTCTTCTTCTTCTGCGTTCGTGGGCTGAAACTCCCACGTACACTCGTGTTTTTTGAACGAGTGGAATTTTACGTGTATACCGTTTTTACCCCGCCATTAAGGCAGTCATACGCCGCTTTCGGAGGAAGCATGCTGGATATTTTCGTGTTTCTATAACCCACCGAACTCTGACATGGATTACAGGATCTTTTCCGTGCCCACTTGGTCTTGTGCTTGCGTGTACACACGAAGGGGGATAAGCCACTAGCAGGTCTGCACATAACTGAGTTGACCTGGGAGATCGGAAAAATCTCCACACTTAACCCACCAGGCGGCCGCGACCGGGATTCGAACCCTCGACATTCGGATTAAGAGGCCGACGTCTTACCACCCCGCCACAGCGCCCGTCACATATTGCTTCATATCTGACAACATTTCACGGGTGAAGCAAGTATACCTTTAGTAGAGTTTCAGAACAACCATGTAAATTAGTAAGCTTTCAGAACAATCACGTATGAGGGCTTACATGATTACGATGAAATAAATAGTAGACTTTCAGAACAATCATGTAATAGTCACTTTTCAGAACAATCACGCGTAACATACGTGCACACCATAGCATCATTCATACGATCAGAACATATTATAGACAAGCAAAATTCAATATAAACAAAAGAAACAGCATCTACTTAGGCTACAGTTCACTCCTCAATGAAGAACTAAACACACACGAAATTACGCCGGTCTGAATCACTCACCTCGCTGATGGTAATCAGCTATTAAACCACAGGTCAAAGATGATACTCACAATCCAGCATAGGCTATCTGTATTTTAAAAGATGTCACACCAACACAAATAACTGTTTCAAATAGAACACCGGTCTCAAGGCTTAACTGCGCACTGACACGTCTTCACACTTCGAAATCACCGGTCAGACTGACCGAACTCGCACTGTCGGGGGTGGACTGATGCGCACGCATCCGTTAAGGGATTAACCAATTAAAACGCAGCATCTACGCACAAAGACATACACGCATCACGGAACAACGACATACACAGCACCACGGAACAAACACATACACGCATGGTCAAAGGGAATAATTGGGGTAGGGAACGAGAGAAAGGAACAACAGTACGTCAAATCGCCACACGGCTACAAAGTAATGAAAATGGAATGAAATGACAACTCACCTCGGCCTGCATGACATCGTTGGTGACAGTGTAAGGCACGGAGTAGAAGCAAGCTCTGTGGAGTCCGGCCACCACTGTGAGGGAATAGAAGGCCTCCAGTCGAGCTGTCACGGACAGCAGCAGCATGGCCAATCCCATTATTACAGATATTGCCACGAACTCCACACGCCGACCTGCACGTGCAATCAAGACATTTCGAGATGGTGAATATAAGTTCTGATGTCTGTGGATTTTTGCTAAGCGCAGAATCGTGAATCTGATAACAATACTGATAACGCTGCATCGGCGTTTCTTTCTTAAAAGAGAAAATAAACGGGTAAAAATATAATAAAGTAAAACAATGAAATATACATAACATTTAAAGACAGGAAATTGCGCCTATTCTTTCAGTCACACTTTTGGTACTCGAAAATAAAACATAACGATTGATTGAATAATTCCTCCAAGATGGCTGATCTACGAAATGTAATGCGACGGTTTTTGTTTATCAGAAGATCACTTTTTCAAGCTTTCTTCCGCGGGAAAAACAAACGTGTTTTGCTATTCATAACGCTTCACAGACTAAAAGTACGTCAGTGTTACAAGAATCTCTCAAACCAGGATATATCCAAAACAGACCTAATTTCTGATATAGAACGTCGCCAAAAATACAGATGGAATCTGTTTTTGCTGCAAGGATTTACTAAATACACCCTTAATCGAAGTGTTTCACTTTTGAACACACTGTTTGTTAGGGTTAGTTTGTTCACTTACCCGATAATCATATCACCTTCGTATCCATTTACTTTACTTTGTCTTGAAAACACATTTATTCTTTATTCTTCCTTACTCTCCTTCTTACTTGTGTTCTGTATAAAGTCATGCTCTGTTTCCCCAGAGGCTATGTGAGAGCTAGCCTCTGTCCCTTGTGCAGCCACTTTTCCCGTTGTTCGGCGTGGGGTAGAGTACCACCGTTTCGGCCCTGGATTTTAAGCATGTACTTCAGAGATGCCATTACCTAAATGCCTGTTGATTTTCTAACTTCCAGGGCTAGAATCGGTGGTTTCTGTTCCAAGGCGGCAACTCTCTCAGCGAAAGTATTATTTTACAATGTTCTTGATGCTTGTATAGCAATAGCCATAGTTGTTAGAAGGGGAAATGGTGTGAACTTAGCTATTGTATTATGGTCTCTACACTTCGTCTATAGTTACAGTCCCAACGAATCGCGACAAAATAACTCTGAAAAGGACTCAGTAAATACTAGCAACCGTGAAGTACGCTCGATTCCTATAAGTACGCTGTTTTGTTTTGTAATATTAGTTTTTCTAGTCTTGAAACTGATGTTATGTGGGGACATTAATCCGAATCCGGGACCAGTTTCTCCGTTAGAAAAAGGTGAACTTATAGTAGCACACTTAAACACCAGAAGTTTGAGGAACAAACTTGATATTGTGGAAAGTGAAATTAGAGATTTTGACATAGTAACTTTATCTGAGACTTGGTTACCTGCTGGTAAGATGCAAGACCAATTTAATATTAATGGTTTCCATCCACTTGTGCGGAGAGACAGACCAGACGGAGCACACGGTGGTGTGGCAATATATGTTAAAGATTACTTATGCTGTAAAGAGAGAACAGATCTTTTGATTCCTAACCTTGAAGCCACATGGATCGAAACCAAATTGAATCAAGAAACTATATTGATAGGCTCGTTTTACCGGCCTCCTGGTGCCCCTGTTGCTTATTGGCAACTGATCGATTCTTCTATTAAACAAGTTATGGCCACCCCTCACAAATTCATAATTCTTGGTGATTTTAATTCCGATTTTAATGACAACCCACCAAAGCAACTCACAGACATTTTGTATCTGAATAGCTTAAAGCAACTAGTTACAAGTCCCACACGGATAACTGAAGATACGTCCACCTGTATCGACCTGATTATTACCCCAAGCACTGACATTGTTGATAAAGTAGAAGTTATTCCTCCCATTTGTAGTGATCACTCCGTACCAGTCGTTTATTTAAAGCATCATTTGAAGAAAAGATCACACTCAAAAAGAACAATTTTAGATTATAGCAAACTAGACGGTCAAAAGTTAATAGTTGAGTTACAGAAAATTGATTGGTCAAACATAGTGACTTTAGAAGATATTCATACCGCAGCTTCTCTTTTTTCGGAGCAGTTGTATTCGATCGTGAAAACCTGCTTGCCTGTCAAGGAAGTCACCATTCGGGAGGGAGACACACCCTGGATCACATCATATATTTTGAAATTAAAAGACCGAAAAAGATTTATTCATACTATTGCTGTGCATGTAGACACACCACAAGCTTGGGAACTCTTTCGTAAGATAAGGAACCAATACACAGATGCTATTCGAACGCGAAAGAAACAATATTTAGAGGAACTTGACCGGTCCGTATCTGATCCAAAGAAATTTGGTCAGAAGCAGTGGTGGAAGTTAGTTAACAGGTTTATGGCAAAGAAAGGCTCTGACCAAAACGAAATCCCGCCACTAACAGTTGATTGTAAAACCTATTTTGAAGACCAGGAAAAGGCTGAATTATTTAATATGTCTTTTGTTAAACAATCAGAAATAAACGACACAGACGATAATGTTCCCGATATAGATAATGCTGAGTTTTTTGTCGACGATATGGTCGTGACTTCTGAAGAAGTGAAAAGTGTAATAGAAAGTCTTGATACATCTAAAGCTGTCGGGCCTGATAAAATTCATAATAAGATTCTTATTGCAAGTTTACCTATAATAGCAGAACCTCTATCTATTTTATTTACAAGATCATTAAATGAGGGTGTATTTCCAAGCATATGGAAAACAGCACACATAACACCGATATTTAAAAAGGGGGATAAAGGAGACTGTTCAAATTATCGTCCCATCTCACTCTTAAGCTGCGTAGGTAAAGTCCTTGAAAAATGTGTTCAGAAACATGTGTTTGATTATTTTGTATCGAATAACATAATCACACCTTCCCAGTCTGGTTTTATTCCCGGTGACTCCACTGTGTACCAGTTAACATGCCTATATAACGACTTTTGCAAGTCACTCGACGACAGCATTACTGTCCAGGCAAGCGTGGTAGGCGTGGCGGTGTTTTGGTCCGCTTTCGGCGACGTGCCCACCGCCCCCCCCTCCCTGCCATCGTCCTTGCCAACGTACGTTCTCTGAACAACAAGACCGACGAACTTTTCCACCTACTGTCTTTTAATCGTGAATTTAGCGATGCTTCTGTTTTATGTCTGACTGAAACCTGGCTCAAGCATGACAAACCTGACGCAGCGGTTACTCCCCCTGGCTACTCTGTTTACCGTGGCGACCGCTCTCACGAACTGTCTGGAAAAGCGGAGGGTGGTGGTGTTTGCTTCATGGTCAGCGATCGCTGGTGCAGGGACGTTACAGTGGTCTCTCAGTCATGCTCCCCACGTCTCGAACATCTGACAATCAACTGCAGGCCGCACTATTCGCCACGTGAGTTTTCCTCCGTTGTTCTCATTGCCGTGTACGTACCACCAGAGGCTAACGCCCCTCAGGCCATGAATGAACTGTACACTCATGTTACTGCAGCTGAAACGGCCTACCCTGACAGTGCTATTATTATCACAGGCGATTTTAACCACACTAGCCTGCGTAAGCCTATGCCCAGATACTACCAGCATGTACACTGCCCCACAAGAAATAAGAGCACTCTTGACCACTGCTATACCACAATCAAAGACGCTTATCGTGCAGTGCCCAGAGCACCCCTCGGCAACTCCGACCATGCAATGGTGGTTCTCACTCCGACCTACCGACAAAGACTCAAGGCTGTTAAGCCGGTTACAAAAACGGTCAAGAAATGGACTAGTGAGGCCTCCGAGACGCTGCAAGGTTGCTTTGAGGCCACGGATTGGGGCGTGTTCAGGGACAATTGTGATAGCTTAGATGAATACACTGATACTGTTACCTCATATATTGCCTTCTGTGAGCAGGTCTGCATTCCAACTAAGACTGTACGCATATATGGTAACAACAAGCCCTGGTTCAGTCGTGAGGTCAAGGTCAAACTTGACGCTAAGAACGATGCTTTCAAGAGCGACGACCAGGTGCGGTACAAGCAGGCCAAGGCAGAGGTCAAACGTGAGATCCGCCATGCAAAGACTACCTATCGCCAGAAGATTGAAGACCACTTCTCCTCGAACAACACCCGTGAGGTCTGGCGAGGCCTCCAGCAGGCCACAAACTATAAGCACAAGGCTGCGCCTTCAGACAATGTTGACCCTGACTTACCTGACAAACTGAATGTGTTTTATAGTAGGTTTGACCAGAAGAACCCCTCACTCGGTTACCGCCCTCCTCTCCCTGACGATGCGTCTCTTTTGGCGCCGGCATTTACCATCCAGGAGAGTGAGGTCAGGGGTCTCTTCCGTAAACAGAATCCAAGAAAGGCTTCTGGTCCTGACCTTGTCTCAACATCGACCTTGAGGTCCTGTGCTGACCAGCTCGCGCCTGTTTTTACTGACATTTTTAACACTTCTGTGCAGCAGATGTCTGTGCCACGGTGCTTCAAGTCTTCAGTAATTGTCCCAGTCCCCAAAAAGCCCAAGGTAACTCAGCTGAATGACTTCCGCCCTGTGGCACTGACATCTGTCATCATGAAGGTCCTGGAGCGGTTGATTCTGCGGCACCTGCGGGCTTTCACGGGTCACCTGTCTGACCCACTCCAGTTTGCTTACCAAGCCAACAGGTCGATGATGCCGTCGCCATGGGTCTTCATTTTGTCTTGCAGCACCTTGAGAACCCTCGCACCTACGCTAGAATGTTGTTCATTGATTATTCCTCCGCATTCAACACGATCATCCCTCACAAGCTCCTCCACAAACTGATTGGTCTCGATGTCCCTCTCTCTCTCTGCCACTGGCTTCTAGACTTCTTGCTTGACCGTCCTCAGGTCGTCCGACTCAACAACTCACTCTCTGCCTCACTCACTCTAAACACTGGTGCCCCGCAGGGCTGTGTTCTGTCCCCTCTACTCTTCACCCTTTTCACCAACGACTGCACCTCCGCTCACCCATCCACATACATAATCAAATTCTCAGACGACACCACCATTGAAGGCCTGATTTCTGACTCCAATGAGGACGCTTACCGGGGGGAGGTTCAAAGAGTGGTTGAGTGGTGCTCTGAAAATGATCTCGAGCTAAACGTTCTTAAAACAAAAGAAGTCGTTATCGACCCTCGACGAAAGAAAGACCCCATCTTGCCCCTTGAAATAAATGGGGAAGCTGTAGAACAGGTCTCTTCATTCAAATTTCTCGGCACACTGATCTCTGAAGACCTGAAATGGGACGGGAACACCACGTCCATCATTAAGAAGTGCCAGCAGCGGCTGCACTTCCTGAGACAGTTGCGCAAGTTCCGTATGTCACAGCAAATCATGGCGCAGTTCTATCGCGCAGTCGTTGAGAGCACCCTGTGTTTTTCTATCACGGTCTGGTATGGCAGCACCACTGAGAAAGAGAAACAGCTACTGGAGAGCATTGTGCGGACAGCCTCCAAAATCGCGGGCTGTGACTTCCCTTCCGTTGCCTCTATCTTTGAGTTGCGCTCAGGTCGAAAAGCAGGAAAGATTGTTCGCGACCCCTCCCACCCGGCAAACCACTTCTTCGAGCCTCTTCCATCTGGTAGGCGCTACAGAGCTTTGAAAGCCAGAACTAGTCGCTTTCGCTCTAGCTTCATCCCCCATGCTGTACTGACAACTCCTGTAGTGAAGACGTTGTAATATACTGTAGTTATAGGATTGGGGGGGGGGGGTTCTTTTGTTACTTAGTCCTTTCACTGCATTCCATTACTGTTCTCATAACTTGTGATAGTGGAAATATGTGCAATGTGGAATGGTCCTTATTTTTTAGGTGCTGGAGTAGTTCTGTGATGGTAGTAGTTTTGTGCAATGCGACTCTAAGTTCAGGTGCTTGAGTGGATCTGTGATAGTCTGTTAATACTGTTGTTTTAAACTGTCTAGATCATGATTATATAATTTTATGTGATGATCTGACTAAATGATAATAATTACATGTACTACTTACTTTTAAATGGATTATAAATTTTAGGTATTGTTCTAGTATTCACTAATGTTGTATTGATATTACTGGCACCCCTTTTAAACTGATATGGTTTTTACGTTTACAAGGCGACGATGTGAATTTGTGATGTAGATATGTGGCTGGTTATGTGTGAGAATGTAAATAATTGTGTGTGTGTGTGTGTGTGTGTGTGTGTGTGTGTGTGTGTGTGTGTGTGTGTGTGTGTGTGTGTGTGTGTGTGTGTGTGAGTTGTGTCTGTGTGTGCATGACAGTGTAATGTACGTATGTATGCATGCATGGTGATGTGTGTCTGCATATGTGTCTGGTTGGTTTTTATTTTATTTTTACCGTGCCGTGCCAAGATGAAATCCTTTTGCAAAATTGGTGAATAAATATCTTGTATCTTGTATCTTGTATCTTGTATCTTTTTCGACATTTCCAAAGCATTTGACAGAGTCTGGCACAAAGGTCTTTTGAGAAAGTTATTTGCACTAGGGATTCGAGGTCAGATGTTTAATTGGTTGCAAAACTATTTAACTGATCGAAAACAAGCAGTGGTGCTTAAAGGAAGTATGTCTAGCTACTTACCTGTGCAAACAGGCGTTCCACAAGGCTCTATTCTAGGACCTCTCCTTTTTCTGGTTTACATTAACGACATAGTTGATAACGTTGAATCCATTATTAAACTGTTTGCCGACGATACAAGTATGTATTTAAGCCTTGAAAATTCTCAGATGCGAACAGATATTTTTAACTCAGATCTTGAAAAAATCGACCAGTGGGCTAGTCAGTGGAAAGTTAAATTTAATCAAAGTAAAACAAAACTTCTGAATATAAGCAGGAAAAGAAATCCAGATTACATCCCTTTGAACTTCGGTGGCACAATTTTACAAGAAACTGAAAGTCATAAACATCTTGGTATTATTATTCAGAATAACGGTAAGTGGGAGTTACATATTAAATCTGTTATAGCAAAATGCCGTACGCTAGTAGCTTGCTTACGATCTTATAAATATAGACTAGGCAGAAAAGCTTTAGAAACAATGTATAAATCCTTCATATTGCCACATTTTGATTATGCTGATGTTCTCTGGGACAACTGCCCTAAGGAGTTAGCCACCGAGCTCGAAAGTATTCACTTAGATGCAATTCGAACCATTGTTGGAGCAGTCCGCGGTACAAGCCATCAAAAATTGTACGATGAGTCAGGCTTTATTTCATTACTAGAGAGGCGAAAACGTCATAAATTGATATTATTTCACAAGATCGTTCACCGCAAGGTGCCAAACTACTTATTAGCGATATTGCCACCATTGATATCAACTAATAACCCATATCACCGGCGCAGACCTCTAGACAGGAAAGTTCCATCGTTTAAAACTGAATTATATAGAAACTCATTTCTCCCATCTACTACACAACTCTGGAATTCTTTACCAGACTATATAAAACTTAGTGATTCCCTAAGTGAATTTAAGCACTTTTTGTCAAAAAACGATTTAAGTCCGCCGTGTTATTTTTATTCTGGAGATCGCATGTCACAAATAATTCACTGTAAGCTCAGGTTATATATAAGTGATCTCAATAACGATCTAGTGAGACGTCACGTTGCTACAGATGCATCTTGTGACTGTGGATTCCCGTCCGAATCCGTACAACACTTCATATTCGATTGTCCAAATTATCGCGAAGCACGTCAAGAAACTATACATACCCTCCCTAATCACACAATTCACCTCCCCCACCTTTTAAACGGAGACAGACAGTATTCTTTAGATTTGAACAGGAAAATTTTTTCCACCGTACACTCGTTCATTGAACGTTCAGGCCGCTTTGGGTAAGTCAGAATAAATGCTCTACAAGCCGGACAACAACTTAAACTTCTGCACATCTCCTACCCATCCCTCTTCTTTTATTCATCTTCTTTCCCTCCTTCCTTCCTTTACTGTCTTTCTTTATAATCATTATGCAACGTTCATTACGTTATTAATAGATTTGGTTTATTGAGACACATTTTTCACCCGTTACCGCCTTATGTTGTAATGTCATGCAAAAACACCACTATAAGCTTCTAGCTTGTTGCTGTTTCTGTGAACTTTGTATACATGTCATGATTGTAACCTTTGTTAAAATAAACTTATGTTTAAACCAACACACTGTTTGTAACCAGTTGTGAACACTGTGAGACTGATATGCTATGATAGGAAGTAGTACACATTGTAAACGCTATTTAGTGTTTACCATGATTGCTACTTTTGCTGATATAATGATACAGTTTCTCACAAAGTGTTCAAACCGGTTACAAAAAAGTGTGTTCAGAAAAGGAACAATCCAATTTAAAGCGTAAAACCTATGCAAACCTGTGGATTTAGTTTCGCAGAAAAACTGATTTAACATTCAAGCTAATTTTGTGTATGTCAATGTGGAATGCTGAACTTGTCCCTCGTAAAAACCTAGGCAGATTTGTGGCGACGAACATTTTGGGTGTGCCCGGAGAAGGATTGTGCCTTTAACGTTGTACACCTCGACCTTACCGATCAATGCCAACAGCCGAGACTGCAGTACGCTGATACCGAAATACGATGCGTAGTACACTAGAAAACCCGTGGACGCTGTGCGTATCCCTTCTTGATACCTGCAAGTGTACGATCAACGCAAACAGGTGTACAATCAATGAAACAGGTGTGCAGCCAACAGAAAACAGGTGTAGGACATCATGGCACATGTGTGCAGCCAACATGAAACAGATGTACGATCTGCATGAAACAGGCGCACGATCGACATGAAACATTATTAAAGCTTGCTGTTGGTTATTATAATCATGCTCAGTATGCATCGTAGGAATGTATTGCTGAATAAAACACTGTTTTAACAAGATAATATCAATTGAATGCGAGCAGCAGCTTACCTGAAAAGACCACCCGACCCAGCGGCTCCGTTAGGATCCCCTCCGTAGATGACCTTGCCCACGTAATCCGACGTTGTCATGGAGAACATGACTAAAGTGCCCACAAAGAAGAAGCAGGAAAGCGCAATGAACAATATCTTCCTTTTATAACTGGAGGCGCAGCACGGCTGACATCTCTCCGCATCTTTCATGATGTCCAGCATTTCGCCTTCAGGGATGTCTTCCAACGTCGTCTTCGCCAAGGTCTGATGCTGCTGTTGCCCGAAAGAAGTATAAGTGGACCCGCTTGTGCCGTAGGAAGCTGACGTGGAGTTCTGACAAGATTTAACGAAAGCGTCTTGAGGTTCATTCTCTTCAGGAACGAGAGGCGCTTGTTCCGCGATTCGGGCCAGGTCTTCATCCAAGTGGACCAAGGTCGCGTCAAAGTAGACAGGAACAGATCTGATGCTGTTCTCAAGGGTGTCCAGTGTGGCGCTTCTGGTCAGCTGGTCATCTTGCTGTGGCGAGTTGTGGACATAGCAGGCAGCATCTGTGTCTGAAGCATCATCTTCTATTAGAGCTTCGTACCGGACGTTGTTGAGTTTAAGCTGTTTGCTACCGGCTAGCATAGTGATCGGCAAGCCCAGCAAAACGAAAGTGATGACCACTAGGGCTTGGATGCTGGTTTGAATGGTCAGGCTGCCACTGCAAAGATACATGCAAGTATTTGTATAATATAAGAAACGTTATCCTTCCTCTCTTTTTGGTCTTCTTGTAAAGAAATACAGCTTATAAAATTAAATTCATAATTTCCTGTTCTGAGTATTATTCTTTTGACAAGTTGCTAAGTTTATTGTTCAATTCATTTGTCTGACACCCTCCCCCCTCCACCCATCACCCCCCCCCCCCCCCCCCCCCGCATCTCCCTCTGTCTCCGTCTCACTTTCTCTCTGTCTGTCTCTTTCCCCGTACGTTTGTCTGTCTATATCTCATCCCTCTCTCTCTCTCTCTCTCTCTCTCTCTCTCTCTCTCTCTCTCTCTCTCTCTCTCTCTCTCTCTCTCTCTCTCTCTCTCTCTCTCTCTCTATGCCTGCATTCATTTATGTCTATTTTCGTAGCTCATCAACAGAGTCTGTTTTAATGTTTAAGGCGATGCTTAAACAGCACTAACGCAACACTCTACTTCATCAACATCACCAATCACGACCCGGGTCTTTAAACAAAAACAAAAAGGTTTTGACTAGCTTACCCTTCAATGTAGGAAAGCCCAAAAAGCGAGGAGAAGTCTACCACCCCTAGAGCTGCCGTGGACACACCGCCAGAAGACGCCATGATGAGACCAAGCACCAGCAGGGAGGTGTGCTCAGAGCGAGGACTGCGGTCCAGCACGAAGGACCGAACGACAGAGTTCATGCTTTCGAAACCAACCCCGGTCAGCACGAAGCCCAACATCCCCAGGCCAGCTTTGAACGGTACCTGCAACAAGTAGGGCAGGGCAACAGGTTGTATTTGATAAAAAGAACTTTGTTTGTGTGGTACGTACCGTATCCTTAGCGGATTATGACTTTATTCAGTTATTCTGCAGAAAAGACAAATGCTGGAGAAAACCCGTTCTTTTCTGCAGCATTTCTGCATAATGTCATCTTTCGCCGAAGCAGCGTTTTTTTCTGCAGCAAAACATTTTACTGCAGTAAAATTGAAATCAAGAATGCTGCAGTAAAAAGGTGCTGTTGTTTTACTGCAGAAAACCTGTTCACATTTTTTCTGCAGCATTTTGTATAAATATAGGCTGTCTGTGAAGGGATACTTATTTCTCTCTCTTTCTCTGCTAAGAGATTTTAACAAATCTCGGAAGAAAGTCTCTGCTGACTTTCAATTGTTTCTTTCACAATGTCTGATGTTTTGTATATATATCGTAGATATATATATATATATATATATATATATAGAATGACTGCAAGAGCGAGAATGCATAGAAATTACGTCATGAGCAAGGGAGATCATCCTTTACTCTGTGTGTGTCTCCGCCGCCTACATTCCAACGTGGAATTTTGAAAGCAGGGAGCACACTAGAGGTAATGGAAGAGGTGGGGGGAGGGGATAAGAATTAGATCTAGAAAGAACTCTTCACAGACAGCCTACTGGAGAATCAAACCTTTCGGAGCCGATTGCAACACTGAACAAGAATAATCCGAGGAGAGTTCTACAACCTCAATGGATTGAGAATTCACCGAATGTGCAGGGCATTCTCATAGAGTGCTGAACCTGATAAGGTCCGTTTTTGTTTACCCAATACTGCTACCGGTTTCGAGCTGAGAAGCTCTCATCAGGCAGTCTCTTGGCATGAAACAGAGAAGAACTCTCAAACTTCTATGTAAAAGGGAAAACCACATTTCTGCGGTAGGCCCTCTGCATAGACGAGAATCTGTCTTTGATTCCCCTGCAACAAAGAGTAAGAAGAAACAAGTCGCGTGAGGCGAAATTACAACATTTAGTCAAGCTGTCGAACTAACAGAATGAAACTGAACTCACTGCATTTTTACAGCAAGAGCGTATACTCGTAGCATCGTCAGTCCACCGCTCGATGCACAGGCAGTGACAAGAAGAGCGGGGTAGTAGTTGCGCTGAGAAGGATAGCACGCTTTTCTTTATCTCTATTCTTTTTAACTTTCTGAGCGTGTTTTTAATCCAAACATATCACATCTATATGTTTTTGGAATCAGTAACCCACAAGGAATAAGATGAAATTGTTTTTAAATCGATTTCGGAAATTTTATTTTAATAATAATTTTTATATTTTTAATTTTCAGAGCTTGTTTTTAATCCAAATATAATATATTTATATGTTTTTGGAATCAGAAAATGATGAAGAATAAGATAAACGTAAATTTGGATCGTTTTAAAAACAATTTTTTTTTACAATTTTCAGATTTTTAATGACCAAAGTCATTAATTAATGTTTAAGCCACCAAGCTGAAATGCAATACCGAAGTCCGGCCTTTGTCGAAGATTGCTGGTCCAAAATTTCAATCAATTTGATTGAAAAATGAGGGTGTGACAGTGCCGCCTCAACTTTTACAAAAAGCCGGATATGACGTCATCAAAGGTATTTATCGAAAAAAAGAAAAAAAGTCCGGGGATATCATTCCCAGGAACTCTCATGTCAAATTTCATAAAGATCGGTATAGTAGTTTAGTCTGAATCGCTCTACACACACACACACAGAGACAGACAGACAGACAGACAGACACACACACACACACACACACAC
>NC_090250.1:31631959-31661959 GCF_037325665.1 Littorina saxatilis | reverse complement strand
GAAAGAGAGATTTGTTTGTTTGTTTGTTTGCTTAACGCCCTGCCGACCACAAAGGGCCATATCAGGGCGGTGCTGCTTTGACATATAACGTGCGCCACACACAAGACAGAAGTCGCAGCACAGGCTTCATGTCTCACCCAGTCACATTATTCTGGCACCGGACCAACCAGTCCTAGCACTAACCCCATAATGCCAGACGCCAGGCGGAGCAGCCACTAGATTGCCAATTTTAAAGTCTTAGGTATGACCCGGCCGGGGTTCGAACCCACGACCTCCCGATCACGGGGCGGACGCCTTACCACTAGGCCAACCGTGCCGGTAGAGAGAGAGAGAGAGAGAGAGAGAGAGAGAGAGAGAGAGAGAGAGAGAGAGAGAGGGAGAGAGAGAGAGAGAGAGAGAGAGAGAGAGAGAGAGAGAGAGAGAGAGAGAGAGAGAGAGAGATACTCTACATAGGCATTAGAGAGCAAATAGGTCGACAAACAAACAAACACATATAAATCTACAGGGGTGTAATAAGGAGTCATGTACACATTCAGCTTAGACATCTCTTCCGGGGACAAAAAATAAAGAGCTTTCTGAGTTCGGCTTGTTCTGGGTGACTCGGTGATAGAAGGACAAATCACTGAGTCATCTCTTGCCATTCCTTTCTCACGTCTCCATTCTTTTACTCACCGGTACTAGGTAAAGATGCTCGAAATCCGCACTGGCTTCCATTCCCCACAGACTTGCGCAGAGCATCAACTTCCGGGGCAAGGGCATTTCGGCTGTTCCATCCTTTGATTTCACCCCGCTTCCGCTTCCCTTGCTTTGATGATCCTGTCCATGAAGACCTTGATCCTTGTGATTGTTCTGCGCAGATCTCGGGGCCATCTTGATGGGTCAAATACGGCTTGACCGTTTTACTTGTAGCAAGTCTGTTTGACATACGATAGAGGTTGAGCAGATGAAAGAAAAGCCACCCAAAAGACATGTTGAATAGAGAATGCAAGTAAAACAAAATGGAAAAAAATCATTGCAACTTAGTAAGTACGAACGAACGAACGAGCGTACGAGCGAACGAGCGAACGGGCGAGCGAACTAACTAAGCAAGCAACAACAACAAAAATAGGAAATAGATAAATCTATTAAAATGAAAACCACCATGGCATTGACATATCTGTATTATATGTTACGTTTTGTTTTTGTTTTTTGTTTTTGAAATCAGTATAATATATTTTCATATATGAATATTTGATCACCAAGTAGCCTGCGGAGTGTGCTTGGCATTTGCTAATTTGATTTACATTTATAACCTAAATACTGGTGAATTTGAGGAACAGGATTGTGCTGTGACAAGCTTGTTGTTACATTCTTTGAAGGAAGTTGAAAGATATTAGTATTGTTGCTCCTTTCTTCTTTCATTGAGTCCCTTAGTTCTACGGTTCACCATCTAAGAATGGCTAATAGTAAATAATGTACAAACATTTTTTGCTTGTCATAGACGGACATTCACAATGACCACCGTACTAGTTCAATAAAAGTAAGCTTCATTTCAAGAAAGTGATGAATTTTCTCCCAGGAACGTTGTCATCGACAGAGGCATCTTCGTGGATAATGATTGTCAAAAATAACTCATCGGATACATATTGTGACGTAACTCAAAAGCGTAATGGCGTCAGCCAGCAAGAAGCGATTACCTCAACCGTGCCATCCCAACAGGGTCGAGAGGTGTTTTTTTAGTGGACTTAAGTCTTCATTCTCAAAAATTAACAACCGTGACCAGTTGAATTATGACCATGAAGTACATTAAAAGTGCAATATGTAGTCCGAGTCATTGTTGACCTTCTGTCAGTAAACGACAAGTCATAGGGGTGAAGATATAGTGAAACTTTAGCATAGTTCAGTGTCACGATCTAGTGACATGGATCAAGAAAGTGTCACTCGGTGGGGTGCCTTCTCTGGGTCAATTGCGACAGAAAGCGCCTGTGCGTGAGTCTGGGCTACGGCAGATTTTTGCTAACCATGCATTGCCGAGCACGGATTTCACGGGGATGATTTCTGCTGTCGAAGCAGAACTCAGCTATAGTTGAACTTGATATGTGACAAGGTTAGTCACGTGTTTTCGTCAAGGTTGTCTGTGTGAGGACAAGTAACTGGACACTCGAAATTCAGCAGCGAGGAAGAAGGGTCGGTGTCAGAATTCTCCTACAAGTTTGATGGTTTTTCAACACGCTTAAATACTTTACTGGGTATCAACGTGCTATGCTACTTGCTAGTGAGGCTTGATAGGAACTCCATAGGACAGACCACCTTCTTCTTGGGCACATGCTGGCTGACAGACGGGTCGTCAAATTTCTCTTCGCCGTGCGGGGATGGTTCTTCATCGCATAAAGTATTCGGTAAGAGGTTGAATGGTGTGTCGCTGTTGACGAAGAGAGGCCATTCAAAGGAGGAAGCGGTTTTTGCTTCCATGAGAGTGCTACATTCATAGGCTTTTTGAGGTAATAAATCATTATTTAACGCTGTTGACGAGTCTGTGTTTGTGGAATGAAATACTCTCTGTTGTTCTTTCCAGGTTAGCGCATAATTTGCTCTTTGTGACGCTAAAATATTAATCTGTATATGTTTTTTGCAGATATGGAGAGAGGGAAGGAAATGGCTGATTTGTTGTTGTAAAAGTTCGTTTGTGCAGGCCCACGTGCTCGATGAGATATGTAAAGATGACATGTTTAAAGGTGGAGGTTGTTGGGTAGCTTGACATGTTTAGTGCACCGAGGCTTTTTGTTGCAGCCTTTCTATCTTCTGTTGCTGCCTGTCTGCGGGACGCTGTTGTCTGCGGGACGCTGTTATCTGCGGGACACTGTTACAAGATCGTCCGTGGAGTGATTTAACCAGCTAACCGGCTAACCAGCTAACCAGCGACTGGGTGTGGCGCCTGATGTCTCCACTGTTCCCTGCTTCGTCACCACGCTAACCAGCACTTCATTCGACGGAGCAGTTGTGGAGACTATGAACTAATTACAGGCCGTCCACTAAGTGGCAAAACAAAGCTAAGTGCACCATGTCTTTGCACCCTGTTTACCACCGTTGTCATCTTTTATATTTGTGATTATATTCGAGTGGAGACAACGTGGGGTGTGTGACACCTGCATTAACCAGCACTTTAGGCAGATCAGTCATATTTCCTAACTTTACACGGGATCAGCGTGTTACTATAATTTTCTATATTCTAACTGGCATTTTGTCAGTGACCATTGATTTTACGTTTTGAACGTAAAAGAACATATTTTGAGTGAAGTCTCGAGGGAGGTGGCGAGTTATTACATAAACAGGCGTCTGAAACTTATACTTTTGTTGATTCTATTTAATTGTATGACTGCGAGAGTGGATCGTGGTGTGGTTAGTTAGTTAGAAGTAACTAACCGTTTCATAATCACCTTATGTGATATAGTGAAACGTGACATTCAGTAAGTATCACGAGGTGTTGTGAATCGCTAGCACTAAAGAGTCATGCGTTAAAATGTAGAGCGACATTAGCTGCGCTGTAAATGGACAGATACGACATTCAGTTGTACTGCATGCTACTGCCTGTGTGTAGCGTATCGTTTGTGTATCAGTCACGTTCATTAAAATTGTGAGTCATGGGTGAAAATGTAGAGGCTAAGAAGATGCAGTATTAATATATAGGTACACTGTTCAGCTTTGAGCCATACACTAATCGCCTCTACCAGTTTCTAAACTTGGCCCCAGCACCACGTCTCGCACCAAAAACAAACAAGAAAGAAACAAACAAACACTTACAACCAAAACAAACATACATCACATGACATCTTCATTCATCTATTCCAATCAGGCAGCCGCAACCTTCCACCATGTGGCAAGTTTGCCCATGTTGAACTGTACATTTCACAATGTCAGGCAGACATCAAAGTTCTAAAACCCAAACCCCTCAAAGAAAGCAACCTTTCTGAATCAGAACTGGTCGCCCTCAAGTCCCTACAACACAGATCTGACATCGTCATAAAACCAGCAGATAAAGGAAGGGCCGTTGTGGTTTGGGACCGCGGCATGTACATCCAAGAAGCCAATCGGCAGCTCCACAACACTACTGCTTATCAATCCCTAACGGAACCAACACTTCTGTCCGACAAAAAACTCATTGCCCAGACCATTAAAACTGCTGTCACACAAAACAAGCGTGCGTGCGTGCGTGCGTTTTTCCTCTTTTTTTATTTTTATTTATTTTTCTCACCCTTTCTCCCTCCCCCCCCCCCCCCTCCTCTTTATGAGTGTGTATTACTTTTAGTCTGTATGCCTGTGCCCTTGACATCATCCAACCACTTCTCTCCACTTTCATTCATTTCCGTTCCTAGAGTTCCTTCCCCTTTTGCATGTTTCCCCTCCATTTTCTTTCAAACCCTGTTCGTTCCGTGTTGCGTTTGCTTTTTGTTACATTTAGTCAAGTTTTGATTAAATGTTTAAACATAGAGGGGGAATCGAGACGAGGGTCGTGGTGTATGTGTGTGTGTGTGTGTATGTGTGTGTGTGTGTGTGTGTGTGTGTGTGTGTGTGTGTGTGTGTGTGTGTGCGTGTGTGTGTGTGTAGAGCGATTCAGACTAAACTACTGGACCGATCTTTATCAAATTTTACATGAGAGTTCCTGGGTATGATATCCCCGGATATTTTTTTCGATAAATGTCTTTGATGACGTCATATCCGGCTTTTTGTAAAAGTTGAGGCGGCACTGTCACATCCTCATTTTTCAATCAAATTTATTGATTGAAATTTTGGCCGAGCAATCTACGACGAAAGGCGCCGGACTTCGGTATTGCATTTCAGCTTGGTGGCTAAAAAATTAATTAATAACTTTGGTCATTAAAAATCTGAAAATTGTAATTAAAATTATTATTTTTATAAAACGATCCAAATTTACGTTCATCTTATTCTTCATCATTTTCTGATTCCAAAAACATATAAATATGTTATATTCGGATTAAAAACAAGGTCTGAAAATTAAAAATATAAAAATTATTATCACAATAAAATTTCCGAAATCGATTTAAAAACAATTGTATCTTATTCCTTGTTGGTTCGTGATTCCAAAAACATATAGATATGATATGTTTGGATTAAAAACACGCTCAGAAAGTTCAAACGAAGAAAGGTACAGAAAAGCGTGCTATGCAGCACAGCGAAACCACTACCGCGCTGAACAGGCTCGTCAGTTTCACTCCGTTTTGCACAAGCGGCGGACTACGGTCATTGTGAAAAAATGCAGTGCGTTCAGTTTCATGCAGTGAGTTCCACAGCTTGACTAAATGTAGTAATTTCGCCTTACGCGACTTGTCTTTTGTGTTCTTTTCCTGATGAAGCTTCCAGAAGCGAAAATTCGTAATCGTCTTGTGTCGTTTTTGTATCGGTGAGTACAGTAATCCTTTGTTTTTTAACCAAAACAAAAAACAAAAGAATTAAAAACCCAAAAACAAACTAACAAACAAAACATACATATTCCTGTTATTCTATTCACACTTTGTGCACTTACATTTCCGCCATTCATTGTAACTTGCGTATTGACCATTAACTTGACAGAAGTCACGTGACAACCACTTAACTGAGGGTACCCCCACATCGGCAATAGTTTGTTTACAGACAATTGCTCAAGTCACGATGCGATGGCGGCCCTCTTGTGTGCAATATTACCTAACTGCAAAACGGGAACGTCCGCGCATCGGAGGTTGAGTACAATTTCCATTGAGCGAATTGACACTGTAAGTAGCCATTAACGTTGCTGTGTGACAAATTAGCATATGACTTTGAAATGTGCCCCTGTGTGTTGGCCCGAGCGTCTAACTTAGGGTGTTTTATGTAGAGGTTACATGCCGAGTCTCAGTGTTTATCAAAAATAATGGTCGAAGTTAGCGGATCATGGAAAATGCGAGCTTCAGCGAGCTTTTTCATGACCGCGAACTGAGACCATTATTTCTGATAATCACTGAGACGAGGTGTGTAACCTCTTTATTCCTCCTTTCTTCAGTTATTCAAAGAAAAGAGGAGTTTTTTTTGCGAAAGTTTGATCGAATCATATTCCCTCAACCAGTCAACCTGCGCAGGCGATCGATTAATGCGCGGTTGTATAGTTCCGTGCAAATCATTCCATTCTGTTAACACTTCTTGTTAGTTTCCCTATTTTGGACTAAAATCAAGTACACAGATATGCTGTTATTCTGCTGTGGCGGTAAAGGCAGATATTGTGTGCTCTGTTCATGTTTTGGTATCGCTTAGGATAATGTTCTTTCGTCAAAGAGGACTAGCAGACGAACTTTTGCACCCGTATTCCAACATTAAAAACTGTATGAAGATCAGTTTTCCGTAGAAAATAGTGTATGAAACCGCTTTATGTTGTTTAAATTGATAAGATGTGTGCCTTTGGTTGCGTGTGATCTGTTTATAACATGAAATATTGTTGAAAACTGACCGTCGGATTGCTTTCTTGTCGAAGAAACTGAGTGAAAAGAAATTTGAAAGGGGAACTACTCTTGTCGCTAGACAACGTATGAGTTACTTGCCTTGGAAATTTGCTTGTGATTAACGTTTGTGCACGGCCAGGGGCGGACGACGGGGGCCAGCAAAAAAAAATAAAATTGGAAAGCTGATTTTATGACCATTTATAAGTTCAAATGGCACCAGATGGCACCATTTTGCTTCTTTGAGCAAATTTTTTTCCGGGGGGGCATTCCCCCGGACCCCCCTAGCAAATTCGGGCGCTTCGCGCCCATCACATTCACTTTCGATTCACAACCATTTGTTGATGACACAACCATTTGTCGAGGGTAGCGTAGGCACCCGGTCTGCTCCCCGCCTAAAAAAGGCCAGTGCCGTTCCGTCTTCGGGGGACTGCGTGGGTTTCATTTCGGAGTTTTCCTTCTCCTAGACGAGTTTCATTCCATGGATGATGAGCCTCCTCTACCCGCGTTTTGAATTCAGAGTGGTCTTCTCTTAGGATAGCTGCCTGCCAGGGTTGACGAGCCTATCCTGCCCGGCTATTTGACCCATAGCTGGAGGTTGGTTCGTGGGCACCTGGGCGTTTTCACACACCGGTGGGCCCGCATGCCGCACGTCTAGGGGCCAACCTCCTCCGAGTCCTTGTAGTCTAGCCTGGGGCCTTGCGGTACCCAGTTTACGCCTGTCGCCGCGATGGAGGCACTACATAGGGCTTGTTGTGGAGAGGTTATTGTACTGGCAGGAGAGACTGACGCATTCTGCTCTCTTTTCGCATTGTCCTAAAAAGGACAGACGGTGCTAGCCAGCGGTGAGGGCTGAAAGCGAGAAGTGACAAGCACAAGACACTTCGCCAACACACTAGACACGTCACACAACCGTTTGGCAGGCACTTTCGATTCAAAGTGCACCCCCCCCCCCCCCCTTACAAAGCAACTGATCCGCCCCTGACGGCGGATCTAGATTCAGAAAACAACCGAACTTATGGATTTTATATGGCGATTCATGTGTTCAAGCCTGTAGTTGTTAATTTAAATGCGGTATGTTTGTATTGTTTGCTCCAGAGATGTATACTTCGTACATTAGAGCGTTCGGAACTTTTCAGTCGTAAAAGTAGTACCGACACAGAACAGCTTCTCAACCCATTGCGCTATCGAGGATTCAGGCTGTTGCTGGCTCGTTATTTGTTTGGTTGCTGGGTGTTTATCGAAAAATAACTAGCTCTACAAGTTTACAGAGGTAAAGAAGCAGAGGGGGGAATAAGTTTGCGTTCATGCAACCTTCACGGACATTATTTCATAACATCTCAGGGCCGTTCTTGTTCGTGTCAGTTCTGGTCATACCCCGTAGGCATGATAGCTCTGAGTGCGGACGAGTGCACACATCTATTCGTGTGTGTTCTGCAATCACTTTTTCATGCCGCACCATTACCTGAAGTTAAGTCTCTTTAGACGGGATTTGTCAGCTGAACCATGATGGAAACTTCAAGCATTAGCATATTAAAACCGTTCACACACACACACACACACACACACACACACACACACACACACACACACACACACACACACACAATGCATACATTTTCAACTGTTTGCAACGTCACTGTATTATATTCTCCAAACCTTTTAGAAACCTATAAACAATGAATAAATATGCTTTTGTAATGATATGCAAACTGTGCGTATACATGAAGCCTGGCATGGCTAGTTATGATTTCATTGTCAATGACAAGTGTGCCGTTTCGATTTTAGCAAAGCAAAATTTCTTTTTTGAGCTAAATTGCGGTGATTACAGGGCATTCCAGGCATGAGAAAAGGTGCAATTGATACTTGACAACATGTAAAGGCCTGCAGGTCCAAACGTCCACAAATAAATTGTTGTATCCATACACAGACGAAATCCGTTTTGTGAAACAGTACAGCGTCACACACACACACACAAAATTAAGGCACTAGTAGGAACAAACAGAGCGCAAAATCAACAAAAAAGAGAAACTGATCGACTGACATAAACATTAAAACAGACAAACAGATACATATGTTTTTAATCAAATATAGCCAGCATAAAGTCATGTGAAACATATGAATATGTTCATAAAGACAGACTTTCACGCAGACAAAGGGAAGACAAACGTGTATGCACGGATATGCATAAACATATTATTTACAAACACAGACCTTTCTATATTGCACACACAGACAGGACAGACTGACGGCTTTTAGAGTTTTTCGGTTTATTTCCTGTTAATACTTATGACTAAAAGACACTTTTTTTTAAATCAAACATAGTCATTATAAAGTCATTACAAATAAAATCGCATTTTACTTTGTGTCAGGATCGCCGGTGGTGCAAGGAGTGATGCAAGTGAATAATTCTAGCCAAGCATACAGGCTCACACACAAGCACAACCGACAAAGACAATTAGGTCGATAAGGACTCGAATACAAAGTTTTACGAACACGTTTATACGTATAAAAAGGAAGACATAAAACGTAACATCACACAAAACAACTAGATCACAAATAACAGTATAATATGGTAGAAACCAAGGACAGTTCTTCCTGAAAATTAATAAGAAAGGAGGGTACGGCGAACAGCCTCAAAAGGACATCAACTTAACTTTGTTTCACAAGGACTGCTGCATCTCCGCAGGGCGAAAGTCAAGCGTGTAAGAAGCTGTTCATTCTTGTTCATTCGTGTTCGACGAGTTTCCCAAGGAACGCCCAAGGCGAAGCGAAACAGAGGAATTTCGAGCGTTGAACTTGACCGTCAGGTTAGAAGACGAAGACGAAGACGAAGGACGACGAAGACGAAGACAACGATGACGAAGATGTCAACGAAGACAAAAAGCCTGCAACAAAATGTCCTGCGGTCAGTGCCGTACAACAACAATGTTAACATCCCCTGAACCTGTGCCTCCCCCTTTCTTTACAAATACACTACTTTCATGTTAAATCCCTCCATTCCAGCCAAAACCCAATTGACTAGAAAAGCATGATGACAATTGTTACACGGTATGTTCGATCTGCACCCAGCCCTGGTCTCTCAGACCAGTATCTCCTGTACACCAGAACATTTATAATCATGACTAGTTCTAATATTTCAACACAGTCAAACATTTAAATGTCAGATTTTCCCAAAAGACACATTTCCAGAAAAATGGGAAATATTTCCACAGCAACAAATCTTTACACAAAGCCATTGCCACTTTGCATGAAAACGAACGAATTTAAACGAACTAACAGCAAAATTAAAAGAGCAAAAAAAAACAACAACAACACCGGTAGCATCAGCCACGCGCACGTGGACATTACAGAGATACGTCCCATGATCACGTGACACAATAATGCAAAATCAATCCACAACAATATTGCCATAGTGAAATGGCAATGTAATAAAACCACAACAGACATAAAGAGACAACATAATGGACACAGGTGAGACGAACAGAAAAACGCACGTGGACACATGACGGAGAAAAACAAAATGTCCTAACAGCAAACAGCGGACCGGTCTTAACCTTACCCCCGCGCGTGCTACAAGTAAACGAATTAACGACTTACCCATACGGCTCATGAAAAATTGTGTAACCCAGGGTAGAAAAAGCGCTTTCTCTCTCCCTGTTAACGGCTACAACCTTCCTAACACCTTTCCGGACAAGTGAAAGAAACCCCGAAGAAGTTTAGGCTGGCCTCCGCAAAAAACCCTCCGGGACTCAGCATCCTTCTTTCAAGGCTGCTGACATAATAATCTGGCCACGAACCTTAACACGCGCACGCGACGTTACCTTGGGAGCGCTCTGATTGGACCGTGACGACAACAAACTCGCGACAGGTGCGACCTACCTGGAATCAAAACCTGCTGCGCGCATCACACCAACTAGGTTGGTGCGCCTATGGAAAGCGTTTTGTGACACTTTGAAACAGAACAATATTCTACAAAAAGTCAACCGCAACGGTAAAATTATGATACACTCTGTCCAACGCAGCAGACGACACATGGAACGGGACTGTATCGGCTCAAAAAATTAACGGTTTTCGCAGACGTCAAGGCAAGAACTACAGGAATAGAAAACGTGAAGAGTTCAAAACATTCTTACAGTGAAGCACCAGTCTCCCCGATAATGTACATACACCACGAGCTATAACATGCCACGTTTATTTTGTGTAAACGATCCAAGCATCACCTGGTCATCTTTATATCAGGGGACGTTACTCAGTTGCAAGGGGAGTGTTCATTTTTAAGAAGCATGAAAACGTCTGGTACGTATTTTTCTACCAATAATTAATGAAATATAAAAGAACAAGTATACGCTCAAGCGTAAATTAAGCATAACTTAGTACAACGTGTAGAAGTTTATTCAATCGTTAATAACGTGTCGGTGTTCAAAACAGCCGATACCCCCCAACATTTGCATCTGTCACTCAAAAAAAATCTCACTCCATCTGTCCACAAAATTATTCAAACGCCCACAGGCAAATTTGCCTTGTCCCATTTTCTTTTGGTTACTGACAATATCGACGTT
This sequence comes from Littorina saxatilis, assembly GCF_037325665.1. Taxonomy (NCBI): domain Eukaryota; kingdom Metazoa; phylum Mollusca; class Gastropoda; order Littorinimorpha; family Littorinidae; genus Littorina; species Littorina saxatilis. The sequence continues at coordinate 31,650,954 of NC_090250.1, read as the reverse complement.
ATTGAAACAGTGACAGTGTGTTAAAACATCTTTACTCGCTTCGTTCAATAATTCATTTTCTCGATTTGCTCTATAAATCTCTTCGCGCACTGTGATGTCTCAATAACTTAAATAATATTTCTAGAGCGCATAAATCCAGGGCTAAACCTAGCTCAGAGCGGGAAAAATACACATAGAAAACATGTCATTGTTTACATCTTATTCACACATTTATAAAGCAAACACACACACACACACACACACACACACACACACACACACACACACACAAACACGCACACGCACACACAAACGCACACACACACACATACACACACACATACGAACACACACACACACACACACACACACACACACACACACACACACACACACACAAAGGATGTTTTGTTTTGCAAATCTTAGATTATGAACGTGTATTCGTAGTTTTAATATTGTTTTTCACACCGGGCAATAGCAGCTGTCAAATGTCACACAACAGACTTGTATTGTTTTTAATTTGCAACACTTTTTCTCTATAACCCAACACATGTTTTTGCTTTGTTTTTGGTGTTTCATATGAAATCACATCAACAACAGTACCGGCACGGTTGGCCTAGTGGTAAGGCGTCCGCCCCGTGATCGGGAGGTCGTGGGTTCGAACCCCGGCCGGGTCATACCTAAGACTTTAAAATAGGCAATCTAGTGGCTGCTCCGCCTGGCGTCTGGCATTATGGGGTTAGTGCTAGGACGTAGAGGTTACATGCCGATTCTCAGTGATTATCAACAATAATGGTCGAAGTTCGCGGATCAAGAAAAATGCGAGCTTCAGGTATGTAACCTCTTTATTCCCCCTTTCTTCAGTTATTCAAAGAAAAGAGGAGTTTTTGTGAAAAAGTACGATCGAATCATATTCACCCAACCAGTCTACCTGCGCAGGCGATCGATTAATGCGCGGTTGTATAGTTCCGTGCAAATCATTCAATTCTGTTAACACTTCTTGTCAGTTTCCATGTTTTGAACTAAAATCAAGTACACAGTTATGTTGTCATTCTGCCGTGGCAGTAAAGGCAGACAGTGTGTGTTCTGTTCATGTTTTGGTATCGCTCAGGAAATGTTCTTTCCTCGAATGTGACTAGCAGACGAAGTTTTACACGCGTGTTCCAACGTTAAAAACTGTATGAAGTTCAGTTTTCTGGGGAAAAATAGTGTATGAAACCGCTGCATGTTCTTTAAGTTGATTAAATGTTTGCAATTGATTGCGTGTGATCTGTTTATAAAATGAAATATTGTTGAAAAATGACCGTCGGATTGCAGTCTTGTCGATGCAGCCGAAATCTGGAAGGGGAACTACTCGTGTCACTAGACAAAGTATGAGAGTTACTTTTCCTTGGAATCTTGCTAGCGATAAACGATTGTGCACGGCAGATCTGAATTCAGAAAACAACCAAACTCATGGATTTTATAATGAGATTCATGTGTTCAAGCCTGTAGTTGCTGGTTTAAATGCGGTATGGTTGTATTGTTTTCTCCAGAAATGTATATTTTGTACATTAAAGTGTTCTGAACTTTTGAGTCGCAAAAAGTAGATCCACAATGTGTACAGTCTCTACCCATGAGCTATCAAGGATTCAGGCCCGTTGCAGGGCCGGACCCAGGGGGGGGTTCCAGGGGTTCCGGAACCCCACCCCTGGAAAAAGCATGTACCTTGCTTTGAGTGTTTTTTTGTTTTTTGGTTTTTTTTTAAATAAATTTTGTGTGTGTCTCTAACAAATTTTATTCAATGTGAAATCCGATGAGAAAAGGGTACCCCCCCCCCCCCCCCCCCACAATGCTGCTCTTAACCCTCAAAACAAGGCGCAGAATGCACCAGATTGCACAGATTTTAACCGTTTTTCAAAATTTTTCCGGGGGAACATGCCCCGCTTGTGGCTTCGCCACTTCGCTGATTTGCCCCCCCCCCCCCCCAAAAAAAAAGGAGGAACCCCCCCCCCCCCCCTTACAACTCATTTGGTCCGGCCCTGGAGAGAGAGAGAGAGAGAGAGAGAGAGAGAGAGAGAGAGAGAGAGAGAGAGAGAGAGAGAGAGAGAGAGAGAGAGAGGCTGTCATGTTTGATATATGTCCGGTCAAGGACTACTACTAAAGGACGTGCACAGCTTGATTCCTGACTTTGCTAGCAGAGGCCATCGCTTCGTTTGCCGGCTACCACTTTCTACCCAACACAATCATTAAAATTGAGTCCTTAGGTGCAACACAAATTGCCTGAAGCCTAGATATAGATATATTTTTAAAAATCTAGGCATGTTTATGCTTTGAAATACCACAATTACTCGGACTGACAGCATTGCATCGAACTGTACAAGACTAGTAATAGTAGAGCTGTGATCATTCGACATGATTAATAAATTATAGTTTTTAAAGTTCTGAATCACATTTGCTCTACAAAAGTTGAACAAGTTGAGTTAATTACATATTTTCAGAGATTTTGGTTGGACATTTTTGTAAACAACAACTACTGCGAGGGTAGCCCGCGGATTGAAATGGCTACCCCCTGGCTGGCAACACAGGGCAACCATGTTTCCACTGTCTATCCTTTCTCCTTGTTTCTCATCTTCCGTCTCTTGTCTTGCTTTTTATCTGCACTGTTTCCTGCCTTCAAGCCCTGTAATCTATCTGTATTCATAAAAAAAATATCTTAATCACTCCAAGTCGGAGTATGGCTGCCCATGCGGCAGGGTATAACAAACGGCCATACACGCAACATTCTCGTCCCCGAAAAGGGATTACCCTGGGAACTCAAGCCCAGCTCCCATGGGGTCGCCTTCACGCGGCGGGAGCGTTTAAACAGAGCTACCCCACCCCTTTACTTCTCTTCTTTTGTCTTATTTCTGCCTTACCAGTCCTTTCACCTATATTTCCTTCCAAGAAAACTCTCCCTACTATTCCCTGCAGTTTTCCAATTCTTTTCTTGTTGTCTTTTTTCTACCTGACTGGATCCATCACCTTCATTTCACTTACCAAAAGTCTTCTTTTCCACATCCTTATTTCTCTGCACCCCGCATGTCGTAAGAGGCGACTAGCGGATTCTGTTTCTCCTTTTACCCTTGTTGGGTGGTTCTTATGTAGAATGTGGTCGGTGTTTGTAAAGATTTTGGTCGGGCGGTATGTGGGAAGTGTTTGGTCCTTTGTGTTGGAGGCTTGCATTCTCCCAGTGGGGTCATGTATTGTGCTGCGTTGCGGGCCCCTGGAGCGATTTTTCATTGGTGCTTTTGTGAACAAGAAACACTTGACAAGTGGCTCTATCCCATCTCCCCCCTTTCCCCTATCCCATCTCCCCCCTTTCCCTCGTCGCGATATAACCTTCGTGGTTGAAAACGACGTTAAACACCAAATAAAGTAAAGTAAAACTCAAGCCCAGGAACAGGAACAAGAAGAAGAAGAAGAAAAAGTAAACAACCAAAACAAAAAACAAAAAAAGACTACCCGACTGCAGCATTCAATCTGCCGACCGGGCCTTTTTCACTGATGTCTGAAGCAGCACGGCATTCTTCTGATGGTCTTTCTCCAGATTCTGGATCCCATGCAGCAGCACATTCGACTAGTGCGTGTAGACTTTCGAACAGTTAATGTCAATGCTGTTGAAGTTGGCGACTGTTAGAAGAATACTGCCCAGTCTTTTGCGGCAGCAAGCACGGTGACGCGCCTTCTTGACAAAACACAGTCCAAGCCGCACAAGTTCAAACGTCGACACATGGGGAATGGTCAGGGAGCCTCTGGAGACAGTCTCAACAAAGTCTTTGACTTCACTGGTCACAAGTGGTTCTTCATCACTGAACGCCAGGTCACCCCCACACTTGCTCTCCAGCCATCCGGCCACATAGGCAGCACTGCTCTCCTCGTTGACAGTCAGTGTCACTTCTGCAGTGTATTTATCAATGGAGGCTGCATCTTCTAGCATGGCAGGGCCCAGGCAGGTGTGCTCCTTTGGCTCGGGCTGCAGTTCAGTTGACTTGAGGTACGTGGCGGCATGTCTGGCAATGCGTTTCTTGCAAGCATAGAAGACGTCCCCTGTGGTCATGAAGGAGTTTGCGCCAGTGGACTGCCTGTACACGGAGAACCCCCCCTCAGGTCGGTCACTTTGGATTTCCCACAGAAGGACATATTCAAAATTTTCAAATGTCAACAAATAGTTGCTGACAGCCACTAGACCCTGCATGGTCTGCACTAGTGCCTTCTTGGTGTCATGGGTAGGGCACTGGATGCGTGTTGCTCCATGCCCCGAGTCAGCCCCCTGGAAAAAACCCAGGAATGTATCCAGACTTGTAGACCCTGGTTCTTGAACAGCTCGATGGGGATCGTTGAGGCGCCTGTCCTGCCCTTTCCCAGACACATTGACTGTGTTCCACCAGTTGACGACAGTTTGGATGAAAGTGATAGTCTCATGGCAGCCTTGCAGTGTCAATGCAGCAACACCTTTGTTGTTGAAAACTCTAAGTACATGTTTCACATTCTGTAGTTGAAGTTTTGAAGGGTTGACAGCAGCTTGAGTGAGGGATGTCATCTTGAGAACGCTGTCTTTCTCGGCTTCACACAGTTGCGTGACATCTGTGAAAGACGCCACTGATCGGTTGTCAAAGCTTATCTTTTGGCATTTCTCACTGATCCAATTGTTCCTGATACATTTCAGTAGATGGACAGTGTCAAACAGGAGAAACCAGACACGCCCATCGTCACGTGGATGCTTGGCTGTGGCAAGACTATCAGTGTCACTGGTCCGGTCAAACAGCTTACAATACTGCTGGTTCACCTTGTGATTGTCCGTGATGGAACCTATCACACACCCACCTGACCTCTCAACAGCAGCTGCCGCTTCCTTTACAATATCAAACTGGAATGCTGCTGTCACAGGTGTCACAAAAATCATCACACTGGGTCCTTTATGCAACGACTTCATCATAACACACAGCATGGCAGTTGCTCTGCAGTCTGGATTGTTTTTGGCCATACCACTCAGCACCCCGCCAAAAAACGCAACAGTCGGCCTAATCTTCACTTTGTCAACAAAAAGAAAAACATTCCGTTGCTGAGGCTTATGGCTATGCACTTTCTCAAAAGTTTTTCTCAGTACTTCATCTTGATCAACAGATGCAACAATCGATTGTAGCGTGCGCTTACTTGGCAGGACCAAATACTCCCTCAACTGTTCGTAACTGCACTGGGGGAAAGACTCAATGGCAAAACAAAAGTCATTCATCGAAAACTGTTTTTCTGTCAAGAGCTGCAACTGACGCGTCAAGAAATCCAACTTTTTCTCCTTTTTGTTATCTGAACATTCTGAAGACTGACCTTGTAGAAGTGTCACCATCTTTTTCAGCACCTGGTCCAAGGGGATGTCATAGTTGACTGAGACGCGCACAGCTTCATGGAACTGGGAATAGGAGCTGAGACCATTGTTTGGATTCAGGATCTTGCCCAGTGGCACACTGATACCATTTTTGAAAGCACTGAGGGTCAAAGGAGAGCACAGAGTCGCTATGTTGTCAACAATGACGGAAATATGAGATTCATGAAAGTTTTCTGACATGAAAACACAAACAAACCTGTCACTTGATCTTGAAATTATCACATTCTTGTGCTGTTTCTGCAAGTCTTTCTCGGGATTGAATGAGGCCAGTGAAGAGATGGTATCCTTTTGAAGAAAGTGCCTCAATTGTTTGTCTTCGTCTTTCGCCGGACGAGGTGAAGGTTTGGGCGTGGGCAGGCACGATGTCGGCACATTAAAAACACAAGGAGGGATCGCAGGCCGTGTGGCACCACCAGGCAATGTTACCATAGGAGGATTGAGTCCCCAATGTTTTTCACAGATGAAGAACTTCGCTGGGTCTAAAACAAAATGTTCGCGTGAAGGGAGCACAACCAGCCACTTCTGTCTCTCAGACTCGTCTCTTGGCAGTCTAAGCACACGGCACTTATTCTTCTCGTTGTAATCACCACACCACACTTATTAGGCATTTTGAAGGCACAGAAACAGCAAAACACTTGGTAAACAAGAATTTTCAACTCAGAATCGCCGCCAGCATAGTAGACCAATGCACTCTTGTCCGGTTCTAACCTTGCGACAAACAACATAGTGCGTACTTTGCACCACCTCAACTGAATTTAAAATGTTCGCTAGGGAAGAATCTAATACATAAATGCTCCCAGTGTGATATCTACAACAATCTTCGATGTGACTAAAGTGTATACTTGTTAAAAAAAAACATTGTATCACATTTGAAAAAGTTCCAAACTCCTACGCCGAATTGCGGCTAAAAATAGAACAAAGGGCCTGCGGAGCCTGAGAAAAACTGGCCTTCGCTAGCGAAGTCAGGAATCACGCTGTGCACGTCCTTAAGTAGTAGTCCTTGGTACCGGTGGTAACGGGTCAGTTGGCTTAAACAATAAACTCTCTGAGTTCTCTCTCTCTCTCTCTCTCTCTCTCTCTCTCTCTCTCTCTGTCTCTCTCTCTCTCTCTCTCTCTCTCTCTCTCTCTCTCTCTCTCTCTCTCTCTCTCTCTCTCTCTCTCTCTCTCTCTCTCTGAGTTCTGAGTTCTGAGTTCTCTCAAGACATGTTTCCCCCCCCCCACCCCAGGACCAGCAGCTGCCCCCCCCCCCCCCCCAGTTTCCGACGTCAGTGCACTGAGTACATACGCACACACACAACACATACACACACATGAAACCTAAATGTATTAGCACATCTCTGTTTTCAGTGACACTTGTTGTTTTATTACACAGCAACCACCAGAATTTTGTATATGAATTATTCAAATGGTTTGATAAAGTGGCAGTTGATATGAACAAACCTCCCCCACCCCCTACACCTAAATAAAAGGGAGTGGAGAGACGGATCAACTCAAACACACATCTGAAGCTGTCGCGCACACAGAAGACGGATCAACTCAAACACACTTCGTTGGGCAGGGGTATACGTAGAGGTTACATGCCGAGTCTCAGTGAGTATTAAAAATAATGGTCGAAGTTTGCGGATCATGAAAAATGCGAGCTTTAGCGAGCTTTTTCATGACCGCGAACTGAGACTCTGTGCTCTGTGTGTAACCTCTTTATTCCTTCTTTCTTCAGTTATTCAAAGAAAAGAGGAGTTTTTTTGCGAAAGTTTGATCGAATCCTATTCACTCAACCAGTCAACCTGCGCAGGCGATCGATTAATGCGCGGTTGTATAGTTCCGTGCAAATCATTCCATTCTGTTAACACTTCTTGTCAGTTTTCCTAGTATCTTGGACTGAAATCAAGTACACAGATATGCTGTTATTCTGCTGTGGCGGCAAAGGCAGATATTGTGTGTTCAGTATATGTTTTGGTATCGCTTAGGATAATGTTCTTTCGTCAAATGGGACTAGCAGACGAACTTTTGCACCCGTGTTCCAACGTTAAAAACTGTATGAAGTTCAGTTTTCTGGGGAAAATAGTGTATGAAACCACTTTGTGTTGTTTAAATTGATGAGATGTGTGCATTTGGTTGCGTGTGATCTGTTTATTAAATGAAATATTGTTGAAAACTGACCGTCGGATTGCAGTCTGTTGTCGAAGAAACTGAGTGAAAAGAAATTTGAAAGGGGAACTACTCTTGTCGCTAGACAAAGTATGAGAGTTACTTGCATTGGGAATTATTTTGCTTGTGATGAACGTTTGTGCACAGCAGATCTAGATTCAGAAAACAACCAAACTCATGGATTTTATATGGAGATTCATGTGTTCAAGCCTGTAGTTGTTAATTTAAATGCGGTATGTTTGTATTGTTTGCTCCAGAGATGTATACTTCGTACATTAGAGCGTTCGGAACTTTTCAGTCGCAAAAGTAGTACCGACGCAGAACAGCTTCTCAACCCATTGCGCTATCGAGGATTCAGGCTGTTGCTGGGTCGTTATTTGTTTGGTTGCTGGGTGTTTATCGAAAAATAACTAGCTCTACAAGTTTACAGAGGTAAAGAAGCAGAGGGGGGAATAAATATTGTTTCATATCTGACTACATTTCACGGGTGAAGCAAGTTTAACTTTAGTAGAGTTTCAGAACAATCATGTAAATTAGTGTGTGTGTGTGTGTGTATGTGTGTGTGTGTGTGTGTGTGTCTCTGTCTGTGTGTATGTGTTTGTACGTGTGTGTGTGTGGGTGTGTGTGTGTTCGTGCCTGTGTGCGTGAGAGCGTATGTGTATATGTGAGTGTGTGTGTGTGTGTGTATGTGTGTGTGTGTGTGTGTGTGTGTGCGTGCGTGCGTGTGTGTGTGTGTATGTGTGTGCGTGCGTGTGTGTATGTGTGTGTGTGCGTATGTGTGTGTATGTGTGTGTGTGTGTGTTTGTGTACATGTGTGAGTGTGTGTGTGTGTGTGTGTACATGTGTGTGTGTGTGTGTGTGTGTGTGTGTGTGTGTGTATGTGTGTGTGTGTGTGTGTGTGTTTACGAGTCCTTAAACGGAATCATTATTTAATCGGAAGTGACGAGTAGCTTCGTTTCAGATGTTTGTCCCCGCAGGCATTATTTCCACGTGTTACGTGAGTAAGTGAGAGGATGGGCGTTTTTAAAATACCGATTTATCGAGTGATTGCTCATGTGTTTTGACAAGCGTCGTTAAAAGTTGTATATGAATAGGCAAGGAATGATAAAAAGTGCTCACACTTGAAAGTACATCATGTCGTTAATAGCTTTTTTGAAGGGCACGAGACAAGCTAATTAACGAGGAGAGGGAACAACACCGACAAAGAAGGGGGAGGGACAGATCGCCTAGTCTGTAAAGAATATTCAAGATTGTTTTGACAAAAATAAGACCTGTGACCAAATACACAAACACACAAAGCCCCAAACACAAACAGACACACAGCCACACACGCAAACACATACACACACATACGCAAACACATACGCACACACACACACACACACACAGACACACACACACACACACACACACACACACACACACACACACACACACACACACACGCACCCGTAGCAACCCATGCATCAGAATGGGCAGACAAACAAAATAGGCACACAGACAGACACATGGACAGAAAGTTGAGGGCTGGAACATGACACATTTCATCATCATCATCATCATCTTCATCATCAGCATCATCATCATCGTCATCATCATCAGCAGCAGCAGCAGCAGCAGCAGCATCACCATCATCACCACCATCATCACCATCATCATTACACCCCCGGTATAGGGGGGTGTATAGGTTTCGGTCGATGTGTTTGTTTGTTTGTTTGCTTGTTTGTTTGTTTGTGTGTTTGTGTTCGCATATAGATCTCAAGAATGAACGGACCGATCGTCACCAAACTTGGTGAACAGGTTCTATACATTCCTGAGACGGTCCTTACAAAAATTGGGACCAGTCAAACACACGGTTAGGGAGTTATGGGTGGATTAAAATTATACAAGGACTTATAGAGGGACATCTTAATGGTCAAAGGGAAATAACCATTCTCACTCAGTCACTGCCACCAACTGAGAAGGTTATTTCCCTTTGACGGGGGTGTTTTTCCTACCTCGAAGGAATTTCTTGTTATGTATGTACCATCATCACCATCATCATCATCGTCATCATCATCATCATCATCATCATCATCATCAGCAGCAGCAGCTTCATCGATGCCTATGTGTGTTGTTCTTCTTTCGTCCCTATCCTTTCCGAAGCATTAATTTTGACCCCAATCGTGTGGGGTCCTGATTTGGCCTAAATGGTCCGCTGGACCCATTAAGCAACAGTTAACTAACTAACTAACTAACTAACTAACTAACCCCAATCATGATTGCTTTTTTTCAGCTACAAGGAAGGAATGAGGTCAAGATCGTTGTTGCTATTCGCTACTTCCTAACACGCACTTATATGAACTTGACTATTTGTTGGCTGTCCGTGTTTGTCCTGACCCTATTTATTATGTTGAATCAATCAGTACAGCCAAGTGCACCAATGTCGACCTAATTGCATGACCTATTTTTCGAATTCAATATATCGTCCTTGTCCGATTGAAACCTCGTAAATCGATTTTTAGCGTTTCGAGAAAAACACAAAAAACGTCTTTAAAAAATAACTTGTCATCAAAATAAGCCAATTTTTTCTGCACATGATCTACAAACACAAACAAAGTACTGTGTGTAATTAAATAGTGTTGGTCACAATTAAAACGCACGATATTCAACAAAATTTCAAGATACGAGTTTTTCTTTTTTAAAACCCGACCAAACTTAAAGATTTACAAGGTTTTGTAATATAGCCAAAGAACAAAAAAAACTTGACTAAATATAAAAAGACAAAAACAATGTTTAAAACAAGAGGCGAAGCCATCAAGGCTCACGTAAGAAATCGACAAACAGTAACACAAACTCAATCACTCCGTCACACACACACACACACACACACACACACAGAAAGAGCATAGCGTCCTTGTCCGATTGAAACCTCGTAAATCGATTTTGAGCGTTTCGAGAAAAACACAAAAAACGTCTTTAAAAAATAACTTGTCATCAAAATAAGCCAATTTTTTCTGCACATGATCTACGAACACAAACAAATTACTGTGTGTAATTAAATAGTGTTGGTCACAATTAAAACGCACGATATTCAACAAAATTGCAAGATACGAGTTTTTCTTTTTTAAAACCCGACCAAACTTGAAGACTTACAAGGTTTTATAACATAGCCAAAGAACAAAAAAGACAAAAACAATGTATTATACGCAGTAAACACACAATCGTTCTTTTGTCACAATGTTCATTTGTTTTTTGATTGCACAAACCGATGTATAATCAGGCTTGTGTAAAATGTCCTTGCAGTCTCCTTGCAACCTTGTCAATTAACACACAAACAAAACCAAGTGTAAACTGAAGCTTATCAGTACATAACATTCTTTGCTTGCAGGAAAGCGTAAACATCCATACAGGAGCCTTTTTGTATGCACAGAAAACAGAGTATTCCTTGAAAACAATGAGATATCTTAGTTTGAGTGCAATTGTCATCTAAATGTCCTTGAACAGCTAGTAGTTATGCAGGATGACCACTCATGAGAATGCAGAGCTTAACGACCATAGGGTAGACCATGTGTATTGGTATGAATCTACTGGAAAAACCTCCTTGACATGCTGAAGATGCTGCCACTTTATGTCTTTGATGGTCAGCCGTACTCAGTAGAGCTGGGGGATGATATTGGGCTCACCATGTGCTCTTCTTCTTCTTTGTGAAAAAGGCCGCCACTCCTCAGAATAGATGAGTTTGTAGCGACAAGTACCGTCAGGCAGGTACTTCGGACTGCGAATATCCACCAATTATGGATCCCCAGAAGTGTCTGAGATCAAGAAAGTCCTTGAAGAATGTGTGGGCTACCTGGACAACTTTGTAAGGTTGCCTTTTTCTTGCAGAGGTGATGACTTCCACGTATTCGGCAGGCCAGACTATCTGCCTTCTCCTTAGTTTGTTTTTGATAGCTGGGTGTACAGAGTCTACTTTCATCCAGGTATGACCTTTCTCAGGAAACTTTTGGAAAACGACTTTTCCTTGACTGACTGCAAAGTAAAGATGGACGTTTCCCAAGACTATTAAACTGCGGTTCTGGTACCCACAGCCGTCATTGTAGATAATGATTGCCTTGGTTGTTTCGCCAACTGTTGCTTTTGACTTATCTTTTTTGACTCATCCTAAAAGTAGCAAGTAACCTCTGTGTCACTCAAGTTGTACAATGTGAAGACAGTAGTGGCAGCACAGCTTGGCCTTGAAGTATTTGTCATTTGCTTATATACATAGGGCCAACAAGTCGACCTGCAGATACATGGTGAAAACTTGGACATCACCATTCTCTTTAGCAACCCTCTTGTCAATGTTCTGTTATTTGCAAGCTTCGTCTTTGCGTTGAATGTGCATCTGGTACACATGCTATGGGATGTTTCCGTACTTGGATTCACAGCAAACGTTGCATTCATAGTTTTTGGGGTTGGTGAATCACAATGTTTGGTTTGCTTCACTACTTCCATTACTCCTGGAAGATAGTGATTTTGTTTCCAAGCGAAATCTGCACCATCAATTGACTCCTGCTCGCTCATGCGGAGCTTGCACCAGACAGAGCAAACATGACTCTTAATGCAAACAAGTCGAGCAGATACAGTTTTTGTCATGCTTTACAGTTGTTGGGTCAATGCAGTCCACATGAAACTGACCATGATAATGGACACAGTACACCCACGAAACACAATCAGAGTCCATACCAACAGTGATGTCATCTATGATAAGTTCCGTTTCGAAATTCCATGGTATAGAACTTTTATTCAGGCACACACAGCACATCAACCTAAGATCTTCAAGCGAAGAGAATTGGCTTTCAGGTGTGAAGGACCCACTTCCAGAGATGACGGACTGCATTCAGACACTATAACACAACTTCAGTACGTGACATATGCATACCTGTACATCTTCAGCTAACAAATAAGATCAGAAGTTCAGGACTAAACTGTTACATAGTTAAGAGATATTTCAGAATACTTTAACTGCTTAATCTCTCTTTGTAGTTATGCTTTTGTACTTAGCAAAGGAAAATACTAACAAAAAAATCATTTGAACAATAACTGATGTCGTAGAGTGTCATTTTACTACACAATACGTAATGTGGGCACTTCTAGCTTCATTAATGACTCTAATATTTAATTTTACCTAAACTCTGAACGTACGGACATGTTACCGTAACCTTGTATCTAACGGAAACAGTTCATTTACCGCCGTGTTTAGATATTAGAAAACTTGCAAGTCGACATACGAGGTTTGCATCGGCCAAAACTGAAAAACACACGAACAAAAAAAAGCTCGTAACTCAAGTTACGTGTAATTTTGGTTCGCGGTTTTGCCAAAATGATATACGAGGTATTTTTATACCCATTTTTAACTGACTTCCAGCAATCTTAGGCTTTCACCACAATAACCAAAAAATAGAGAAAAAATCGTAGATTATATTGATGTAAAAAAGTAGATTTCGCAAAAAATCGAGTTACGAGGTTTTAATCGGACAAGGACGATAGGTGAAACTGTGCAAGAAAGCGAGACACTAGATCTAGATCTGTCTGTCTGCATGTAGCCTACTTACAAGGACACGACTGCCAACTAGTCTCGGCGCGCTCAAAATAATAATGACCGAGACTGTCAGTACTTCCTTCGCGTGACGTCTAACCCTCTTACGTCATAATGTGACGTCAATGTAATGTGACGTCTTCAAATGTTAGAGTTTCTACCACAGACATACACACGCACAGACGCACGCACGCACGCACGCACAGACAGACAAAGTTACGATCGCATAGGCTACACTTACGTGAGCCAAAAACGCAGTAAACACACAATCGTTCTTTTGTCACAGTTGTCATTTGTTTTTTGATTGTACAAACCAATGTATACTCATTCTTGTGTTAAATGTCCTTACAGTCTCCTTGCAACCTTTTCTATTAACACACAAAAACAAGTGTAAACTGAAGCTGATAAATACATACATAACATTCTTTGCTTGTAGGGAAGCGTAAACATCAATACAAGAGCCTTTTTGTATGCACAGAGAACGGGGTATTCCTTGAAAACAATGAGATATCTCTTCTAAATGTCCTAGAACAGCTAGTAGTTATGCAGGATGACCACTCAAAGCTTAACGACCATGGGGTAGACCATGTATGAATCTACTGGAAAAACCTCCTTGACATGCTGAAGGTGCTGCCACTTTGTGTCTTTGATGGTCAGCCGTACTCTGTAGAGCTGGGGTATCATATACCGGGATCACCATGTGCTCTCCTTCTTAAGATCTGTTTTGTGAAAAAGGCCGCCACTCCTCAGAATAGATGAGCTTGTCGCGACAAGTACCGTCAGGCAGGTACTTCTGACTGCGAATATCCACCAATTATGGATCCCCAGAAGTGTCTGAGATCAAGAAAGTCCTTGAAGAATGTGTGGTCCACCTGGACAACTTTGTAAGGTTGCCTTTTTCTTGCAAAGGTGATGACTTCGACGTATTCGGCAGGCCAGACTATCTGCCTTCTCCTTAGTTTATTTTTGATAGCTGGGTGTACAGAGTCCACTTCCATCCAGGTATGACCTTTCTCAGGAAACGTTTGGAAAACGACTTTTCCTTGACTGACTGCAAAGTAAAGATGAACGTTTCCCAAGACTATTAAACTGCGGTTCTGGTACCCACAGCCGTCATTGTAGATAATGATTGCCTTGGTTGTTTCGCCAACTGTTGCTTTTGACTTCTCTTTTTGACTCATCCCAAAAGTAGCAAGCAACCTCTGTGTCACTCAAGTTGTACAACGTGAAGTAGTGGCAGCACAGCTTAGTCTTGAAGTATTTGTCATTTGCTTAGAAACATAGGGCCAACAAGTCGACCTGCAGATACATGGTGACAACTTGGACATCACCATTTTCTTTAGCAACCCTCTTGTCAATGTTCTGTTATTTGCAAGCTTCGTCTTTGTGTTGAATGTGCATCTGGTACATGGGATGTTTCCGTACTTGGATTCACAGCAAACGTTGCATTCATAGTTTGTGGGGTTGCAACGTTGGTGAATCACAATGTTTGGTTTGCTTCACTACTTCCATTACTCATGGAAGATAGTGACTTTGTTTCCAAGTGAAAGCTGCACAATCAATTGACCCCTGCTCGCCCTTGCGGAGCTTGCACCAGACAGAACAAACATGACTCCTAATGCAAACAAGTCGAGCAGATAAAGTTTGTGTCATGCTTTACAGTTGTTAGGTCCATGCAGTCCACATGAATGGACACAGTACACCCACGAAACACAATCAGAGTCAATACGAACAGTGATGTCATCTATGATAAGTTCCGTTTCGAAATCCCATGGTATAGAACTTTTATTCAGGCACACACAGCACAACAACCTAAGATCTTCAAACGAAGATAATTGACTTTCAGGTGTGAAGGACCCACTGCCAGACATGATGGACTGCATTCAGACACTAGAATACAACTTCAGTACGTGACATATGCATACTTGTACATCTTCAGATCAGATAAGATCAGAAGTTCAGGACTGAACTATTACATAGTCAGAATACTTTAACTACTTAATCTCTCTTTGTAGTTATGTTTTTGCACTCAGCAAAGGAAAAATACTAACTAAACAATCATTTGAACAATAACTGATGTCGTAGTTTGTCATTTTACTACCCAATAGGTAATGTGGGCACTTCTAACTTCCTTAATGACGCTAATATTGAATTTTACCTAAACTCTGAGCGTACGGACATCTTACCGTAACCTCATATCTAACAGAAACAGTTCATTTACCGCCGTGTTTAGATGTTAGAAAACTTGTAATTCGACATACGAGGTTTGCATCTGCCAAAACTGAATAACACGCGAACGAAAAAAAGCTCGTAACTCAAGTTACGTGTAATTTTGGTTCGCGGTTTTGCCAAAATGATATACGAGGTATTTTTGTACCCATTTTTAATTGACTTCCAGCAATCTTAGGCTTTCACCACAATAACCAAAAAAAAGAGAAAAAATCGTAGATTATTTTGATGTAAATCGCATTTAATTATCTCGCACGCACACACACACAGACACAGACACACACACACACACACACACACACACACACGCACACACACACACACACACACACACACACACACACGCACGCATACACACACACACACACACTATTACACACTTACACACACACACACACTTACACACACACACACACATACTCATGCACGCACACACACACACACATACACACACACACACACACACACACACACACACACACACACACACACACAAACACATATTAAACCTTATTGGTTAAACACCTGTCAGCGATTGTGTCATGAATTAATACATTCTTGCTGCAGGCAAAGAGACGGAGAGGCCACCGTTAAACTGTCTAAACTGTTCACACTGAATACAATTAATGAGCACGTTGGCTGACAAAACAAGCTGGGTAGTTAGCACGTTTAGCTTGAAGCATATATCCTTTTGGATAATCATAACGAGGCAAACATAGATTCAGAATTTGGAAAAAGGCAATCTTTAAGCACCCGCTGGTGGGCTGGTGATGCATAATTAGGTGTTTGAATGATTTCCGGAAATACACTGTTTTCTCTAATCCTTGTCATGATAGGGATATTTCTTGGGACAATCAGAAGGCCAGGATAAATCAGAACATGCAATAGGACAAAAAGTTAACACCACATTTCATTGGAAAAAAACATTTGTTTACAGAACCGAGACATTGGGTCGTGGTCATCGTCGTCTTTATGTCGTGATCTTACTTGATTCTTGTGTTCGACTCAGATGATTGTTTCGTTGCCTGTACCTGGATGTGACCATGGCAGCTTCCAACGGGTTCCTTGTTAATTACACTGTGTACCTCTACTTTAGCGTTGTCCGGCAACAGGTAAAACCAAGAAAAATGTTCATTCAAAATGAACAGCGTCGATGCAATGTCCACCAAAGATTTATTTTGGGAAGTGTTAAAGGTTAGGGTCAAAAGTTAATGAATTGCATGTTGTGCTGGATATATAAATTGTTTATTTCAGTCAATGCTTGATTCATAAGTACATTTTTCAGCATGGTGCATCTACAGGAGGGTGCTCCAACAATGATGCATAGTGCCAACATTTAGCGCAAACTTTTCACAACAGTGCATTATTACCACAAAGCGCATACAGCGATTATATAGTAGCAAGTTGCACTAAACATTTGAACAAAATGCATTTTGTTCAAATGTTAACAGCACAGCACCAAGTTTTGCATAAGTGCACAACAGCACTGACCATTTCACAAAAGTGCATAACAGCTGTGACAATTTTACAAAAGTGCATTGACCATTTCAGGCAGATGGCTAACATGCAGATTTCGCTTTTGTCTGTCTTTCTTTAAAAAATAGGCATGTTCAAGATCGATGAAGTCATGAGCAATTGGGTTAGATGACAGAAAAGATTCAAAAACGTCAGATTCAGTTAGATGACAGAAAAGATTCAAAAACGTCAGATTCAGTGTTTTGGGCACTGTTGAACAGGAACATTCTCTCCTGTTCAACAAATGTGGGTTCAATTCAAAAGCAACATTGTCACAGATAGGCTAGTGTTACATTTCTGTAAAGTTTCAAAAACATCTTCCATGTTTTGGTTACTGTTGAACAGAGGCATATTTTCCTGTTCAAAAAAGTCTGACACAAATTGTCGTAGTTGTGGGTTAAGGTTCGATCTATACTGTCCTTCAAACGAGTCGTAGAACCGTCATTGTCACAGATAGTGTTACATTTCTGTTTTACATTCAAACGAGTCGTAGAAGTAGTAGTACATTTGCGTTTGGTTGTTTTTATATTTAGTCAAGTTTTGACTAAATATTTTAACGTAGAGGGGGGAATCGAGACGAGGGTCGTGGTGTATGTGTGTGTGTCTGTCTGTCTGTCTGTGTGTGTGTGTAGAGCGATTCAGACCAAACTACTAGACCGATCTTTATGACATTTTACATGAGAGTTCCTGGGATTGATATTCCCGAACGTTTTTTTCATTTTTTTCGATAAATACTTTTGATGACGTCATATCCGGCTTTTTGTAAAAGTTGAGGCGGCACTGTCACACCCTCATTTTTCAATTAAATTTATTGAAATTTTGGCCAAGCAATCTTCGACGAAAGCCGGACTTCGGTATTGCATTTCAGCTTGGTGGCTTAAAAATTAATTAATGACTTTGGTCATTAAAAATCTGAAAATTGTAAAAAAATATATTATTTTATAAAACGATCCAAAAACAATTTCATCTTATTCTTCGTCATTTTCTTTTTTTATGCCAAAAACATATACATATGTTATATTTGGATTAAAAACAAGCTCTGAAAATTAAAAATATAAAAATTATGATCAAAATTAAATTTCCGAAATCGATTTAAAAACACTTTCATCTTATTTCTTGTTGGTTCCTGATTCCAAAAACATATAGATATGATATGTTTGGATTAAAAACACGCTCAGAAAGTTAAAACGAAGAGAGGTACAGTAAAGCGTGCTATGAAGCACAGCGCAATCGCTACCGCGCCAAACAGGCTCGTCACTTTCACTGCCTTTTGCACTAGCGGCGGACTACGTTCAGTTTCATTCTGCGAGTTCCACAGCTTGACTAAATGTAGTAATTTCGCCTTACGCGACTTGTTATATTTAGTCAAGTTTTGACTAAATATTTTAACGTAGAGGGGGGAATCGAGACGAGGGTCGTGGTGTATGTGTGTGTGTGTGTGTCTGTCTGTCTGTCCGTGTGTGTGTGTAGAGCGATTCAGACTAAACTACTGGACCGATCTTTATGAAATTTGACATGAGAGTTCCTGGGTATGAAATCCCCATACGTTTTTTTCATTGTTTCAATAAATGTCTTTGATGACGTCATATCCGGCTTTTCGTGAAAGTTGAGGCGGCACTGCCACGCTCTCATTTTTCAACCAAATTGGTTGAAATTTTGGTCAAATAATCTTCGACGAAGGCCGGGGTTTGGTATTGCATTTCAGCTTGGTGGCTTAAAAACTAATGAGTGAGTTTGGTCATTAAAAATCTGAAAATTGTAAAAAAATATATTATTTTTACAAAACGATCCAAATTTACGTACATCTTATTTTTTATCATTTTCTGATTCCAAAAACATATAAATATGTTATATTTGGATTAAAAACAAGCTCTGAAAATTAAAAATATAAAAATTATTATCAAAATAAATCAATTTAAAAACACCTTCATCTTATTCCTTGTCGGTTCCTGATTCCAAAAACATATAGATATGATATGTTTCGATTAAAAACACGCTCAGAAAGTTAAAACGAAGAGAGGTACAGAAAAGCGTGCTATCCTTCTCAGCGCAAGTACTACCCCGCTCTTCTTGTCAATTTCACTGCCTTTGCCGTGCGCGGTGGACTGACGATGCTACGAGTATACGGTCTTGCTGCGTTGCATTGCGTTCAGTTTCATT
>NC_090250.1:31534459-31626959 GCF_037325665.1 Littorina saxatilis | reverse complement strand
CCACTTAGATTTGGGATCTGCTTTTGGTGGATTAAACCCAATGTAATGTTAATTATCTTATTAGCGAGTAGGCTACCTGCTATTCCGACTTGGTCGCGTGACAGACGTTTTCTTCCACACGAGATTACGTTGATTGTCTAACGAAGCCGTCAGGCTGAGTGAGACATCAGCTAATCGAGTGTGGAAGAAAACTCTGTCACACGACCAGGTCGGAATAGCATTTATGTCTCACAGCTTCAACAGAGGAGAGAACAAACACGTTTTGCGAACTCACGCTTGACAAACCTAAACACAGGAGCAGCCATTGTGGATAGATCTACTTTTTGACGGAAGTGACCGAACAACTGTGAATGACGTCTCGGTATATGTGAATGACGTCACAGTCATCGTCACAGTCTGTATCTTTTGAAGCATCGCATTCTTCATGACGTCTTTCTGTGTCTGCATCCGCGCAATGTTTGTTCATTCCGGAATCTTTGTCATCTATGTTAACTCTGTCCTTATAGTGTCAGACTAACAGGCCTCCTGAGCGAGCCACTTTCCAAGGGAAGCTAAATTCGCGTATGGAAACAGTACTGTCGTCTGGGATGCCGTTTTCAGTATTCTGAGCGTTGAAGAATGTGTAAAGAGAAGAAACGATAACAGCAGGAGAAATAAAAGTCGTGTGTGCATTATTTGGCTTTTGGAGGGACGATTTTGAGTTTGAATCCGTTCTTGCCATGCTCCTAAAGCGTGTAACATACAATCTTGCACACGTTTGCTTTAGTAGTGACAAAGAAGGAAAGCGTGTGACATTAATTGATGGTTAAAGTGATTGGGAGCAAAACGAGTGTATGTTGATATGGTACCTTTCCTCCGAGTTGGGATGATGTGTTTAGTACCCAATATTGACGGACTGTGTGATGATATCTTCTGCTATGGTCTGTTGAGACAGTGATATCAAAATCAAGACCGGAGGTCAATGTTAGATATATTGCTAATTCTCTGGACATTTTGTATTTACTGTAAAGAAATTACAAAAGTATTTGTCTCAGTTTTGGCTGTTCCATATCCCTCCCTCTGATTATTATTTCTTTTTGTTCACTCTTTTCTTATACTTTTCAGTATTTCAAAATGTCTTTTATTTCAAAAAGTCTTTAATCACTTGCTCAACTAAATTCTGGGATCATTACATTTTCCTATATATATTTGTTTGTTTTTAAATTTTTTTGTTTTTGTTTTTGAAGTGGGGAAGCAAGAAACAGGTCGTCGATATCGACGGAAATGTTATCACGTTTGCATTGAGCTCAGTTTTTCCCAATTGACCAATGGAAATCCACGTAACATATGAAATAGCAATATTGTTTGGTAACACAACCTTCTGAGAAACATGTTGATAACAATTGATAATTTACTATAATAGCTATGCCTCATGTCTTTGCGTTCTGCTCAATACTCTTAAAATAAAAATAATAATATAAATAAAGAAAAAAAACTAAAACCAATTAGAACAAAATATGAACACAAAACCAAACCAGTGTTGCTTGCTGTTTATGTTTCACTTTTATAAACTGATCTAGTGTACGTATATATGTCACATCCTGCATGTGTGAAAGGTTACTATGCTCAAATCAATGGCTTGAGTCCAACCAAGCAGGATTCATTGTCGACAATTTCAGTTAAAAAGACGTCATTTAGCAGAGAGTCTGTTCAATTCTCAATTCCAGTATGACTGAATCTAAAACAATTAATTCACACATGTCTATAGTTTTCCCAGGAAGAGGAAGACCGCAGAAGACAGACAACCGAGCCCAGTTCCCAACCACAGCGGAATGGTGACCATACCAGTCAAGTCCTCCAGGGGTCCCACCAGGCTGTAAATGGTGCAGTAGACCAGAGGGATACAGGCACTGACCAGAGACATGGCCAGTCCTACTTTCTCCTTTCCGCTTCCTGAGTTTGCTTCCTGCGAACATAAGATTTGTTTCGTTTATTGCAGACTTAAAAACAGGAAAACGCCTCATAATCTTAGCAATTTCACTGCTCAAGGTAAGATCTGAAGGTAAGTGTAACCGAGTGCACGAAGCACAACAATCACCTTTGGAGGAATAACCACAGTCAAACAGAGTTGGGAATTTAAGAGCTAACTTAATAGCCCTACACAAACTACTATGGGTACGCTATAGGGTCCCCAAGAGCATACAAGGTGACAACAGCAGTCACACCCCATCACAAACAGCTACTCCACATTTCACTGTGTGCCGTCTTCCAACGTACCAAACACGTCAAGCTACAATAAAGAGCTCACGCTTTGGCAGGGAGACAACTCCATCAATGCAGAGCAACCGCCTGCGCCACCCTGTCACACACGTCTCGAGCTCGCCTTGTTAGTAATATTCGGCAGTTCACCATGAAGCTGAAACGCCAAGAAAGAAGCATTTCGACTTCGATACGATATCGCAAACAGCAAAGCCTGTCTTTCCCTGCTGTACAAAGTCGAGATTGTGGAGCATCTCCAAGCAGAAGAACACTACAAGGAACATACTAAATTATCAGTTAAACTCATCAGAGTTTGCATTGTATGATTAATATGCACTGCCATTGTATTAAACTCATCAAAGACTGTGAGATGCCATTGAATGCCGTGTTTCAATGTGACCACGCTTATATCATATAGACAACACATTATGATTAAAATAATTGTTGGATACGCGGCCTGCTCACCATGGACTGTACGACGTCATTGATGACGGCGTAAGGGACGAAGTAGAAGCAGGCCCTCTGAAAGCCGGCCACCACGGCGGCGAGGAAGAAGACCTCCAGTCTGGCGGTCAGTGCCAGGGTCATTAGACTTATTGCCAGCATCATGTTGGCCAACACAAATTCCACACGATAACCTGTACACAAAAAATACAAAAACAAGAGGCGAAGCCTTCAAGGCTCACGTAAGAAATAGACAAACAGTAACACAAACTCAATCATTCCGTCACACATACACACCCACACACACAGTAAGCTTAGGTGACACTGTGCAAGAAAGAGAGACACTAGATCTAGATCTGTCTGTGTCTGCATGTTGCCTACTTACAGGGACACGACTGCCAAATAGTCTCGGCCCGCTCAAAATAACAATGACCGAGACCACACACACCACGCGAGAGAGAAAGACTACAGGGAGGCATGCCGTCATGATGCATTAATTGACGTCAAACACTTTTGACCGTGACGTAATCTTATGCGAGCTTTATCCATAGTCTTGGATAACCACTCACACATAGACTCGGAAATGTTAAAGTTTCTACCACAGACATACACACACACACACACGCACACACGCACACACACACGCACGCACAAACGCACAGACAGACAAAGTTACGATCGCATAGGCTACACTTCGTGAGCCAAAAACCAGATTACCAACAACAACAACAACAACAACGTAACAATAATACAGCAAACAAACTTCGTTTTCAAGGAAGAACAAGAGGCGAAGCCTTCAAGGCTCACGTAAGAAATCGACAAACAGTAACACAAACTCAATCACTCCGTCACACATACACACAATCACACACACACACAGTAAGCATAGGTGAAACTGTGCAAGAAAGCGAGACCCTGGATCTGCCAACTAGTCTCGGCCCGCTCACAATAAGAATGACCGAGACTTTCAGTAATTCCTTTGCGTGACGTCTAACCCTCTTACGTCATAATGTGACGTCTTCAAATAGTTTCTATCACACACGTCAAACACTTTTGACCGAGACGTAATCTTCTTATGCGAGCTTTATCCATAGACTCGGAAATGTTAAAGTTTCTATCACACACACACGCACGCACGCACGCACGCACGCACGCACAGACAGACAAAGTTTATCATCGCATAGGCTACACTTACGTGAGCCAACTTTACGTGAGCCAAATTATAAGCGAATGTTTCATTCAACTTTTCTTAACAGCGAGAGTTTTGTATGCAAAGTGGTGTTTACTTGAGAACAATGTAATTCTTTCTTTCTTCATTTGGTGTTTAACGTCGTTTTCAACCACAAAGGTTATATCGCGACGGGGAAAGGGGGGAGAGGGGATAGAGCCACTTGTCAATTGTTTCTTGTTCACAAAAGCACTAATCAAAATTTTGCTCCAGGGGCTTGCAACGTAGTACAATATATTACCTTACTGGGAGAATGCAAGTTTCCAGTACAAAGGACTTAACATTTCATACATACTGCTTGACTAAAATCTTTACAAAAATTGACTATATTCTATACAAGAAACACTTAACAAGGGTAAAAGGAGAAACAGAATCCGTTAGTCGCCTCTTACGACATGCTGGGGAGCATCGGGTAAATTCTTCCCCCTAACCCGCGGGGGGTAACAATGTAATGACGTAGTACATAGTATTTGAATATAATCCTATGCTGTTGTATTGTTTTGTTTGTCCTTATGTTACATGCAGCACTACTGCAATTTCTCATATTAACAGTGGTATTAGTTTTCGGTAGAGAATCTTCTTCTTCTTCTTCGTTCATTTGCTGAAACTACCATTGTTTTTTCATGACCATTTGTGACCCACCATTTGTGACCCTCCACCACGAAATGAGTCGCGTATCACCTTTGCATGATTTTCATATTTTTACATTTTCCTAACGAGTTTTTTATGCTCTATCCAGTGGTGAAACCCGCTTTAGAAAAGAGCAAAAACTGTTTGAGTTATAAGCCTGTGACTAAGGTGACCCTCACACTGTTACAAGACACTCCCCGGACTTATATAAAGCCTATAGCGCAGAACCGCGCGAGGTGACATGCGACTCATTTCGTGGTGGAGGGTCACATTTAAGCAGCCATGCGCCACTTTCGGGGTGCATGCATGGTATTTTGTGTTTCTATAACCCACCGAACTCAGACATGGATTACGGGATCTTTTCCGTGCGCACTTGGTCTTGTGCTTGCGTGTACACACGAAGGGGGGTCATGCACTAGCAGGTCTCTACATACGTTGACCTTGGAGATCGGAAAAAAGTCTGCACCCGTAACCTATCAGGCGCAGCCGGGATTCGAACCAACGACCTTCCGCTTGGGATGCCAGCGCCTTATCCACTGGCCATTGCGCCCGTCTTTGGTAGAGAATGTTCAAATAATTAGTCATGTCTATTCTTTCTTATCTTCCATTCTTCTATTACTCCGTCTCTCTTGTTCTTCCTAAAAAAAAAAAAGGTGTTCACTCCCTGGATTGACCAGGAGGTGCATTTTAGCTATATCCTTTTAACCATACAAACGCATGGAAGTGTGTTTAACTTACCTAGTACAGCTAGTATTCTAGGTTGGACTATGCACATCAAAAGATAAGATGAACAATGGCCGAGGAATCCCCATGACGCATATCGCAATCCTTCCTGATACCTGAAACAAATATTAAGAATTACTAACAAAATACAAAATGTTATTTGTCGTGGCTTTTAGTAGAAATTACAACTCTACACATATAAAGTCACTCATCTATTGTCTTGAACATGTCAGAAAGTTTTAAAGCAAATTCTGTATACTCCTTGCTGGTTAACGTTCCTTTGAATAGACATAGCCGCCTCTTCACATTTTGGTTGAGTTATACCACAACTACTGCACATTGATTGATGTTGCTGCTGCTACTACTACTACTGTTACGACTACTACTACAACTTCAACTACTACAACTACTACTACTACTGCTAATATTACCTCCATCAAGGCCACTTTTTCTCTTCGTTTTTGTCTTTCTTCTCACTTAGTAAACGAGTAATGAAGAACATGTACCTTAACCCTAGCAAGATGCTTAAGGAATACCTATAACCAATACCAAAAAGCCTCGCATGTTTTGCTTTCAAAATCAGTCACATTCTTGTTTTAGGACTTTCAATACAAATTTAAAGAACCAGACTGGAAGAATTGTTGTAACATGTAGTGTAGATAGTCGGGATTTATTCCAATCCTTAACATAGTTATTAATTAGCGTCTGTTTTTATGTTTACCTTGATAGACTCTCAGAACCTGGAGGCGCACTGGGATCACCCCCACAGATGGCTTTCCCCGCGAAATCAGAACTGGTGTACGTGAACAGGAACAGCTCTCCAAAGAAAAGGTATGCAGAGATACAAATTATTGCAACGTTGGCCTTTAAACCCCGAGGCGTGCGGCCTTGGTCTTTAAACAGGGCAACCCCCGAAGCAGAGTCTTGTGTTCCATAGTGAGAAGCCTGGGACAAATTGTGGGAGTTGGGAAGCGCGTCCTTTCCTTTGTCGGTCAGGATAAGTCTTTTCTCTGAAGACTCCGTGTTGTCAACATTCCAAGGCGTCAACATGGGATCAAAGTCCACCCCAGCATTACTCTGTGAAGAAACACTGTGCGCTAGGGTGACTGACCACAAACTTCTTGTCATTTCATCGTCAGGGCTGGTACTGCTTTCAGTCTTGACTTTGGAGTCATCATTTGAAGTATGGAGGTCATCGTGGTTTGAGTTTTGACTGAGCTGATACCGGCCCGTTAGCAGAGTGGTGAGCAGACCCAGAACAACAAACACCATCACCACAACGCCCTGAACTGTAGTCTGTATGGAAAGACTGCCACTGCAGCAGATAAGAACATGAACAGGAATATAATTATATTGCCAGCTGTAACAATTTGACAACAAAGATATTGATTCTTGCCATCTTCTCTGAAGTAACATCCAAACCTAACGGGTCACCCGTCTGTAGTATGTTGTCTGTTTTTCATCTTGTTCGTCTTTTTTGAAGGCTGATAAGTGGAAGTTCTTGTGAATGTTTGAATATTCAGCTTAGACTATAATTTTCCTTAAACTTACTTTTAGTTGATTATTTAAAAAAAAACTTAAAACAATGACATCTTCAAAACAGTTTCGTGTCAAGAATGCCTGGTTTTGAATTATGATCTAGCTTTGCAAGACTCGACAGCTAACGACCGGTGTGTCTGTGTCGTTGAGGTTGAGGATATACGCTCTTGCTCTTAATCAATTTTCGTATCTAACTAAAGAGCAAAAGCGGTCACAACAGGTCAAAATAATCACAGACAACTACAGCAACCGAGCTCAAACAAACGTACCCTTCTATATGCGACAAGCCAAGAAGCGACGCAAAATCCACCACCCCTAGAGCTGCCGTGGACACCCCACCAGCGGACGCCATGACAAGTCCGACAAGGAGAACAGAGGTGTGTTCAGAGCGAGGGGTGCACGTCAGTATGAAGGACTTGGTGAAGCCGTTTAAGGTGTCGTACCCTATGTCGAGCAGAATGAACGCCACCATAACCAGACCGGCTTTGAAGGGTACCTGTGGATTAAGACTTTTTTGTATGAAAATTAGTGTCGGACGAACACGTTTACTGAGTTAACAAAACTAAAACCAAACAATCAACAGATGAGCGGTAACAGACACACTACTATTACCACTACTACTTCTACAACTACTACTATTAATAATACCACTACTCCTACAACTAATACGACTACTACTACTACTACAACTACCACAACCACTACTTATTCTTATTCTACTGTACTACTATTATTGATTATAATAATAATAATAATAATAATAATAATAATAATAATTGTCAGTAAGTACTGGTGTCACATGACTGATGTGAACCAGTTGATTGGCTAATGGCGATGCGCTAAAACTGTTAGCGCACTCTTGGAGTGCGCTAACTTTTCCACAGAGCGTATTCTTACGCCCTTTACCTAAGCAAGACTGTGCTCTCATCCTCAGAATTAATTACTGACATGTAGCTTATATTCTCCACAATACCAAATGACCATAAATTCCCTACTTCTCAATTAAAGCAGAAGTGGTTTTTTTCTGACAGATTGCATGTGCCTGTGCCACAGTGCGGCTGCCACTGATCTAAAAATAGAAGCCGCTGGGTTTCATCTAATTCTTGCCGACTTGCATAGATTCTTCTCATCGTGTTAGTGGCATGTAGCTTATCATCCACATTACCAAATGATGAGTTAATATAAAATTCCCATCCGCTAGCAGAAAACACAAGTGTTATTCCGATAACGTACCAGCTAGACCAGTTTGCGGGAAGACTGACTCGATCGACTCTGTCATACGTAGCCGCACTGACTACACTGAAATACGACTGCATCAGTTCAGTAAATGAATGGTTTCCGAATTATTATTTCAAGGCAAGAACAATCGTAATCGAAAACGTGTAGGGTTCAGAACGTTCTTACCATTATAAGACTTATTACCAGCGTGCCTCGTGCGTGCAGACTCAGTCAGTGCAGACTGCATGCAGTGGTTTGATTGCCCTAGCAGACGACATAAACCCCGCTCAGCAAATTAACATGTTGGGCAAATGTGAACGAAAAAACGATGGGGATATAATACGTGTAGGGTTCAGAGCATTCTTACCGTTCATATTTAGTATCAGACTCCCCGATGAATGAAGATACAACACGAAAATATACCACATTTGTTTTGAAAATGTGCGAACCGTCGAGTCCCGCGGCTTCGAGTTCGAGTCAATTCAAGGGGAGTCACTCCGCACAGTCAATCCGTCGAAGCTCGACTGGAGGTTTCGAATCGCAAATAATGAAGAGCACAGCCCTTTCTCCGAGTTCAAATGAGGTCTCTCTGAAAGATCATCACTGTTCAGATTAACGCTACACTGGAATTTACCAACAGAAATTAAAATGCGTGTGACGAAAGCACGACACACTTGAGACACCCCACACAAAAGTAGATCTTTACTGTACACGACCTGACCACACAGTTATGCCTATTCAAATGCGCGTTGCAAAATGTGCGCTTGGAATCTTCTTTTTTCTATGGCGGTACTGACAATATCGTTATTGAAACAATCCCAGTGCACTAAGGGATTTATAGAGCAAATCTCGAAAATAATTATTGAACTCAGCGCTATGCGCTTCGTTCAATAATGAATTTTCTCGATTTGCTCTATAAATCCCTTAGTGCACTGGGATGTCTCAATAACTTAAATAATAATAATAATAATAATAATAATAATAATAATAATAATAATAATAATAATTGTCAGTAAGTACTGGTGTCACATGACTGATGTGAACCAGTTGATTGGCTAATGGCAATGCGCTAAAACTGTTAGCGCACTCTTGGAGTGCGCTAACTTTTCCACAGAGCGTATTCTTCCGCCCTTTGCCTAAGCGAGACTGTGCTCTCATCCTCAGAATTAATTAATGACATGTAGCTTATATTCTCCACAATACCAAATGACCATAAATTCCCTGCTTCTCAATTAAAGCAGAAGTGTTTTTTTTTCTGACAGATTGCATGTGCCTGTGCCAGTGCCAGTGATCTAAAAATAGAAGCCGCTGTGTTTCATCTAATTTTCGCCGACTTGCATAGATTCTTCTCATATGCCGTGTTATTGGCATGTAGCTTATCATCCACATTACCAAATGATGAGTTAGTATACAATTCCCAGCGGCTAACAGAAAACACAAGTGTTATTCCGATAACGTACCAGCTAGACCAGTTTGGAAGACTGACTCGATCGACTCTGTAGCAGACTACACGGAAATACGACTACATCAGTTCAGTAAATGAATGGTTTCCGAGCTATTATTTAAAAGGAAAGAACAATCGTAATCAAAAACGTGTAAGGTTCAGAACGTTCTTACCATATATAAGACTTATTACCAGCGTGCAGACTCAGTGCAGACTGCAGTGGTTCGATTGCTCAGGTAGCCTAGCACTAGCAGACGACATTAACCCCGCTCAGCAAATTAACATGTTGGGCAAATGTGAACGAAAAAAACGATGGGGATATAATACGTGTAGGGTTCAGAGCATTCTTACCGTTCATATTTAGTATCAGACTCCCCGATGAGTGAAGATACAACACGAGAAATATGCCACATTTGTTTTGAAAATGTGCGAACCGTCGAGTCCTTCGAGTCAATTCAAGGGGAGTCACTCCGCACAGTCCATCCGTCGAAGCTCGACTGGAGGTTTCGAATCGCAAATCCTTTCTCCGAGTTCAAATGAGGTCTCTCTGAAAGATCATCACTGTTCAGATTAACGCTACACTGGAATTTACCAACAGAAATTAAAATGCGTGTGACGAAAGCACGACACACTTGAGACACCCCACACAAAAGTAGATCTTTACTGTACACGACCTGACCACACAGTTATGCCTATTCAAATGCGCGTTGCAAAATGTGCGTTTGGAATCTTCTTTTTTCTATGGCGGTACTGACAATATCGTTATTGAAACAATCCCAGTGCACTAAGGGATTTATAGAGCAAATCTCGAAAATAATTATTGAACTCAGCGCTATGCGCTTCGTTCAATAATGAATTTTCTCGATTTGCTCTATAAATCCCTTAGTGCACTGGGATGTCTCAATAACTTAAATAATAATAATAATAATTGTCAGTAAGTACTGGTGTCACATGACTGATGTGAAACAGTTGATTGGCTAATGGCAATGCGCTTAAAACTGTTAGCGCACTCCAAGAGTGCGCTAACTTTTCCAGAGAGCGTATTCTTCCGCCCTTTTCCAAAGCGAGGCTGTGCCCCTTCTTTTGATTTGAGAAGATTCTTCTCATCCTCCGTGTTAGTGACATGTAGCTTATCTTCTCCACATTACCAAATGATGCTTGACCCTAAATGTCCCGCGGCTAAAAGCAGAAGTGTTTTTTCTGACAGATTTCATGCGCCTGTGCCACAGTGAGTCTGGCCTCTTCTTTCGACTTGCGAAGATTCTTCTCAGCCGCTGTGTTAGTGGCATGTAGCTTATCGTCTCTACAATACCAAACAATGATTGCTTGACCCTAAAATTTCCCGCGGCTAAAAGCAGAAGGTTATTTTTGGAACAGATTTCGAGCTGGACAAAGCAGCATTTGGAAGTCGACTGATTCAATAGACTGTCCTACTCGTATGTAGCAGACGACATCATCAGTTCAGGACTGAAATGAACGGTTTTCGCATATTTCAAGACAACTACGATGTAAACAGAATACGCGAAGGCTTCAAAACATTCTTACCATGTAATCATAGCACCAACCTCCCAGATGAATGCAGGTGCATTGCGAGAAATAACATGCCAACTTTATTTGTTTGCGAATGAGGGAACGAACGTGTCACTTTGAGTCGTTTGACATCAGGGGACGCCACTCAGTTGCTTGGGGGTCGTTCATTTTTTGGGGAGCATAGAACATTTCGGTACATGTTGTTTTTTATACCAATAATTAATACATAAGTGAAACTGTATGCTAACGGGTACATTTCGCACAACTGTAACTCATACTGTTAGTTGCTACTCGATGAAACGGTACAGAGGGTAATCAAATCGTAAAATGCATGGTCGGCGATGAAACCGTCAATACCCCCGAAATGTGCAAAGCCGACACACACACAAAAGTAGATCTAACTCGACCTGTCCACAATTGATCCAAACGCTGGCAGAAAAATGTGCCTTTTCAAACGTTCTAATCTATTGTCGTTACTGACAATATCGTTATTAAATCTCTTAGCGCACTGTGATGTCGCAATAATAATAATAATAATTGTCAGTAAGTACTGGTGTCACATGACTGATCTGCCGTGAACCAGTTGATTGGCTAATGGCGATGCGCTAAAACTGTTAGCGCACTCCAAGAGTGCGCTAACTTTTCCACAGAGCGTATTCTTCCGCCGTTTGCCTAAGCGAGACTGTACTCTCATCCTCAGAATTAATAAATGACATGTAGCTTATATTCTCCACAATACCAAATGACCATAAATGTCCTGCTTCTCAATTAAAGCAGAAGTGGTTTTTTTCTGACAGATTGCAAGGGCCTGTGCCACAGTTGCCACTGATCTAAAAATAGAATCCGCTGTGTCTAATTTTTCAGTTTCGACTTGCGAAGATTCTTCTCATAATTATGCCGTGCTAGTGGCATGTAGCTTATTATCCACATTACGAAATGATGAGTTAGTATACAATTCCCAGTAGCTAACAGAAAACACAAGTGTTATTCCGATAACGTACCAGCTAGATCAGCATTTGGAATATACGTAGTAGACTAGGCTACACTGAAATACGACTGCATCAGTTCAGTAAATGAATGGTTTCCGAATTATTATTTCAAGGCAAGAACAATCGGAATCGAAAACGTGTAGGGTTTAGAACGTTCTTCTATCTATATATATATACGACTTGTGTCTGTCTGTCTGTCTGTCTGTCTGTCTGTCTGTCTGTCTGTCTGTCTGTTCGCGATGCACGGCCAAAGTTCTCGGTGGATCTTTTTCAAACTTGGACACCGTATTCAGCTACATCCCGGACACAACCTCATCGATGAGATATTTCAACACGTGCTCTCAGCGCGCAGCGCTGTGCGCGCTGAACCGATTTTTGTTCTTTTTTTTTCGGGATCCACTACCAGTAACTCTTCCTTATCTTCTCCAGTGTTTTCAGCCTCGATTATCTCCCTTCCTCCGTGTGGCGTCAATCCATATTCCCGTTACTACGTTACTATTTTTAGAAGGTCACTGCACGTTGCTATTTTTAGAAGGTCTCCAGTGTTTTGCGCGTTTATCTCCTTTCCTTCGTGCGCCGGCAAAGCCGGCGTACACCCGGCAAAGCCGGGTCCCAGGCGCAGCCTGGTATTCGGCTCTACTTCTTCCCGGCGAAGCCGGTACCCGGCGAAGCGGGTAATCATCTAGTATATATATATATATACGACTTGTGTCTGTGTGTCTGTGTGTCTGTGTGTGTGTGTGTGTGTTCGCGATGCACGGCCAAAGTTCTCGATGGATCTGCTTCAAATTTGGTGGGCATATTCAGGTAGACCCCGGACACAACCTGGTCGATGAGAATTTTCAACACGTGCTCTCAGCGCGCAGCGCTGAACCGATTTTGGTTTTTCTGTTCATCTTCCCAGATCCATTCCCAGTAACTCTTCCTTATCTTCTCCAGTGTTTTGCGTTTATCTCCCTTCCTTCGTGTGGCGTCAATCCATATTCCCGTTACTATTTTTAGAAGGTCACTGCCCACAACGCTTTCATCCATTCCCAGTAACTCTTCCTTATCTTCTCCAGTGTTTTGCGCGTTTATCTCCCTTCCTTCGTACGGTGTATTCGGCTCTACTTCTTCCCGGCGAAGCCGGCTACCCGGCGAAGCCGGGTATTCCTCTAGTACCATATATAAGTCTTACCAGCCTGCCTCATGCGTGCAGACTCAGTGCAACGTGACGAGCAATTTTTGTTTTTGAAATGAGACTGCAGACGCAGTGGTTCGATTGCCATAGCCTAGCAGACGACATAAACCCCGCTCAGCAAATTAACATGTTGGGCAAATGTGAACGAAAAAACGATGGGGATATAATACGTGTAGGGTTCAGAGCATTCTTACCGTTCATATTTAGTACCAGACTCCCCGATGAGTGAAGATACCACACGAGAAACATGCCACATTTATTTTGAAAATGTGCTAACCGTCGACCTTGGGGTTAGCCAATTCAAGGGGAGTCACTCTGCACAGTCAATCCGTCGAAGCTTGACTGGAGGTTTCGAATCGCAAATAACTAAGAACACAGTCCTTTCTCCGAGTTCAAATGAGGTCTCTCTGAAAGATCATCACTGTTTAGCTTAACGCTACACTGGAATTTACCAACAGAAATTAAAACAAGAGTTTGCGTGTGACGAAAGCACGACACACTTGAGACAGCCCACGCAAAAGTAAATCTTCCACGACCTCACCACACAGTTATGCCTATTCAAATGCGCGTAGCAGAATGTGCGTGTTGTATCTTCTTTTTTTCTCTGGCGGTACCGACAATATCGTTATTGAAACAATCCCAGTGCACTAAGGGATTTATAGAGCAAATCTCGAAAATAATTATTGAACTCAGCGCTATGCGCTTCGTTCAATAATGAATTTTCTCGATTTGCTCTATAAATCCCTTAGTGCACTGGGATGTCTCAATAACTTAAATAATAATAATAAAAATATCAATAACAATAATAATAATATAATAATGAACACTTATGAATCTCGCCAGAGGTCACAGCGATGTACCAAAAGAAAAACACACGCACGCACGCACGCACGCACGTACGCACGCACGCACGCACGCACGCGCATGCACGCGCACGCACGCACGCACACCCATGCATACACACACACACACATACACACACACACACACAAATACACACACGCGCACCAACGATGCAATCTAATAAACGATTTTCGGAAATAACTCCGTCGAGTTTGCATTGGTTGTGGAAGAGTTACCTTTTCTGTGAAAACGGCAGATAAACAATGAAGGGACCAATCACTAGCGAGGGTTGTGTCGGAAATACGTGGAGATACGCACGTGTTTCCGGCACAACCATCGCTAGTGATTGGTCCCTCCCTTGTTTGTCTACAAAGATTGCAAGGACAGGTCACTCTCTCACAACCCATACAATCCTGATGGAGTTATTTTCGGAATTCATCCATTAACACTAACTTTACATAATTGAAAGTAATATCATTTTTGTATGGCCCAAACCGATTACGTATCAGACTCAATAAAACATGCAAAAGAGAACATTAACATTAACAAGATTAGTGACTAACCTCAGACGGATTTTTACTCGGTTCATTCTGTCCTGTTTCATTCCCCGCTGCTTCGCTCGATAGAACTGCTGTAAATGGAACGCTCTCAGAATTCCTCGATGACGAAGATGAGACAAGTATGCTGTTTTCATATCCGAGACTATCATTTGGAATTGTGGACACATTGAATGGACTGGTTTCGTTGTGTAGTAGTAATTCGCTTTTGGCAGATGCATTCCAAAGAGGCAGGAGATCGCTCGGGGAGCCCTGCATTTCACTGTATCGCATCAGATCAGACAGATGCAACAAGTTTGCAACGATGAGGAGACTCATCCCCAGAAAAAGGACAGCAGCTGCAAAAATCATGGCTGCTTTCTTGCGGCGTCTTGGATTCGAACCTTTGTCTGTGATCCAGCCAATAAAAGGCAAAAGCAGCAGGGCGGAGGGACCAGAAATAAGCCCTGTCAGTGACACCAGACTCAGGGGAATTCCTAGCGTCTGCAGAACCTGGAAGAAAAATAGTACATTGGGCAACGTGTTTTTTTGTTTTTGTATCAACTGTTACACAAAGATCGGTTGAGGGTCACAACTGTTTATGTGGATTTTACAAGAGATTGCATGCCAAAGTCCAAAATTCAAAATAAAAAAACAAGAAAGGCAGGTTGTTTCATTCAGTCAAACCCCAAACTCGAGCACAAACTCAACTGGAAAGAAAGAGAAAATGTAACAATTAATGGTTCTCCTTGCTCACCTGAGTGCAGTATTTTTTCTTTCTTTTTATGTTGTAAAGTATTTCCAAATGTTAGGCTTACTGCAGCCTACACACACACTCAGACAAAAAACACAAAACACACATACACACACACACAAACACAACACACACACACACACACACACACACACACACACACATACACACACACACACACACACACACACACACACACACACACACAACACACACACACACATACACACACACACACACACACACACACTTACAGGCATGTTGTAAAGTATCTCAAAATTGCAGGTCGATTCTGCCGCCCACAACACAGCGCCCAGTAAGAGCTTCAGCCAGACACTCATCGTGACGGACTGTCGTCTTCCACTCGTCTGCATCACACTTGTCTTGTCAAAACAGCAGGCCCTATTGCTACGCTGAAAACACAATAGCTGTTACTGTCGTCTTCTGCTCGTCGGCATTACACTTCTCTTGTCAAAACAGCAGACCTTAATGCTACGCTGAAAACACAATAGCTGTTAATAACCAGCGAGAACAGCCACTGGGTAATTAAACCACGTAATGTTGCGCCAGTCTACTCAGAGGTTTCAAGGTTTCAAGGTTTTTTATTTATTAAGTCACACGCACACTGGTAGTGCACGCAGGCACAGCAAACAGTGAACTTAATTAAACAACAAAAGAATAACAGAACACACTAACAAACCACATCTTTATCAACTAGAGCTCTTATCGACAGGAATAGTCTCCTTTATGCTTGTTTTGCTACGCTAAGAAAAAAAAAAAACCTGTAATTAACAGTATTTAAACAAAAAACAAAACAAAACAAAAAGCAAACAGACAAACCAACAGGATAGGAACCACAACGAAACACGTAAATCATCTACCCTGGGATCTTTATCGTGCGCATGCGTGCACACGGGGGTGTTCGGACACCGAGGGGAGTCTGCACAAAGTTGACTCTGGGACACATCCCGCGCCGAACTTGGGGGTTGAACCCACGCTGATAGTAACAACCGGTTTTGAAGCCAGCGCCTCTACCGACTGGGCAAACTCCCCCCCCCCCCCCCCCATTTGTTGGGGTCAAGAAGTCCCCCCCCCCCCCCCATTTGTTGGGGTCAAGAAGTTCCATGGAGGGCGGGGAGTATGGAGTAACACATAGTGTTTTGCTCAAAACATTCCCACCCAAGCAGAGACGCGCTAGGGGTACGCATTACCGTGAAGCTGGCAGTCAGTGCTACCAAATGTCGTCTGTGTCTACCACTCGGTGGTGACTTAATATGGGTCTATGTAAGC
This sequence comes from Littorina saxatilis, assembly GCF_037325665.1. Lineage (NCBI taxonomy): Eukaryota > Metazoa > Mollusca > Gastropoda > Littorinimorpha > Littorinidae > Littorina > Littorina saxatilis. The sequence goes on along the minus strand of NC_090250.1, from coordinate 31,610,373 downwards.
AGATGCCAGCGCAAGCAATCTGATGCAGAGTCAGGAGGCGGTTTGGTACAAGAGAACCTTAGAGGCCACAGCCTCGGCCGTCTAAGGGGTCTGTGTGTCTGGAGGCACATTTGGTTTCTGAGGTTCAAGCGGAGCTGTTGCCTCTGCTCCCAAGTTCCCGTGTCTGGAGGCGTTTTTGGTATGGAAGCAAACCTGTATGTAGGTTGGGGCCTCTGCCTTTCATGATGCCAGGACTACAAAATGTGTGTCTTGGGACACATTTAGCTTAAGATTCCAGAAGTGGATCTGTGCTGTGCTGGGTCTGTTGCAAGCACACTAGAACCAGCTCGCAACAGTTGAGGTGAACAGATTGGTGACCAAGACCATCATCGGTTTCTCTCCGAGTGATGGGTATGGGCGGAGAAAGTCTCCCAGACTGAGAGCATTCTCCCTTCTGTAGCGGATGAGACTAGACATCTTTTCCCTGAGAGTGTCACAACCTTCAAACACGTGTGTGAGGTGTCCAGTCTTGCCACACTGACAGACTACCTTGTCCCAGTAGATGCGGCTGCTGACCGTGCGCAAGCGACGCAACAGGCTCATGGGTCTCGGGGGAAGTGGGATGTGGTGCCCTTTCCTATTGTAGGGGAGGTGTATGCTCTTTTTAGCTTGGCTAGCAGCAGTTTGGCGTCCTGGCAGTAGAGCCGAATGTCTGTCACTGGCATGGTTGACATAGCCGCTGCTTTTGCTGCTCTGTCCGCCATTTCATTTCCCCAGATTCCTGTGTGGGATGGCAGCCACATGAGGGAAAAGTCTGTTCCTTTTGTCATAATTTGGTGGGCTAAGAAATGAATTTCAGTTTGCATCTCTCCTCTGTTCTTGGTGCCATATGCAAGTGCTTGCAACGAGGATTTTGAGTCCGTAAGGATGACCACCCCCAGAGGTGGGGTAGGCAGATCGTTTATCAGTGTGCAGGCCATTAAGATAGCAAATAACTCTGCAGAGAAGATGCTGATCCCCTTGTTTAGCTTGTATTTTCGTGTTATATCAAGTCCAGGAATCGACAAGGCACACCCAGCCTCCCCTGACTGCAGGATCGAACCATCTGTGAAGACCTGTAGGTGGCTTTTAAATCGTTGATCGATCTTTTCTTTTGCAACTGTGGCTAGCAGCAATGGGTCTTCTGCCTTTTTGAGGCCGTCTCCATAGTCCATGATCAGATTTGGGGTTTCAAGCAGCCATGGAGGGTAAGGAAGAGTCCCACCTGTAACCAGCTTTTCCTTGGACAGGCCACTCTGTTCCCATATGCCCTTCACATGGTTGTATATTGGGAGCACTGTTTGGTATGTATGAGTCTTGAATTCAAGAGCTTTGTATTGCATGTGGTCGGTATCTCCCATGTCTGGGGTAAATACTTCCACTGCCGTGTTTGGGACACAGTGTATTCTGACAGCCAGTTGTGCACATCTGAGGTGGCATTCCTCTTTCAGTGGCAGCCATCCCACTTCCTGGTAAAGTAGAGTGGAGACTGCCGATCTGGGGACCCCCAGCGCCACTTTGAGAGCGGCTCTCTCTACTCTTTCAAGCTTTACCCACTGACTGTCAGGAGCTGCAAAGAAAGCCTCCTGGCCGTAGCTGAGGCGCGACCGAACAAGGGCACGGACAAGATGGATCAATGGTTTACCAGCTGCCCACGACTCTCTGCTCAGAACCTTAATCAGGTTTAGAGAGCGTTGAGCTTTTCTCACAAGTGAGTTTATGTGTGGGCCCCAACTGAGAGAGCTTGTGAATGTCACTCCCAAGAACTTGGTTTTATCTGCTGGCACCAGCTGCACCCCATTTATGGTAATGGAACATGTCCTTTTGACAAGCTGCACTCCTGTGAAGGCCATGAACACGTTTTTTTCGATAGATAGCTCAAAGCCAGCGATCTGGTCGACTTTTGCTTGGTACCGCCCCATTTTTGTTTTGATTGTTCTTTCTGACTTGCAGTTGACTGCTTCCCTGAGCTACCCGGGCCGCGAAATTTTTTTTCACACGTCAGTTGCGGGCTTTCAATCCCGAAGGCTATTTCCGAGTAGCTACGAACGTAAACGGAAGTTCCGATGTGTTCGGATGCTTATCGATTTGAGTTGTCGTTCGTGTCTCGCTGACCCAGTACACGGTAGCGCTGGAATGACTGCAATCCGAGCTACGAACTTTGCCGATTGCAATCTAGAAAAAATGATCGTCACTGCTGCAGGGTCAATGTGTGAATTAATAGGATAGAGCGAAAAGAATGCACTCAGCACTCGCTCAATCCATGCTGCTGAGGCTCATAAACTCCCAGCCTGCAGAACATCATACAGACAGCAGTCTGTCTTTCCTCGCACCATTGGCGAATGGAACGCCCTCCCACCACAGGCAGTATCCTCAGCCTCGGACATTTTCCTCTCACTGATTGTCAATCATCGGTTTGGATCAACCAGCAGTAAGTTATTGTTTTTAAAATCCAAGACATGACCATTGCAAACGTGGCCTTTGTAGAACTGAGCAAGATTCATCTGTTGTGTATGTCATGTGTGTGTTACTGAGTAACTGGGTGTGACTGTGAGTCACAGAGTGTGTGCTTGTTGTGTTCTTATTTTTTTTACTCAAGTTTAGAAAATGCTTGATCTTTAATCTATATGCACAGAATCAAATGTTGCTGTATCAGTGTATGAACTATGGTTGTAAAAGAATAAACAAAACAATTACTGAATTAGTGAGTGATTTGGCTCTGATAGTGAAGTTGAAATAGTACTTATTTCATTTTCAAGACATGTTAATATTGTTATGGTTTTTTTCAGGCCTCCCGAGAAACCAGAGGTGATGTGCATCATTCATACAGCTCCTGTCTTTCAGTTCCAACAGTTTACCTTTAAACATGGATACATGTACTGGAGAGGTATCAGGATGACTTGGCATGGTGCTTTACATTACAGACTACCCCTGAAGAGTAAGTTACACATTTATAAGGTATTGGTGATGGTAGTCTGTAGCTATAAACATGCATGTACTGATGTAGATCATTCAGCAGTCTTTTGTTCTTTGTAAATTGTATTACATTTACAAGTACTTTGTAGATGAAATTATTCATACATTTGAAGATGCATAGTAATACTGTGCATGGTAATTCACTAATTGGTATGATGTACTTTGTATACATAATGGTACAAATATCTTTATTTTCTCTCTCCTTCCCATCTTAAAGTTTGTTGCAACCCTATACTCATAAAGTGCATTATGCTGTTTGTATGAACATTGATTTGAACTATTGTGATGCAAGAAAGTAAAACATGAAATAGCTAGAATGAAAGATTTACTCATTACTGGAATTATTTTAAATACAGTCAGTCCTTTCCTTGGTTCACAATCACAGATCTGGCCAGTTTTTTTTTATAGTTTTTTTAAAAAATGTTTACATGGAATAAGAGTTATATAATATAGTAAAACGTATCAACACCCTGACTGCCCCTGCGCAGTGTTAGAATTTTCTGAATGACTTCACATCACATTTCTCAACAAAACTGTAAGGTGTCAACGCTAAATAGGGAATGTGTGTGGGATGAGGGCTCATGCTGTCAATTAAAAAAATGGTAAATTTCCATCACATTCCAGAAAAACCGCTCACATCAGCAGCATAACAAGATATCATGTCGTTAGAAAGGTTCTTGTGAGGAAGTCTTTTTAATTTTAATGATGAAAGATTCTTTTTAATTTTAATGATGAAAGTATATAAATAAATGGTTTTCACAGGAAGGAATGATGGCACCTGTAATATTACAGAACAATGTTTACAGTTTAGTTAATAGTTGTCACTGTCAGTATCACCCACACCATTCTTCATCCCACTGATTGTGTGAAGAACAAGTACATGTATTACTTCCTACCTACCTTCCGGCACCCCCACCACACACCCTCTTCTCAATACCAAAAACATATCCCCATCAGCGCACAGCAAAGTCTGAATGTGCTCAGTAATACATTTTCTTTATTTTCCAGGAAGTGAGGTGCCGAGATATGACGTGCAGGCAGCTTGCAGAGTGGTGCCTGGCTTTGCTGAGGATGATGATCAGATTCAGTCCATTCTGTGCTGACAGAGCTACCAGAACTGACCCACACTGCTGGCATGACCTTTACAGCTGCATTCAACACTTTACTTTTACGCTGGTAACTTTACGGTTGCTCTCTCTCGATTGAGCATTTTTATTTTAACTAAGGGGAAAAAGTAAATGCCTCTGCAGAGATTCGAACCTAGGACCTTGAGATTTTCAGGCCCATGTCCTAACCACTAGTTTTTTTTATTGTAAGATGGATATATGTCTAGTGGATGCAGCTACATGTACAAATGTGCCAAATTAGAACTTGCATTCTCAGCCTATAGTTTTCTTGGGCCATTCATGCGAGTACTAAATATTGTGAATGCATTGGTATTCCTAGACTATCACACATGTGAGACTGCCTTTTCTTACTTTTGTGAAATGTGTGAACTCACTTTGTTTACCTCTTTGTGTTAATAAATGCAGTTTATCAGTTACCTCTGTTGGTTTCTTCTGCAAGTATGTCAAATGGCCCACACACACCCTCATGCGCACAGACACGCACAAAATCAGATCTCAAGTGTAAGTATTCTTTTTGCAGTTTTATTTTAATGCCCATAATCAGTCAAACAAATAATTATATCATCACACTTGCACCTAAGCTTAAAGGAGCAGTCCTGCATACATGTGTAATGTGTAAATGTTTCAGGTCACCATCTGTCCTGGCTTGAACATGCAATAAGAACACCTCTACACAAACACACGTACAGTCAACTGGCTAGCTGCTTCCCTGTAAGGCATATTTGTCTATGAATTAATCGATTTTCCGTAGACAGCAGCCAGGTAGTGGATCTTTAGTATATGTCCAAGCAGACGGTTGATCTTATTGCAACACATCAAGGAAATATTAAAAAAAAACTGATTCCAAAATCTAACCTTCCAAAGTTCATAATCAATAAAGAAGAATGGTATGTTACTGGAACCCTTTATTTATGACTTAAGGCAATGTGCGGCAGTAAAATTACCAAACTTAAGGGTACTGAACTTGTCAAATCCAGGTGCACGGATCCCCTGGGGCTTTTAGTCATACCTCAGGCAGCTATCCGTTAGAACTTCCAAGTTTCATTGACTTGCACCCAAAGAGTCAAGAACTGCGATTTTTTTAAGAATTAATTTCGGACTCTGTCAAGGCTGGTCTTGACCTATTTTTGGATCTAAATTTAGATCAGGTAGATCACCACATCATGCACAAAAAGACACGTCACTGCAAACTATGTCAGACATCATCATGAGTTTGTGTAAAACAAAATGGAGGCCGGAATCACTCACTTGAATCGAACTCAGACCAAACACCACGTAATAACTAGGTTAATTTATGCACTCGCGTGAACAAGAAACTGTCGAGCTTCACAGATGTCGTCGTTGGGTAGTTTTGGGTTTGTTTTACTACCATAGGAGGATTTTTGAACTGTAAATGCACTCAACTGCAAGAAAAACGCAAAACGAAGGCTGTGAGCTGCATTGTGCCTTTAAACTTGAAGAATAGTCAAGGAATAACTTGGTTTTCTGGTTAATTCTTGAAGTGACTTATTAAAATGAATGAAAACATTGTGGATAGATATAGACTGCTGTTGCTATGGAATCTAGCATTAACAGCGCCATATGGGATTTCTAGAAAACAGCTTTACAGCAACATCATACATCAGAAATTCATAATATTTAAGGATACACATGTATTATATCTACAATCATAAAGAACATGTTTTTTGTTAAAAACTACAGTTGAATTTAAATTCATTATTGTAATGAATATGCAGTAAGAAATTTGTTCATCCTCATGACAAAAGATATCAAAATTCAACTGTAGTCTGTTGTCAAAAATCGTTCTATATGATTGTAGATTGATACATGTGTATCTTTGTGCCAAATATTAGGAATTTCTGATGTATGATGTCGCTGTTAAACAGTTTCCTAGAAATCCAATGTAACGACTGTTTCCAACGGCACTCTACGTCGATCAGTATTCACAATTCTCAGAAAGCGGCGTATGGCTGCCTAAATACTTACTTACTTACTGCCTTTCACGCCTGGTGGCGTGTAGGGCAGCGACAAAGGACCTCCACTTTTGTCTGTCTCTTGCAAGCCTTTCCAGGGCTGCCTAAATGGCGGGGTAAAAAGGATCATACACGTAAAAATCCACTCATGCAAAAACATGAGTGTACATGGGAGTTTCAGCCCACGAACGCAGAAGAAGTATTCACAATTGTTTTATTTATTTTTATGCAGAAAACCAGGTTATTCCATGTATTTTCCGAATTCAATTTTACTGCCGCACATTTCCTTAAAGGCACAGTGCAGCTCACAGCCTTCGTTTTGTGTTTTTGTCGCAGCTGAGTGCATTTACAGTTCAAAAATCCTCCTATGGTAGTAAAACAAACCCAAAACTACCCAATGACGACATCTGTGAAGCTCGACAGTTTCTTGTTCACGCGAGTGCATAAATTAACCTAGTTATTACGTGGTGTTTGGTCGGAGTTCGATTCAACTGAGTGATTCCGGCATCCATTTTGTTTTACACAAACTCATGATGACGTCTGACATAGTTTGCTAGTGACGTGTCTTTTTGTGCATGATGTGGTGATCTACCTGATCTAAATTTAGATCCAAAAATAGGTCAAGACCAGCCGGGTCTGAGTACGAAATTAATTCGTAAAAAAATCGCAGTTCTTGACTCTTTGGGTGCAAGTCAATGAAACTTGGTAGTTCTTCTAACGGATAGCTGCCTGAGGTATGACTAAAAGCCCCAGGGGCTCTGTGCACCTGGATTTGACAGTACCTTTGAGAAAATGTAAGATTTACTGAACTTTGACCCAGCAGTTTTTGTAAGTGGACAGGCCTTAGTTTTATTTCGGTGGCATAATTCAATGCGCTTCGTCAAAATGTCTTGAACTGAAAACAAAAGCAGACGCAAGACTTATGGTCAGTTGGAGTTGTCTCCCGTACTCCTAACTTGAATGTGCTGCAGACAGGTGTACCCAAACAGCTCAGATCACAAACGGTTTGGAATTCCCAAAAACGCAAGATCCGCACTGCACAACTTCAGTTCAGCGCTCGGTCTCTTTTTGAAAATGTGTATCTTGAGAGAAAAATATAGAATATTGCACCGTCCAAAGGAATGGAGTTCTTATGGGACAATGACAGCGCTCAGTTCAAAACGATAGGACAACTTTTTAAATGAGGCAGGGCCGGACTACCGGGGGGGGGGGGGGGGGGTATGGGGGTTGCGCAACCCCCCCCCCCCCCCCCCCTAGCCTAAACATGCACCTCACTTATTTAAAACATTTTTTATGATTGTTTATTTTATGCCGTTTCATGCAAGGAGCGACCATTTTCCTATCTCAGAATATGACCTACCCATCAGCTTCAGGGGGCGAAACCCCCTGACCCCCACAATATAGGGGCTCTGCCCCTTGACCCCGCCAAGGGGAACATCCCCCCCCCCCCCCCACCCCTCCTCTTAGCCTAGTCCGGCCCTGTGAGGCGTAGCGGGCCTTTAAAACATTGACAAAAATGTACAATAGCAACAAGTTGTAATGCTCAATACAACCAATACTGAGTGGACATTTACAATACTGGGAAACAGTTCTTTTTGTCCGGTGATCCTCTGCGGCTGTTGCTGTAGTTTCCCCATCGATCATAGCTGGACTTGGATAGCACTGCTTTTCATCCACATTCACTGGCCAGGTCTTCGTCATCTTCAGTCACTACTGACAAATGAATGAGAAAGGAACGGATCTTAAACACAACGACAAGAACAAGTCTAAGTATGAGTATAAAGGAATAAGTTGTGTACTGTTTGTAACTGACACACATACACACACTAAACCCACATAAATGCCAAGAGCTTAAACATTTTTTTTCCCTGGTAGACAAGTTCAAATAAAATCCCCCGACTCCCCCCCCCCCCCCCCCCCTACTGCGTCTGATTTTTGTTGGAACCCCAAAGACAGTGATTAAGTGGATTTCCATTATAGTCAAGGCTGTTTTCAGTGTAACTTGTAAGCTACAGAACATGTAGTGATGTACACACATACAACTTTAACTTGTCTACATTGTATACATGTCTGTCACCATATTTGAATACATTCAGTTCACTAATTCAGTCAAAATTTCACTGAATGTAAAACGACATATTATTCTAGAAAGATATCAATGCCACTGTCCTACATTATCATAGGAATCATGTGTCAAGTTCTATTATTATTTTTCTTTTAAAGTTTTACGCTCTCTGTGCTCTACACACATGCATAATATACATGTTATACATACTCAAAAAAGGAAAATAATAATAGAACTTGACACACAGTTTCATTGAGATAATTATATCCTGACAGTGACAGTGTTTACTGCAATGCATTTTTTTTTAATCAAACATACACACTGAAAGTCATGCGCTTCTAGTATATTAGTAATGGTTCCAATACGGGAGGAAGTGATCACCATACTGGTGAAATAAGGCTAAGAGCTTGCGGTTTGGAGTCTAAGTCAGTAGGTGTTCATTATTTTATTATTATCCCTGAACCTGAATTATAAAAAAAACCACCACTCTCTCACAGTCTTGCTCACAGTCACACACCCACACCTCCACATGAGTTATTCTGACCAGAACTTGAGAATGAGAGAGAGGGGAAGGAAAAAACACACGGTATGTCATAACACTGACACTGACAGTTGTACATAATAAAACCTTTTACCTGATTCGTCGCTGGCCATGCAGCAATCGGTTGGCTTTTTCAGCTGAGAGGAGACCTGCAATAAAATAATAGATGAAGTACCAATCATGGGAACATCACTTTCATAATGGTGAGTACTAGCAGAGCAGTAGAACCATTGATTGCCTTTCAAAGAAACGCACTGTAACCAGCCAGCCTGGGTAAGTCAGCAATTTGATTCTTGAACTAGCCTCCAACCTGCTTGCAATTATATTCCGAGAAGGTTATCTATTTTTAATTCTAGCATTAAAACAGTTGACCAGCACTAGCTTTGATTTTTATATTTAGTCAAGTTTTGACTAAATATTTTAACATCGAGGGGGAATCGAAACGAGGGTATGGTGTATGTGTGTGCGTGTGTGTGTGTGTGTGTGTGTGTAGAGCGATTCAGACTAAACTACTGGACCGATCTTTATGAAATTTGACATGAGAGTTCCTGGGTATGAAATCCCCATACGTTTTTTTCATTTTTTTGATAAATGTCTTTGATGACGTCATATCCGGCTTTTCGTGAAAGTTGAGGCGGCACTGTCACGCCCTCATTTTTCAACCAAATTGGTTCAAATTTTGGTCAAGTACTCTTCGACGAAGCCCGGGGTTCGGTATTGCATTTCAGCTTGGTGGCTTAAAAATTAATTAATGACTTTGGTCATTAAAAATCTGAAAATTGTAAAAAAAAAAAAAATTTATAAAACGATCCAAATTTACGTTTATCTTATTCTCCATCATTTGCTGATTCCAAAAACATATAAATATGTTATATTCGGATTAAAAACAAGCTCTGAAAATTAAATATATAAAAATTATTATCAAAATTTTTTTTTCGAAATCAATTTAAAAACACTTTCATCTTATTCCTTGTCGGTTCCTGATTCAAAAAATATATAGATATGATATGTTTGGATTAAAAACACGCTCAGAAAGTTAAAACGAAGAGAGGTACAGAAAAGCGTGCTATGCAGCATAGCGTAACCACTACCCCGCTCTTCTTGTCAATTTCACTGCCTATGCCGTGAGCGGTGGACCACGAGTATACGGTCTTGCTGCGTTGCATTGCGTTCAGTTTCATTCTGTGAGTTCGACAGCTACTTGACTAAATATTGTATTTTCGCCTTACGCGACTTGTTTATTCACTGTCTTGGAAGTTGGATTCAATCTTATATTATGACGCATGCATCTCGAATTGGGTCAAAAAGAGGTTGCAAAAACGTGGCAGTGGTACTCTTCTTCTTCTCCACATTAATGAGGAAATCCCTGTACAGGGCAACTATCTTCGTACCTGACGTAAGGCAAGGATACAAACATACACGTACAGGTACATGCATCCAATGTTGTTGTCAGAGACTGACACTCAGTGACTGTCAGTGACAGTGAGCGGAGTGACACATGCTGCAACACATACTCGCAAAGACCCACTCTAAGTATAAAACGAAACATGGAAACTTACCTCTGGTTAATATGCAATGGTTCGCCCGTCCCAATTCTCTCGCATTAGCAAACATCATTGGAGATTCTTTCCGAATTGATCACCTTCGCTCCTTGCCTTGGACTGCCATTTTGTAACTTGACTAAAAACCGAAACGCTATAGGTCTGACAAACCACGCTCAACGTCCAAAATAACTTGAGGAGGAAAAAAAAAGAGCCCACAATCTTTTTTGGGGCAAAAACGTTGTTTTGAAATATCCGAAGCTGCTTGCAAAGTCAAAGATGACGCAGAGATCTGTACAGTATCTCACTGGATGACGCAAGGATAGTGTTCGACTCGGCTCTCTGACTTGGTAAACATCGGAACTTCCGATTACGTTCGTAGTTACTCGGAACCAGCCTTCGGGATTGAAAGCCCGCAACTGACGTGTGAAAAAAAATTTCGCACCCGGGCCCCCTTTATATAGAGGGAGAGCCATTTATGAGACTGATGCGGATACCGGGCAAAGCGGTCAGTGACCCGCGACGAATATGGACAGAAGCGGAGGGTCAACTTAGAGTTCAGGCCCGGACGGACACTGGTCAACTGTACGTGCAGACTCAGAGACGGTATTCATGTCCCAACCCCGTGTCACCACAGTGACTTCGGTCACTCTGCCATAAGTACACCTGTGTATCTCATTTTAAATCGGGGTTTCACCGTGAGAGCCTGAAAATAACAATAATGTTCAACTTGTTGCAACTTTGTGTGCAGAGACCTTGCATGGATGTACAACTCTGAGTCGCTCTTACTTTCGTAGCCCTATTTGTAATGTTCCTATAATGTGCAAAATATGCATTATTTCTGTTTGTGATGTAAAACCAGACGTGTTGTATCTATTATAACCCTATGTAAAATGCTCATCCTATGTGCAAAATAATGTAGTATTTATTTATTGGGCTATAAAGCAAGATGTTGTAATGTTGTCATTTTTAAGGGGGTTGTGGAATAGTGTAGTGTTACTCGTAGTTTAATACAATAGTGTACACCGCTGAGAGCTCGGAATTATTCTATGTTTTACGCTTCATAAGCTTCCATTTATATTAGTATTATTGTTTACAGAGAAAGCCTACAGATTGTCCCTTCTTCCTTCGCTTCCACCTCTTTCTGTTTCCCTGTTGTTGTTGTTTTGTTTTGTTTTGTTAATGATTAATAATATGGAATTAATATCGCCACGACAATCGAAACTGGGAGGTGTAGGGAAGTGTTAATGGCCCGAGCAGGTGTTACGATATAATAATAATAATAATAATAATAATAATAATAATGGTGATTTCTATAGCGCTTTCGAACACACAAAGCGCTTTACAAAAGCAATAACAACATCATTACCAGAATGACGCCATTGACGGAATAGAACACAATCATAAACACTTTACAACAAAAACCAAAAACAAAACATAAATGTTACAAAAATCCAGAGGCTCTTACAGGAACGAACTCTCAGTATACACAACAATTATAATGCACACACACACACACACATACACACACACACACACACACACACACACACACACACATGTCCACACACACGCACACACACACACACACACACACGCACACACACACACACACACACACACACACACACACACACACACACAGTAAACATTGTTCATCCGAAAGTGCACATATCAGGTTTCTAGCTTTCCCATTCGACCTCGTTGATCTCGTAAAGACTCAGTCCACACTCCTCATGCAAAACACGTTTTCGGCTATTACTCGAGACAAGCAATCGTTGCCGGAACAAATCGTAAGCTTCGATGTGTATATATATTCATATTGAGCGGACACTGCCTATCATACACATCGGAGTCAGTTATTCGCTGCGATTGCTGGTTTTAACTGGTCGAGAATGCACGTGTGTTTTTTTGTGTGTGTTTTTTTTTTTTTTTTTTTTGCCAAGCACATCATTGTGGGGCTTTTAATCAATAACATGCATCCGTCTACAATGTATCATCATTCATCTATCGCACGGGGAGTTGCGCGTGTGGGGTGTGGGGGAGAGTTGTGTGTGTTGTATGTGTGCCTGTATGTTGTGCGTATTGTTGTGTGTGCGTGGCGTCGTCATGGTGTCTGGAGATGTTACGTTTGGTTGCCATGTTTGCTAGGGTGTTAGTCTTGGCGATCCACCACCGAAACACATGGAACGTATAACAGTGGGCGTACACACATACGTACAACGATGACGGACAATTTACAAACAAACGCGGGTATGCTCATTGCTGACAACACTGACGTCACACAGGTTTAGACTAGAGAGAAATTAACATTTCGCATTCAAAACCTTTAGACAAGAAAGAATCTTGAAGCATACCACACACAATTCAAAGAAACAATTTAAGAATTTACTTTAAGAATGTTCACAACATAATACAAAGTATACATCCTATTTCCCTATCCTATTAAAGTTAAAGTCGTCATACCTTGACTATTCGTTGACCGGGGCTGAGAGCTGTGAGTGGCGAACCGCGAACCGAGAACACCAAGACGAGAGAGAGCGAAGATTCGCGCCACAACGAGGATATCAGGAACAAATTACTTATCAAGTTAATACGCCTAAAACATAGTCCCTTCATTCCACAGAGAATTCCCGATTTCTTCTTCAAAAACAAGCTATAAAAATATATGTATCAAAACATTACATAACTTATGCAGCCTATTATTCTCTTCAACCCTTATGAACAATGTAAATTTAACCAATACAATAATCATTATCAATACGCCATGCATATTCATGAGCACTAGTCCTTTTTGCTGATCCTACAAGTCTCTTAATTAATAATATCAGAAAAGGTACATGCAACCTAGAAGCAATAATTTTTGTCAACAGGGAAGGGTTAGGGAGGGGTAAGGTGAGGGGGGGAGCTGTGGAAAAGCACAGCGCACGTGTAGTTTAGTCAGCGCGAAATGTCGACCGCAATAAAACAACGACAAAGTACTTTAGTGATGTCAGAGAAGGTACAGCCAACCTAGAAACAAATGATCAGGTCAACAGGAAAAGGGGTTATAGGGTTAAGGTGAGGGGGGAGAGTTTCGAGGCTGCTGTCAGCCTCCATAGAAGCTACAGTTAAAATTCCTCGAAATACACAAAACTCCTGCACTAAGGAAACTACTTCAAATACGTTATAAAACTATACATCAATAACATGGAAATTCTACGACGCATCATTCAATACCAAACACTCATAGGTTATCAACATTGTGAACAAAGTTCCAAAACCTAAATCCTTTTTAAACTCTAAAATCCTAATTTCCACCGTGTAATAGTACCTTCCGCCCTACGCGAAAACGGTCCTCCGTTTTGTTTAAGGTATAACAACTACTATCAGAATTATTATCATCAAAGATATAATACATTGCATAACTATCAATATCAAACTTGGCAAGTGATCGATAAATTTGAGGGGGTCCTATGGGGAGGGAAAATTTTAAAGTTAACGACACAGTGAGTCGTATTTGACTAAGTCGGAAATCCAACAACAGGTTGATGTTGAAGATGGTACGCTGAATGATGATGTCTTGTCCGGAAGATATTGTCCGGCGAGTGAGGTCCTTCGAGGTTTTCGTGACGCGTAGAATGATGCCAATACGTAGTCGCTGTCCTGGAAATGGTAATGAGGAAATGTCATTGTTTGAACGCTCTGTTGTGCACTTCTGTATTGTGCAGTGTTCACATAGACCGGAGTGTTTATCAGCAGTGTTCGTTTGTAGTGACCGGCGTCAGTGAGGCAAGTGTTCAGAATGTGACGCCGGCGTGACCTTGTGGGAGGTCACCTAAGTTTGTAGAGTGGATGGATATCGTAACACTGCGGATAAGGCGACGGGGTCTTTCGTGGATAGCCCTCGAGTGGAGGGGCGGTGTAGAGACCGATGATGTGGCATTATGCGGACCAGGTCTGGCGTGAGAGATAAGGCCAGCTGTATATGGTTAGCGTCGACGTTGACCATGTGAAGGGGGTGTTACGGCGAGGCTGCCGTGTAAAGTGTGAAGTACCATGTTGTGGTTTTCCGACTTAGGAGTGGGGTAGACTGATTTAAGGGGGTGTGGTGAACGGATCATGTGCCAGGTTTGACGTTATTGTACACAGCACAATAAAATCATCAAATACGTCATCAAAAAAACAACAATATATCATATAAACAAAATATCGTAGTAATTTATTTTCTTTACACACCGAACCAAATAATATACCATTACCGTTCAGAAAAAAAACAACACCATGTCAACACTACCACACAAAAATGCAACCTTTATCCTTATCAACCCGGTTAGTTGATAATATAGCATTTCTCTTTCAATGTGTGCTCTTGTATGCCTAAGCTTAACACTCACAAAAACTCTCGCTCACGGCTTTACAGTAAAGGCATCTTACTATATCACCACATCATGAGGTAGATACGAGATCATTACCCAAATATATGTGTCAACCATAATTCCCGTTCATCAATTGTAGGGGTTTCTGCGCCTAAATCATAAATAGGTAGCTTTACGGGCCAATGGCACTGAGGGCTTAACTTTGGACTTTTAACCGACTACTACTCAGACGTTACTGATCTCCAGAAATAATATGTGATGAAAATGGGGAAAAAATCGCAACGATACATATGGGTTACGATACACTCGCGAGTTTCATGTGCAAGACATTATTTAGCCCAGTTGAATACTAGTAGCATTGTACATTAGCTGAATCACTCAAATTCAGCCTACCGAGTAAACGATCATTAAAAAAAATATATATATAAAATCATGTTAATTTCACACAAATACAAGAACCAACACCCGCATGAATATCATCAAGCACATCCAACTTAATATAGTACTGTAAATCATTTTGTAACGTAGGCGTTGGCGCCATTGAATAATAGAGTACAAAGCATAATGCTTATAGTCAACATATTGCGTTGGTTTAAAAACAATATAATAGGGGGAAAAATGATTAAAAAAAAGAAGTAAAAGAACACAATTTAAATATGTTGTAAGGTATAACATTTACGAATTAGGTTGTAACTAAACACGTCAAAGGTTTATTCAAACTATTGCCTATTAGGAGGTTTATATGTATACCAATTGCAGAATACTTACATGTAACTCAAACTTTTGGATCACCGATTGTATAAGAAGAACCTTATAGTTCATAATTGAACAACCGTTTTTCCATGGCATTGTTATATAAAACAATTACCAAGCAAATAATAATAATACCACATTTATCAGTATAACATTAACAAAACACAACAAACCTTTTAAATAAACAATTGTTTAACTTTAAGGTTAATTTCAATCGGTCAAATTCCGAATTGATTACACACAACTAACTTAGTATTGTGTGTAGTAATGTCCATCCATATTCAAAAAAATTAGCAAAGGACATATGTATATATATATATTTATAAGTTATACTTAATTAAATATAACATAGATTAAAACCACTATAAGAATACACCAGGACGCAAGGTTGAACCGTGAAAATAAGCTTTTCTGTTTACCATTTCAATGACGGATGCCAGGTTCCGTTGAAAAAGGAAAAATGTCAAAGGAAAGGTCACCTATATTCATATATACAGATAATAAGTGTTTCCTTATGAAAACGAAGCACTTTAGGTCAATCAGTTCATTGTCCGGGGCAGGCAATTTCGGTGGGTCAATTGAGTCGCTCGCCACGTCCTTGTGGGGGCCCGAATTGTGTCATAAGGAGCAACTGTGGCTCTCTAGAGTGAGGTAACTAAGATAGTGTTGGCGCATTACACGAAGACGCGACAAGGGTCGCTGACAAGGTCATTATGAGAGTCACGGGCACATGTAATACAGATACTATGGGGTGTGTATCTCAATAGGCCGGTTGGTCACTGAAGTGGACCATAATGGTGTACAGACGTAATACGTTTACGTAAGTAAAACAATAATACATACAAAATCAACACAATAGTTATAAACATTAAAATTAAATTCTAAAAGTGGTGACCTTTCGTTTGGAATCGGGGTAACCTTGCGTTCCGTTGTAAATCAAATAATAGCAACAATAAATTGAATGGTGGAAAAACGAAACAAAAATAACAAAATCCAAAAAGGTGTTGCAAGCATGTTTGTAATTGAATTATTGGTAAGGGAATGGTTCTGCAATTTGGTTGTGTGTTCCATATGAATGTTGCGAACAAGTTAGCCTTGTTATGCGTGATTTTGAGGAAGGCCATGTAGTTTTTCATTTGGATTTTCTTTCGCTGATAGGGTTTGAAAATAGACAGTATGACTGTCCTAGGATTGTACTTTGAGTAAATAATAGGGAGAATTTTGAAACATTTGGCCATAAAATGAATTAACATCGAGCGTCCTGCAATGTAACGGTTCATTAAAATGTGACAGGGGAGGCTACCGCTCCTTTCACAGCAGACTCTGCACCCGAGTTGTTGGCCTTTAAGTCAACACCCGTGGTTTGTGAGATTCTGTTTGTGATGGGGTCTGGTGGTTTCCGATTGTCTGTATGTTCATGGAAACCTTCGGGTTTGCATAACAGTTTTTATAGGGCTAAGAAATTAGCCCTAACATTTTCAATCCTGTTTGATTGCACTTCGCCTCCCGAGGTGATCGTAGTGTTTCGGCACTCGGTTACATCTGGCGCTTGCGAGCAGGGATGGGACTCGGCATGATATGTTCAGATAATGGCATAATATGACCACTGAACATTTTCTTGCTGTTCCCATTCTGCGAACTTGGGATGGACAGTGGTCCCCCGGTTCGGAACTTCGGGACAAAGTTCATTTCAAACGGGGGCGATTGTGACAGGGGAGGCTACCGCTCCTTTCACAGCAGACTCTGCACCCGAGTTGTTGGCCTTTAAGTCAACACCCGTGGTTTGTGAGATTCTGTTTGTGATGGGGTCTGGTGGTTTCCGATTGTCTGTATGTTCATGGAAACCTTCGGGTTTGCATAACAGTTTTTATAGGGCTAAGAAATTAGCCCTAACATTTTCAATCCTGTTTGATTGCACTTCGCCTCCCGAGGTGATCGTAGTGTTTCGGCACTCGGTTACAAAAACACAACATAAATCATACAAAGTAAATAATACATTTTCCCCATTCTTTGGTAGGTAGAACGAATATCTGTACAACATACAATTGTTTAACAAATTAATGCGATCGTGTTAGGTATCGCTGGAAGGTTAAATGAGAATAGTAAACCATTGTCAATAATTGCAATAAAACTTATACAAGGTTATATCATATGGATGGGACAAACATCGGATCCAGTGGTTAACCTAATGTCCACTTATGACCGTAAGAAAAAAAGAAAAAAAATCCTGGAAGGAATTAAAACCATCTGTATCCTAATTGCTTACTCGTGCAATTATGACAACAACAAAAATTACATTAAAACATTGTTATAATTACACGTGGGTAACCAGCGCTGATCATGAGACTTTGTGAAGGGTTAACATGTAGGAATGAACAAATCGGAATTGAGAAAACCTATGCAGCAGCATGAATTGCTGGGGAAGCAAGAACAAATATCATTTACGCTTCTGCTGTTCGGTAGTCAGTGCTGACCGTTATCTAGCGTACAAAAATGGCTTCATTATCATGATCTGCAGGAGCGAAAATATATGAGCCGTTGTGTAAAAAAATAACGTTCGGAGAACGTTGAACTAGGAACGTAATGTACACCGAGAGCCAGTGCTAAATTAGAAACGTTCTATAAGTGTTTATACAAAACAAAACAGGGGATCGGATAGCCAGTGCGAATCCGTGGTTATCCCTATGTTATTTAGGGTTGAAATAACCGTATATATTGGAGAACCTAGCATCGTATAATACTCGGAGAGCTAGTGCTAAATCCGAAACGATCTAGAATGAAGTGCAATAAAACCGCAGGAGATCGGATAGCCTTGTGCTGATCCGTGGTTATCCCCATGTGACAAGGGTGGCATAACCGCAGGAGATCGGATAGCCTTGTGCTGATCCGTGGTTATCCCCATGTGACAAGGGTGGCATAACCGCAGGAGATCGGATAGCCTTGTGCTGATCCGTGGTTATCCCCATGTGACAAGGGTGGCATAACCGCAGGAGATCGGATAGCCTTGTGCTGATCCGTGGTTATCCCCATGCGACAAGGGTGGCATAACCGTAGGTGTTTGGAATACTTTGAATCGATAATAGGATCGTAGTAATACTCGGACAGTTAGTGCTAAATCCGAAACGATCGAGAGAACATCGGATAGCTAGTGCTGATCCGTGGTTATCCCTGTGTGAAGTAGGGTTGACATAACCGTAGGTATAGATACGCGCGATTTTTGTTTGGTAAGTAGGACGCACAACAACGCTAAGTAAATAAATAAATTATAACACCAATGAAGTCAACAAAGCCAGTCAGCCTTAAGTTGATATGCTGTCAAGCACATGTGCAATGTCTCAGGCCTAAGACATAAACACGCGACAAAGGTAAGGTCTCGAGACGAGG
This sequence comes from Littorina saxatilis, assembly GCF_037325665.1. Lineage (NCBI taxonomy): Eukaryota > Metazoa > Mollusca > Gastropoda > Littorinimorpha > Littorinidae > Littorina > Littorina saxatilis. The sequence goes on along the minus strand of NC_090250.1, from coordinate 31,591,637 downwards.
GGAAAAAAACAAACTGTTCAGTTAGCGTTGCTTGCTCCTATCTTTTGGATATCCATTTGAAATAGGAATTGTAGTTTGAAACATCATTAGTAGGCATTGTGCTTGTAAGTAACGAACCTAGTGGTATCGTAAGCACAGGAATTTGTACTGAATTACAAGGATTGACGGAATAGAACACAATCATAAACACTTTACAACAAAAACCAAAAGCAAAACAAAAATGTTACAAAAATCCAGAGGCTCTTACAGGAACGAACTCTCAGTATACACAACAATTATAATGCACACACACACACACACACACACACACACACACACCCACCCACCCACACATGTCCACACACACGCACACACACACACACACACACACACACACTCGGTGGTGACTTCATGTGGGTCTATGTAAGCAGATGCCAGCGCAAGCAATCTGATGCAGAGTCAGGAGGCGGTTTGGTACAAGAGAACCTTAGAGGCCACAGCCTCGGCCGTCTAAGGGGTCTGTGTGTCTGGAGGCACATTTGGTTTCTGAGGTTCAAGCGGAGCTGTTGCCTCTGCTCCCAAGTTCCCGTGTCTGGAGGCGTATTTAATATGGAAGCAAACCTGTAGGTTGGGGCCTCTGCCTTTCATGATGCCAGGACTACAAAATGTGTGTCTTGGGACACATTTAGCTTGAGATTCCAGAAGTGGATCTGTGCTGTGCTGGGTCTGTTGCAAGCACACTAGAACCAGCTCGCAACAGTTGAGGTGAACAGATTGGTGACCAAGACCATCATCGGTTTCTCTCCGAGTGATGGGTATGGGCGGAGAAAGTCTCCCAGACTGAGAGCATTCTCCCTTCTGTAGCGGATGAGACTAGACATCTTTTCCCTGAGAGTGTCACAACCTTCAAACACGTGTGTGAGGTGTCCAGTCTTGCCACACTGACAGACTACCTTGTCCCAGTAGATGCGGCTGCTGACCGTGCGCAAGCGACGCAACAGGCTCATGGGTCTCGGGGGAAGTGGGATGTGGTGCCCTTTCCTATTGTAGGGGAGGTGTATGCTCTTTTTAGCTTGGCTAGCAGCAGTTTGGCGTCCTGGCAGTAGAGCCGAATGTCTGTCACTGGCATGGTTGACATAGCCGCTGCTTTTGCTGCTCTGTCCGCCATTTCATTTCCCCAGATTCCTGTGTGGGATGGCAGCCACATGAGGGAAAAGTCTGTTCCTTTTGTCATAATTTGGTGGGCTAAGAAATGAATTTCAGTTTGCATCTCTCCTCTGTTCTTGGTGCCATATGCAAGTGCTTGCAACGAGGATTTTGAGTCCGTAAGGATGACCACCCCCAGAGGTGGGGTTGGCAGATCGTTTATCAGTGTGCAGGCCATGTAGATAGCAAATAACTCTGCAGAGAAGATGCTGATCCCCTTGTTTAGCTTGTATTTTCGTGTTATATCAAGTCCAGGAATCGACAAGGCACACCCAGCCTCCCCTGACTGCAGGATCGAACCATCTGTGAAGACCTGTAGGTGGCTTTTAAATCGTTGATCGATCTTTTCTTTTACAACTGTGGCTAGCAGCAATGGGTCTTCTGCCTTTTTGAGGCCGTCTCCATAGTCCATGATCAGATTTGGGGTTTCAAGCAGCCATGGAGGGTAAGGAAGAGTCCCACCTGTAACCAGCTTTTCCTTGGACAGGCCACTCTGTTCCCATATGCCCTTCACATGGTTGTATATTGGGAGCACTGTTTGGTATGTATGAGTCTTGAATTCAAGAGCTTTGTATTGCATGTGGTCGGTATCTCCCATGTCTGGGGTAAATACTTCCACTGCCGTGTTTGGGACACAGTGTATTCTGACAGCCAGTTGTGCACATCTGAGGTGGCATTCCTCTTTCAGTGGCAGCCATCCCACTTCCTGGTAAAGTAGAGTGGAGACTGCCGATTTGGGGACCCCCAGCGCCACTTTGAGAGCGGCTCTTTCTACTCTTTCAAGCTTTACCCACTGACTGTCAGGAGCTGCAAAGAAAGCCTCCTGGCCGTAGCTGAGGCGCGACCGAACAAGGGCACGGACAAGATGGATCAATGGTTTTCCGGCTGCCCACGACTCTCTGCTCAGAACCTTTATCAGGTTTAGAGAGCGTTGAGCTTTTCTCACGAGTGAGTCTATGTGTGGGCCCCAACTGAGAGAGCTTGTGAATGTCACTCCCAAGAACTTGGTTTTATCTGCTGGCACCAGCTGCACCCCATTTATGGTAATGGAACATGTCCTTTTGACAAGCTGCACTCCTGTGAAGGCCATGAACACGTTTTTTTCGATAGATAGCTCAAAGCCATTCGTCTGCATGACGTAGTCAGCGATCTGGTCGACTTTTGCTTGGTACCGCCCCATTTTTGTTTTGATTGTTCTTTCTGACTTGCAGTTGACTGCTTCCCTGAGCTACCCGGGCCCCCTTTATATAGAGGGAGAGCCATTTATGAGACTGATGCGGATACCGGGCAAAGCGGTCAGTGACCCGCGACGAATATGGACAGAAGCGGAGGGTCAACTTAGAGTTCAGGCCCGGACGGACACTGGTCAACTGTACGTGCAGACTCAGAGACGGTATTCATGTCCCAACCCCGTGTCACCACAGTGACTTCGGTCACTCTGCCATAAGTACACCTGTGTATCTCATTTTAAATCGGGGTTTCACCGTGAGAGCCTGAAAATAACAATAATGTTCAACTTGTTGCAACTTTGTGTGCAGAGACCTTGCATGGATGTACAACTCTGAGTCGCTCTTACTTTCGTAGCCCTATTTGTAATGTTCCTATAATGTGCAAAATATGCATTATTTCTGTTTGTGATGTAAAACCAGACGTGTTGTATCTATTATAACCCTATGTAAAATGCTCATCCTATGTGCAAAATAATGTAGTATTTATTTATTGGGCTATAAAGCAAGATGTTGTAATGTTGTCATTTTTAAGGGGGTTGTGGAATAGTGTAGTGTTACTCGTAGTTTAATACAATAGTGTACACCGCTGAGAGCTCGGAATTATTCTATGTTTTACGCTTCATAAGCTTCCATTTATATTAGTATTATTGTTTACAGAGAAAGCCTACAGATTGTCCCTTCTTCCTTCGCTTCCACCTCTTTCTGTTTCCCTGTTGTTGTTGTTTTGTTTTGTTTTGTTAATGATTAATAATATGGAATTAATATCGCCACGACAATCGAAACTGGGAGGTGTAGGGAAGTGTTAATGGCCCGAGCAGGTGTTACGATATCAGGTTTCTAGCTTTCCCATTCGACCTCGTTGATCTCGTAAAGACTCAGTCCACACTCCTCATGCAAAACACGTTTTCGGCTATTACTCGAGACAAGCAATCGTTGCCGGAACAAATCGTAAGCTTCGATGTGTATATATATTCATATTGAGCGGACACTGCCTATCATACACATCGGAGTCAGTTATTCGCTGCGATTGCTGGTTTTAACTGGTCGATAATGCACGTGTTTTTTGTGTGTGTGTGGTTTTTTTGTTTGTTTTTTGCCAAGCACATCATTGTGGGGCTTTTAATCAATAACATGCATCCGTCTACAATCATGAATGTATCATCATTCATCCATCAACATTTATAATAAATAAGTAAATGGCAAGTAAACAGGACATAATTATACAACATTAGGACATAACAGACAGACGGACATAACAAACCGTTCGCCTACAAGTAAGGCCGGAGCTGAACATAACATGCAGATTACAGTACTTGACATTATGGACGTATTACCTGCTTAATAATAATACAGTCAGTTAATAATACCGTCAAACAAAAAAACACAAACAAGTTGCGTAAGGCGAAATTACTACATTTAGTCAAGCTGTGGAACTCACAGAATGAAACTGAACGTAGTCCGCCGCTAGTGCAAAAGGCAGCGAAAGTGACGAGCCTGTTTGGCGCGGTAGCGATTGCGCTGTGCTTTACTGTACCTCTCTTCGTTTTAACTTTCTGAGCGTGTTTTTAATCCAAACATATCATATCTCACGCCGTGGATGGTGGCACGCCTAGTTTTTTCCACCGCAGGAACAACACCCAATTCGTTCCCCCGCACGCGGAAGCAAAATTGTTATCTCGCAAAGGAATTGCCCTGTGAAGGTACGTTGTGGCAAATCACATTATTAAGTATAGATATTCTGAAGCAGAATTGCCTAGGCTATATGTATAATATGTAATTTATGTCTTGTTGTGTACTCGTGAACAGTGGCGTTCGATTTTCTGCCGAAGTCCGTGAAAATTATACAGAGAGGTCTCAATTTCGTACAAATTAACCCAGAACTACCATTTAAAGCACTATTTTAATACTCACAGTTTAATCTTCGATACCTTGCAGCCTTGTATGCGCGTTTTTGGGCACCAGCATCGTGGATAAGCTGCTCTAATCTAGCGTTATTTTGTGGTACTCGATTCTCAGTGGGTAAGGTCCCCCGCAGACACCAGATAAGGTCCCCCGCATTTTTGACCAAGCTGCGGGGGATCTTACCCCGTCAAATTTCACTGTTGATCTTTGAACCGATCGTGAGTCTAAACTAAGGTAAGCTTAAATTTAAAAATGAAGAGCAGTATCCACAAGTAGTTTGTCTTTGACCAGCAAATAGATTTAAGCCCTTCTGACCGTGCTTTGTGTTATTTCATCATTTTTAACGTGGGAGACAGTATTTCTGACTTGTCTTGATGACATTTCTTCTCTTATGTAGTACACGAGAGTGTAAATGGTAAGACAACTAGCTGATCCAATGCAAAATAAAGTACCGAACAGTATGATATAAACTTCAATACTAGAAAGTCTGGTTATCTACTATTTTAAGGCATTAATTTGGAGACACCTACCATGTTGTTCGTCTTGCGGGGGAACGAATTGGGTGTTGTTCCTGCGGTGGAAAAAAACTAGGCGTGCCACCATCCACGGCGTGATATCTATATGTTTCTGGAATCAGGGACCGACACGGAATAAGATGAAATATTTTTTAAAACGATTTCGAAAATTTAATTTTGATCATAATTTTTATATTTTTAATTTTCAGAGCTTGTTTTTAATCCAAATATAACATATGTATATGTTTTTGGAATCAGAAAATGACGAAGAATAAGATGAAATTGTTTTTGGATCGTTTAATAAAAAATAATTTTAATTAGAAGTTTCCGATTTTTAATGACCAAACTCACTCATTAGTTTTTAAGCCACCAAGCTGAAATGCAATACCAAACCCCGGCCTTCGTCGAAGATTGCTTTGCCAAAATTTCAATTAATTTAATTGAAAAATGAGGGTGTGACAGTGCCGCCTCAACTTTTACAAAAAGCCGGATATGACGTCATCAAAGGTATTTATCGAAAAATGAAAAAAACATCCGGGGATATCATACCCAGGAACTCTCATGTCAAATTTCATAAAGATCGGCCCAGTAGTTTAGTCTGAATCGCTCTACACACACACACACACACACACACACACACACACACACACACACACACACACACACACACACATACACCACGACCCTCGTCTCGATTCCCCCTCTATGTTAAAACATTTAGTCAAAACTTGACTAAATGTAAAAACAAAACAAAACACGTTTTTTTGTTTGGCTCGCTGTGACCGGATTTCACTAAAGCGGGGCACAACTCTTCCACAACGCTTGGAAATCCTGACGGAGTTACTTCGGGAAAACGTCTATTTAAACTATACCTATTTTTGCAAGCTGGAACAGAGGGGAAAAAATCACCCTTCGTATTTAGCAGAACACAACGTGTATGAATAATCTGTGGTATACCAAGATGATCTAACATTCAAAACAAGGCAACTCAATGCCAGAGTCTTAAACATCATACTCCGCCGCTGCACCACTTCTCCTCCTCCCCATACCCCCCCCCCCCCCCCCCCCATGCACCACCCCACCTTCACCCCCTCAACTACCCTCACATCCTTAACTCTCTAGCTCATATCCTCGGTCAAAAAACTTGTTTGGTTTAAGCATAAGTTAGGTTACAATCATGACATGTATACAAAGTTCACAGAAACAACAACAAGCTAGTTTAACCTCTTATTTAGCAATATTCCTCACCACACACATTAGGCCTATACTGTTTATTACCGTGACCTGGTAATTTTAAATTGATCACGCGTTACTTTCACGCTGAGTTAGCGGCGCTGCATGCTGCAATGGGGATTATGACGAGTACTTGGCCTGGTTTTTTTTATCACGCAACGTGTAGCGGGCTGGGGGAAAAAAATCGGTGGCGCGGCTGTGCTGTCGAAAAATATAATCATTCCTATTTTTGACGCGTGCAGTGTCATTGCAGCGGGCAACCAACCAATCAAGGCGATGTATTTCAAGGGGGACAATCTGCTCTTTTGTCAATGAGGAATTCGAGTCTCTTCATGTCAAATTTTGTCAACGCTTGTAGACGGCCATTTATCAATAAGGCCCCCCCAAAAAAATAGGTCTGTTTACGGTAACATAGGGTGAAAAAATAGGGTCGGTAGGTCGGCTTTTTTTTTCTTTTTTTTTTCTCCATTTTTTTCTTCTTTTTTTTCTTCCCTCTCTATGATGTTTCACAGTTCATTTCTTCTCACCAATCCCTGTTTTTGCCTGTTGAAAAACGTTAATGATACTAAAACTCGCTGGATAGGTACTGATAATTTTCACCCCATCCTTTTCATGACATTTATCAAGCTTTACAGCTAGCGGGTGGCGAACACCACTGCGTGCATCCATTTTGAAAGGAAGTACTGTAACACGAGTGACGACCCTTTACTCCTAACAGTACTTTCAGCTTACCTCCCTTCTGTCGTCTGCTGTTTGAGCGCAAACAGCTCTACTTTGGATGCGGGTTTTTTTTTTTTTTCTTTTTTTTTTTTTCAGATGATCCAAAAAAAAGATTAGGGTCGGGCCTAAAAACTAGGGTGGGTCGGGTTACCGTAAACAGACATTTTTTGTTGTTGTTGGCCTAAATGCTTCCAAGGTGTTGCGGGTGGGTTCATGTCATGCATAGTCAGGCCATCGTTACGTTTTAAACACAGTCATCTTAGTACACAAATAGCAGATACTGGTCACCAAAGATTTCAATCGCTGTGAGATCGCTTCGCCGGATGCGTTCACTTTATACCTCTTCAGTTGTGAATCTTACTCAGTTGTCCCGTTGGTGTAATGGATACGTTGTCGCACTTCGAACCCGGAGGTCAGTGGTTTGAATTGAACTCTTTTAATTTTTAATAGTATTTTTAAAATAATGTAATAACTTTGAACAGTACAAAACAATTTTGACACATGCTATGGATATGAATTAATATTTAATGTGACACATTTATTCTTTTTTTTTTTTAACTTCTGTACACCTACCCCACAGAACAACTTATACATGTTAAAGGCACAGTAAGTCTCCCGTAAACCATCACAGATACAGTCAGGCTTTTACACACAGTACAAACACAGGGCCGGACCCAGGGGGGGGGGGGGGGGTTCCTGGGGTTCCGGAACCCCACCCCTGGAAAAAGCATTACCTTGCTTTGACTTTTACTAGTTTTAGCACCAAAACAATGCTGCTCTTTACCCTCAAAACAAGGCCCAGAATGCACCAGATTGCACAGATTTTAACCGTTTTTCAAAAATTTTCCGGGGGAGCATGCCCCCGGACCCCCCTAGTTCGCGCGCCTGCCCTGCAGGCGCGCGCTTGTGGCTTCGCCACTTCGCTGATTTGCCCCCCCCCCCCCCAAAAGGAGGAACCCCCCCCCCCTTACAACTAATTTGGTCCGGCCCTGCAAACACCCTTTCATTTAAACACTCACCGCTTGAGAACCTTCTTGGTGCCCTCCGTAAAGAGCGAGCAATTTTCAAATAATTTATTTTTGCGTGGTTTATCTTACCCCTGAGCCATCGTGAACCCGTGTGATCCAGTTTCCCTTCTTCACAATGCAGCAGTTAGTAATTTGAATGCGACTCGCTGTGAGCTTATCTGCAATAGCACGTTATTGTGTACCTCTGACTATGCACGAAACAAACGGCTGTGGTTCACAAGAACTCTCGCGATGGCTTTTGACTTTTCAGAGGAACTGGCGATAGACATAAACCGTCGTCTGCTACGAGAACCACAACCTTGCGTGACCCTGCTTCCGGGCGGGTTTTTTTTAACTTTCAAAACTTCGAATTGTACTGATCTTGTCTTGATGAAAAAATAACTCTTTTATGATTTAAGAATGTTTGTGTAACAAGCTGTCAATTTATCATTTAGATTTTAAAAGTTAGGTCTTGCGTCAATACGCACCAAGGTCTGATTGTCTGTGAGACAATCCGCAAAATTAATTCTTTGAAAATTGCTCGCTCTTTACGTAGGGCACCTAGAATTTTCCCGTTTGGTGAGTGTTCAAATGGAAGGGTGTTTGTACTGTGTGTAAAAGCCTGACAGTATCTGTGATGGTTTTCGGGAGGCGCACTGTGCCACAAACACTACAATGACAATAATTCAAATTGTCACTGAGAGCAGAAAAGTTACTGTTTCTGAAAATTGCAATCACTTTTTTAAGAAAAAAAATACGAATTATGTCAAAATGCTGGGTAGTAATGCTCAATATTTAACTTCATTAAAAAAAACTTTAATAAATCAAAAGTATTCGTATGGCGCACTTTAAGGGAGACAACTTGCACATTTAAATGTCAACTCGGGATTAAGCTGTCCTGGTTTTTTTTCTCGCTACAATATCAAAGACACCCGCGGCATTGACGCTGTGTGTGCGAACTCAGGTACACATGGCACGCGCCGCATGCATCATTACTTCTATAACCTGCAGTGCGTCGTCTGTTCTGCTGAAGTTACATATGTGAGCGCGGGGCCTTACCAAAACGCCCAACACTGGTCACACATTGTCTGAAATACCTGGCTGGAGCAGGATCTGGTGTGAATTGCTTTTTCTGCTAGACCAAAGCGATGCATATAAGGCCAAAAAAAAAAAGAACTTGAATGTTTCCTGTTCCCCGACTGACACTCATTTTTCCTCCGTACTGTAGACCTTTTAGACACTTGAAAAACAAAATTAAAAATTACAAAACTCAATTTTGCAGACTTTACCAGGAAAGTTTATCTTCTCCAACTCCAAGGGCACACAGCTCCAGTGCTTTCTTGCCATTAAGTATACACATACGACGGGCGCAGTGGCGCAGTGGTAAGACGTCGACCTCCTAATCGGGAGGTCGTGAGTTCGAATCCCGGTCGCTGCCGCCTGGTGGGTTAAATTAAGAGTGGAGATTTTTCCGATCTCCGAGGTCAACTTATGTGCAGACCTGCTAGTGACTTAACCCCCTTCGCGTGAACACGCAAGCACAAGACCAAGTGCGCACGGAAAAGATCCTGTAATCCATGTCAGAGTTCGGTAGGTTATAGAAACACGAAAATACCCAGCATGCTTCCCCCGAAATCGGTGTATGCTGCCTGAATGGCGGGGTAAAAACGGTCATACACGTAAGAATCCACTCGTGCAAAAACATGAGTGAATGTGGGAGTTTGAGCCCATGAACGAAGAAGACGAAGAAAAAGGAGAAGAAGAAAAAAAGAAGAAGAAGAAGAAGAAGAAGAAGAAGAAGAAGAAGAAGAAGAAGAAGAAGAAGAAGAAGATACACCTACGCCTGTGTAATTAGATAACACATTTTAAAAAAAAACTAAAAACAGTAACCGACATACCCTCACTAATCTGTCTCGCCTTGTCATCGGACACAAACATGTTTTGCTAATGTAATAATTCATGAAAAGTACATTGTCGTTCAGGGTCAAACAATTTGCTTCTGAACAATCATACTTGTTGTTGTCGACATGCTGTGTCATGATGAGTTTTGTTAAATGCTTGCTTATTTAACATCTGCTTGGTTACTAGACTTTTCATTCCGATACGTATCCGGTGACGGCGTTTCTTACGAGCAAAACAAAGCTCTTTCTAATTCTCTGTGACTGTTTTACGTAACACTTGCACCGCGTCTGATTGTGAGCTCTCTCTCTCTCTGTCTCTCTGTCTCTCTCTCTATCTCTCTCTCTCTCTCTCTCTCTCTCTCTCTCTCTCTCTCTCTCTCTCTCTCTCTCTCTCTCTCTCTCTCTGTGGAAATCTCTCTCTCTCTCTCTCTTTCTCTCTCTCTCTCTCTATCTCTCTCTCTCTCTTTCTCTCTCTCTCTCTCTCTCTCTTCTCTCTCTCTCTCTCTCTCTCTCTCTCTCTCTCTCTCTCTCTCTCTCTCTCTCTCTCTGTGCGCGTGCGCGTGTGTGTGTGTGTGTGTGTGTGTGTGTGTGCAGGACCCCCCACGGACACCATTCACACACACACACACACACACACACATATATATACACACACACACACACACACTCACACACACACACACACACACACACACACACACACACACACACACACACATTGACACTTGACTTTTACTTGATATTGATCTCTGAAAGTTCCGAACACAATCAGACACAACCTAATCGCGCCATTGTTCACTGTCCAAGTTTGGAAGGCAGCACCCAGAAGAAAGAGGGGAGGACAGAAATTAATGCAAAACTATGGACGCTTACCTTCTCGTAACTTTTTCACATGTTCATATTTATGCGCTCGGTGGGCACATTTGTTTGACGATAGGTGACCTCTGGACCTCTCATATCGATCCAGCGCTGACCGTTGAAAGATGTTCGAGCCCTTACCGAAAGCATTTTTGTAGTATCGGTTCGATCCACTCCTTGGATCCTAAGCGTCGGTACAGATAAGTCCTTAATAAACATTTAAAACTCGTACGTCAGTTGTTTCGTCTACAAATTTTAGCCAAGGGAAAATCCTCTTCCATTCTGCCTGAAAATGTCTTACTCTTTGTGTCAGTGGCGGTGTCATTTTTACATTTAGTCAAGTTTTGACTAATGTGTTAACATAGAGGGGGAATCGAGACGAGGGTCGTGGTCCGATCTTTATGAAATTTTACATGAGAGTTCCTGGGTATGATATCCCCGGCTGTTTTTTTCTTTTTTTCGATAAATACCTTTGATGACGCAATATCCGGCTTTTTGTAAAAGTTGAGGCGGCACTGTCACACCCTTTTGTGATGTAACCCAATTTAAAAACACTTTCATCTTATTCCTTGTTGGTTCCTGATTCCAAAAACATATAGATATGATATGTTTGGATTAAAAACACGCTCAGAAAGTTAAAACGCAGAGAGGTACAGAAAAGCGTGCTATCCTTCTCAGCGCAACTACTACTCCGCTCTTCTTGTCAATTTCACTGCCTTTGCCACGAGCGGTGGACTGACGATGCTACGAGTATACGGTCTTGCTGAAAAATGGCATTGCGTTCAGTTTCATTCTGTGAGTTGGACAGCTTGACTAAATGTTGTATTTTCGCCTTACGTGACTTGTTACATTTAGTCAAGTTTTGACTAAATGTTTTAACATAGAGGGGGAATCGAGACGAGGGTCGTGGTGTATGTGTGTGTGTGTGTGTGTGTGTGTGTGTGTGTGTGTGTGTGTGTGTGTGTGTGTGTGTGTGTGTGTGTCTGTCTGTCTGTCTGTGCGTGTGTGTGTGTAGAGCGATTCAGACTAAACTACTGGACCGATCTTTATGAAATTTTACATGAGAGTTCCTGGGAATGATATCCCCGGATATTTTTTTATTTTTTTCGATAAATGTCTTTGATGACGTCATATCCGGCTTTTTGTAAACGTTGAGGCGGCACTGTCACACCCTCATTTTTCAATCAAATTGATTGAAATTTTGGCCAAGCAATCTTCGACTTCGGTATTGCATTTCTGCTTGGTGGCTTAAAATTTAATTAATGACTTTGGTCATTACAAATCTGTAAATTGTAAAAAAAAATATATATATATAAAACGATCCAAATTTACGTTCATCTTATTCTTCATCATTTCCTGATTCCAAAAACATATAAATATGTTATAATTATTTGGATTAAAAACAAGCTTTGAAAATTAAAAATATAAAAATTATGATCAAAATTAAATTTTCCAAATCAATTTAAAAACACTTTCATCTTATTTCTTGTTGGTTCCTGATTCCAAAAACATATAGATATGATATGTTTGGATTAAAAACACGCTCAGAAAGTTAAAACGAAGAGAGGTACAGAAAAGCGTGCTATCCTTCTCAGCGCAACTACTACCCCGCTCTTCTTGTCAATTTCACTGACGATGCTACGAGAATACGGTCTTGCTGAAAAATTGCATTGCGTTCAGTTTCATTCTGTGAGTTGGACAGCTTGACTAAATGTTGTATTTTCGCCTTACGCGACTTGTTTTCAATTGCTTTGCTGGATCTGTGGCTTTGTTTCTCGCTGAAGTCGTCCGATTTGCTTTTGCGCTTGCAACCAGCAAGCAGTACGTGCTTATAAGGTCCTTTTTTGTGCCGGGCGTTGCTACATCTGCATCGGCTTCAGCCTCCTTTTCGGTGTCGTCCTCGCGTGAAATCGGCTGTGGTGCTTGCACTAGACTTTGCCGATGACTACAGTCTGAAAACAGTACCTACGGTACGCACGATAACGGACATTCAGGTTTAGTAGGTCCCGGGACCCCCTCCAGGAATTTCTAGTACGTGATTTCGGCTTCCAGTGCGTATAGGACGCAGGGACGCGCACTTTGGGAAACTCTGGTGTGTGTGAGGCAGTATGATTTGTGCATGATAATAAAACAATGATAATACTGGAAGGGGATGGGGAAGGGGCGAGAATAAGTCAATTTTTTTTACAGTAGAGCTTCTACGTATATTTTCCAACGTTGAGCTTATTTTCCACTTCTTTATTGGAAGGGGGGGGGGGGGAGTCAGAGCGTGTTTTCCTCTTTCTTTCTTTATTATGTCCTTTCTTTCCGAGACTGTAAAAAATATACGCGGCTGACACTGACCTGCTGGCCTTAAAAAATGGTCCTATTTCAGTTTTGGGGGAAAAAAAGTGAATGTGCAGAAGCAGTTTGAAGTTGCGGTCAGAATATTTTATTAAAATGCCTGTCAAGGCACCGCCCATTCCCACCCCGCCTTCTCCCTCCAACTCCCTTTCTACAAAGCTTCTGTAATGATGGCAATGTGTTTTAAAGGGATACAAGTTAAGCATGTCCGCCTCTCTCATTCCGTATTTCCAGGTAGCAATTACCCATCATCTCTCCCGTCATCGACCATGGATCCCAGCATGGCCCAAAGATCGTCCCAAACCACGGCCACGGATACTCTGAACCCAAACCTCAACTCTTCCACAAAGGGCCGTGAGCAATGCAAGGATGCGAAGGGCGAGGTTTCCCGAATGAGTGTATGTCAGAAACTCATGTTGAGTTCTCAGCTTTGGGCAATGGAAGCTAGCTGCTCCTTTGAGTCTTTTTACACTGTACCTGTGAGTGGCTTGTCTTGATATGTTGTGTGCCGCGCGTGTGTGTGTGTGTGTGTGTGTGTGTGTGTGTGTGTGTGTGTGTGTGTGTGTGTGTGTGTGTGTGTGTGTGTGTGTCTGTGTGTGTGTGACAGAAGTCCTTAATAAACATTTAAAAACACGAACATCGATATGATAAACCTGTCGTTGGAATATTTATAAATATGATTATCAACAAACGTTCCCATACAGATTATTCACTCTCACCGATTTTTTTGTCAATCAATTTCAAGTAAGCCAAGTAATGTACATTGTCATAATTTTCACGAGTTGATATTCATAACCAGCTGGGTAACAAAAAAACAATGTTCATATGTGACAAACCGAGGTAATGAATGAGTTTGAGCTTCAGTTGAAACGTAGATTGTCAAAGTAAGGGCTACTCAGGCTGTTTATCATATTTGGAACCATCCCGGCTTTGGATTCGTGTTTCCGAGGACAACGACTGAAAACATTCACGCTCAAAGATCCTACCAATGTTGAAAATTACCTCGACGTGTCATGGTCAATTTGCAATTAAACTATGCAATCGCAAATTGCGCAACGAAAAGTCTTCAAAAACACTTAAAAGAATAGGTACAATAGATGACTGACATTGCAAATATGATGACAGCTCTGAGGACTTCTGATGCGGTTTTGGGCCCTGAATTGCATTCCAAAAGTTGGGCTTCCTGTCGGGGATTGGGCGTACTTGTGCACTACCAAAATGATTACAAAAACGATGTTTGATGGCTTGTTACCAGACCAGCATTTTCTGGTCTCACGACAAGCCACCAAACATCGATATTATGTTAACACCGCATCATACAAGGCCTCTTTCGATCAAACAGTTATCTAGAGCTATTTTTTATCCAACGATTTTCCTCGTTCAGATTTTGCAGACACTAGGCTTGCCCATGAGCCTGGTGTCACTGACAGGTCTCATTGCTGGACCCTCCGCCCTGCTGCTTCTTCCCTTTGTCGGCTGGATCACAGACAGAGGTTCGAACCCAAGACGCCGTAAAATTATTGCAACGGTCTTCGGCTCTTGTCTCCTGCTTCTCGGAATGAGCCTTCTCGTCGTGGCGAATGTTCTGCACCTGATGTACTTGATGGACTATGCTCAGAAATTGGGTCCCGGGACCAATCACTCATCTGAATTGAACGCCCCCGTCACCGCCGGTTCAGCATTTCCCTATGGAAGCATTACTTTTAACGCATCCGCCTCGTCGGCAGAAACCGGTGTGAAAACTGGGACAGACTTCCCTCTTACTACAGTGTTGTTTAGGAGTTCTGAGAGCAATAATGTTATGAAGCAGGTCTCGAGGGAAGTACCGGGGAACGGAACTGGACGGGACGAACCGACTGAAGAGACAAGGGAGGTATGATATTGATTCCCTCGATGATGAATGTTTCAATGATGTGACTTTTGCTGCGGCTTTTCTTTTTACGGGGTAAGGGGTTGGATGAACGGGGTGGAGGGGGGGCGGGTATTTCGTTGCGTTGGTATGCTTAAGGTATTACTTCTTCTTTTGTTTCTTCTTCTTCTTCTTCTTCTTCTTCTTCTTCTTCTTCTTTCTAAAATTCCCTGCGGCTAATAGAAAAGCACAAGTGGGTTTTTTCCATTTCGAGCTAGACCTACATTAATTGTGGAAGTCGACCGATTCGATTGACTCTGTCCTACGTAGCGGATGACATGGAACGCGAAAGCATTAGCTCAGTAAATTAACGGGTTTCGCATTTTTCAAGGCAACAACTATGGGAATATAAAACATGTAGGATTCAAAACATGCTTAGTACCAGCCTCCCCGATGCATGCAGATACAACAAGGGAAATAACATGCGAAGTTTTTTTGGAGAAAATATAATGAGCAAAGCGTCGACCTGAATCGTTAGTTTCGCGTCAGGGGACACCACTCAGTACCGTAAACTACCTTGTATACGCCCAGAATCAAATAAACGCCCACCACTTACTTTTGGCCGAAAGCTGTGCATGGGGCATACTACCTAGTAAACGCCCACCCCCCACTTCTTGATTAATGATGTCACAAAAAATATTGTTGTAAAATTTGTTTTTAGTGTTGGTAAACTTCCGCATGCGGTACAGAATATTAATCCGAGTGTACAATGCCAAGACGCTGTTATAAAGGCCTACCGTTAATTTGTACTCTCACCGCAGTGAAGCTGAGTAATGAAAGAGAGTTGACATTTTCAAAGATCTTCTGAAGTTGAAAAGACCGATTTTTGATCACGATTTTTATTTCAATAGATTGTCCCTCGAATTTGATGACTTAAATCAGTGCAACTGCAGATCTGGATTAATCCTTTTCAGTTAGCATTATCTTTTTAAATTATAAACTTGTTTACAGACAATAAAGCAACAAGATTTCCTTCGTGGTTTGCTTGTGTGTGTGTGTGTGTGTGTGTGTGTGTGTGTGTGTGTGTGTGTGTATGTGTGTGTGTGTGTGTGTGTGTGTATGTGTGTGTGTCTGTGTGTGTGTCTGTGTGTGTGTGTGTGTGTGAGAGAGAGAGAGAGAAAGAGAAAGAGAGAGAGAGAGAGAGAGAGAGAGAGAGAGTGATCGAGAGAGAGGAAAGTTTTGTGCAATAACGCATCCTTTGAACACTTCCATGCCAAGTGACCAACATATCGTTATTCTAGCAAAGGGTATAGTACCTAGTAACCGCCCACCTCCAACTTCTGGGCAAAATTGGTGCATAGGGGGGTGGGCGTATACAAGGTAGTTTACGGTAGTTGCTAGAGGGGCGTTCATTTTGTGGAAGCAACAGATCGTCTGATACGTGTTTTGCTACCAATAATCTATTTGATATAAAAGTAAAATTGTATTGTTATTTTCTAATCGATAAAACGTGTATTAGGCTATCAAATCATAAATAACAGGTCGGTATTTAAACTTGCACATATCCCCGAAATTTGCATAGATCACGAGAAGCCACATTATCGAATCGGTCGTGTGCAATGTGAAGGTTTAGAACAGCAACAAAACAAATACGATGTTTTGTTTCGATTTGAAATGAAGTATGTCTGAAAATACTGCACCTTCTAATTTAAAAAAAAAATCATGTTCTTTCAAGGCATACCAGGACAGTTCCGTATATAGGCCTATTACGTTTGTGGTAGTGTTTATTGCTCTCAGACATGCGTTACACGTAATTGATATGTACTGATTACAACAGTTAGCTCACGGCCTACCAAAACGGAAGTTAGCAAATTGTTACTTTTACATCTTGTTGTATTAGCCGCAGGACCTCCAACAAATGAACTTCAATGATCGCTTCTAGTTGACATTGAGCGTTTGAATCAACTCACTTTCAAATTTGAAACCATTTCACACTTGTTCTTCGTCTTCGTCTTCTTCTTTTTACATTTAGTCAAGTTTTGACTAAATGTTTTAACATAGAGGGGGAATCGAGACGAGGGTCGTGGTGTATGTGTGTGTGTGTGTGTGTGTGTGTGTGTGTGTGTGTGTGTGTGTGTGTGTGTGTGTGTGTGTGTGTAGAGCGATTCAGAGTAAACTACTTGTTTTCATTTTGTCGATAAATGTCTTTGATGACGTCATATCAGGCTTTTGGTAACAGTTGAGGCGGCACTATCACACCCATCCTGAACTCAGGTCAAAATGAGTTCGGCTCATTCTCTCCCTGACAGGATGCCCTGAGTTTCCTTGTCTGGCAAGGAAACCGATTTGTTTTACATATTTAGAACTTTTTGTAATGTGTTATTAATATAAGCAGATTCGCGATCGTCGATAATGATTTTTCATGGTGTTTTGTAATGTTTAATTACAGAGGAATTTTTATTTTAGACAGTTTCAAGCGAGCTATTTTTCGCGGCTGTATTTACTGCGCAAACAACTCTAAATATGGCAAAAGTGTCACGTGATAATCAACCGGTTGGTTTCGGGGCTCGCTAGAGCAGACGATTTTTTTCTGTAACGAGTTGACAGTGATACAACCATATATTACGGTCTCCTTCGGGCAGTAGTCCCAAAATGTCGACATGTTTTGACCTTAGAACGATGTCTTTATCATAACTGTGAAGAACAGAACGGAGATCACCGTCGAAGTCGGCCAATCTGCAATCATTTTCCTCTCGCGAACACTGATCTCAAATTTAGATCAGCGCTCGCGAAAAACATATGGAAGATAACTCTGTAGTTCTTGTTTTGATAGATTCGCGTAGGACTAGAGCATCCGGTCAGAGGGACTTAAAGCGATAGCGTGGAGCGATGATGGCCAGAATGTATCACACCCTCATTTTTTTTAATAAAATTGATTGAAATTTTGGCCAAGCAATCTTCGACAAAGGCCGGAATTTGGTATTACATTTCAGCATGGAGGCTTACAAATAAATTAATGACTTTGGTCATTAAAAATCTTAAAATTGTAATTAAAATATTTTTTTTATAAAACGATCTAAAAACAATTAATTTTTTCATCTTATTTTTCATAATTTTCTGATTCCAAAAACATATAAATATGTTATACTCGGATTAAAATCAAGCTCTAAAAAATAAAAATAATTATGAACATAATAATTAAAATTAAATTTCCGAAATCGATTTAAAACACTTTCATCTTATTCCTTGTCGGTTCCTGATTCCAAAAACATATAGATATGATATGTTTGGATTAAAAACAAGCTCAGAAAGTTTAAAACAGTAGAGATACAGAAAAGCGTGCTATCCTGCTCAGCGCAACCACTACCGCGGTATTCTGGATTGTCAATTTCCCTGCCTTTGCCACGAGCGGTGGACTGACGATGCTACGACTATTCTTGCTGAAAAAAATGCAGTGCGTTCAGTTTCATTCTGTGAGTTCGACAGCTTGACTAAATTTTGTATTTTCGCCTTACGCGACTTGTTGTTCTTCTTCTTCCGTTAAAATGACGATGATGTTGATAACGATGACCTAAAACTGTAGGAACGGAAGAGGTATGGTTTTGAAAATAACTTTGTCGGTTAACTTCTATATTAATAAAAAAAAGAAAATTCCTTACAACTATATCTTCAAGATGTTTGATTGCTCTCCTCTTTCTTTTAATCCACAGGCACCGTTCAAAGCAGCTTTGGGCGTACTGGCCTTTGTGCTGTTGGACATTGGTTTCGATTCAATAAACAGTTTCTCAAAGTCCTTCATACTGATGTGCACCCCTCGTTCTGATCACACCTCTGTCATTCTGGTTGGACTCGTCATGGCGTCCGCTGGTGGGTTGTCCACGGGAACTCTAGGGGTGGTGGATTTCACATCTCTGTTTGGCTTGTCACACATCAAGGGGTGAGTCTCTTTGTGTTGATTGTTATGGTGGAGGTGGCTGCAGTGGTTATTTTGTGTTGGTGGTGATGGTTTTGTTTTGACTTGTGACAGAGACGGTGTCCGTATAACTCAGCATCTACCTCTCTGTTACAGTGCCAGCCTGTGCATTCAGACGTCAGCTCAAGGCGTGGTGGTCCTCATCTTCGTAGCGCTGGGTCTTCTCATCACTCTGCTCACAGGTCGCCATCAGCTCAGACAAAACCAATGTCATGGTACCCTCAACACTGACATTGAGGTCACTCCTGACAACCACCAACAACCTGAAGATCAAGGAGCACGAAGTGCGTGGGAAGAGGCTTTAGAGAACAGTGTCCGTTCTTACAGCAGTGCTGGAATCTACTTTGACCCGACCTTAACACTTAGGGATGAGGCACAACAGAGGGATTCAGAACATATCCCTCTCCTGTCCGAAGAAGACGAAACTTCAGAAGAGAAGGACGAACTGCTTAACTCCAACGCATTTTCTGGGTCTGCTTCCTATGGAACACAAGAGTTTCCTCGCCGTTTTCACCATTCCGAGCAGTTAGCAGCAACAAAGGGTACACTGGAAGACCTGTTGCTTACAAAGAGCACAGACACCAAACGCCGAGCATTTGGACCGGGCGGTTTTAAGGCGAAGGTGGCGTGCGTCTGCATTGCATCCTACTTTTCTGTTGGAGTGATGTTTATGTTTACCTACAGTGGTTCTGATTTTGTGGGAAAAGGCATCTACGGAGGAGATCCTGATGCGCCCCCTGGCTCTGACAAACTATCGAGGTATTGTTCTTCACTTTTTTCAGTTCAACTGCTTTCCAGCAACTCTAGTTTCTCTGGCAACCACATGCACATGCTTGAATCATAGCATGCTCATGTCCACATTCAGAATTGTTTCTTTCGTTATCTTAAACAATAGAGGAATTCCGAAAATAACTCGGCTTTGTATGGGTTGGGAAAGAGTGAATACCCTTGCATTTACCCGGGCAAACATTGGAGGGTCCAATCACTAGCGAGGGGTGTGTCGGAAACACGTGGACAGCACGTGTGAATTCATTTGTCAGAAGAGAAGCAAGGGTATTCACTCTTTCACAACCCATACAAACCCCATGGAGGTCTTTTCGAAAATCGTCTATTAGCAGCTCCATCCCTATTTTCTGTGTTATTTATTTTCTTAACACTTCTTACAATTACAGCAAAATTCACTTTAAAGGCACAGTAAGCCTCCCGTAAACCATCACAGATACTGTCAGGCTTTTACACACAGTACAAACACCCTTCCATTTGAATGCTCACCAAACGGGAACATCCTAGGTGCTCTACGTAAAGAGCGAGCAATTTTTAAAGAATTAATTTTGCAGATTGTCTCGGACACTTTTTGGACCCATCCTGAACTCAGGTCAAAAATGAGTTACTTCCCTTCGGGTCTCATTCTATCGATGTAAACTGGCGATAGCCGTGGATCGATAATTATCAGAATGTTTTTGGACCGTGGTGCGTTTTTGCGCTAGACCTAACTTTTAAAATCTAAATAATAAATTGACAGCTTGTTACACAAACATTATTTAATCATAAAAGAATGATTTGTTCATCAAGACAAGATCAGTACAATTCGAAGTTGTGAAAGTTGGAAAAAAGAAAAGCCCGGAAGGGTCGTAGCAGACGACGGTTTATGCATATCGCCAGTTCCGCTGAACAGTCAAAAGCCATCGCTAGAGTTCTTGTGAACCACAGCCGTTTGTTTCGTGCATAAAAACGTGCTATTGCATATAAGCTCACATCGAGTCGCATTCAAATGACTAACTGACGACTACATTGTGAAAAAGGGAAACTGGATCACACGGGTTCACGATGGCTCAGGGGTAAGATAAACCACGCAAAACTAAATTCTTTGAAAATTGTTCGCTCTTTACGGAGGGCACCTAGGATGTTCTCCATCGGTGAGTGTTTAAATGAAAGGGTATTTGTACTGTGTGTAAAAGCCTGACCGTATCTTTGATGGTTTACGGGAGGCTTACTGTATCCTTAGCGGATTATGACTTTATTCAGTTATTCTGCAGGAAAGACAAATGCTGGAGAACAACCGTTCTTTTCTGCAGCATTTCTGCATTGTCATCTTTCGCCGAAGCAGCGTTTTTTCTGCAGTAAAATTGAAATCAAATTTGAAATTGTTCACGTTCGGCCGCCATTGTGAAGTTGAATATAATGCCCTTATGCTACACGCCTTCTGATTGGTACACTGCGGAACAAACTACTATACTATCCCAGGGGGCGACGAATACAAACGCTACTTCACAAGGTCGTTCGTTTTTCTCCAGAAAAGCTGTCACAGACTATTCTGAAGAAAAAGTTAATCGCAATAATGTTGCAGAAAACCAAGTAAACATTATGCTTCAGAAAAACTGTTTTACTACAGTAAAAAACGTTGCTTCGGCGAAAGATGACATTATGCAGAAATGCTGCAGAAAAGACAGTTTTTCTCCAGCATTTTGGTTTTTCTCAAGAATAACTGAATGATGTCATAATCCGCCAAGAGCCAGTACAAAATGCTGCAGAAAAAAATGTAAACAGGTTTTCTGCAGTAAAACAACAGCACCGTTTTACTGCAGCATTCTTGATTTCAATTTTACTGCAGTAAAATGTTTTGCTCCAGAAAAGCCCGTTGCTTGGGGATCGGCGAACGATGACATTATGCAGAAATGCTGCAGAAAAGACAGTTTTTCTACAGCATTTCTGTTTTTCTGCAGAATAACTGAATAATGCCAAAATGCATGCTGAAGAAAAAGTGTAAACAGTTTTTCTCCAGTAAAACAGCATCACCGTTTTACTGCAGCATTCGTGATTTCAATTTTACTGCAGTAAAATTGTTTTACTCTCGCGAAAGATGACATTATGCAGAAATGCTGCAGAAACAAACAGTTTTTCTCCAGCATTTCTGTTTTTCTGCAGAATAACTGAATGAAGTCATAATCCGCTAAGGAGATTACTGTGCCTTTGAGAAAAAGCCTTATCACTTTCTTCATAATTTGACTTTACCCTAAAGACAGCTGGAGATTCACTGCAATACATGTCCAGGCTTGAAGAATACTTGAATATTATCATATCATATCAGTCTATACAAGCTTCACCATTGTGTTGTTATTACCTTTTTTTAACTTAAAATGTCAGGGGTGTGTATTGATGTTGTTCAAGTAAATGTGATAATTGCTGATGCGTGGTGTACTCCAAATGAGTCTGACAATTAATAAGTGTTATTTATTCTACATTCAGGTATGAGCAGGGTGTTAAAACTGCGTCTATAGGTTTTCTGATCTACTATTCATCGTACCTTCTCATCAGCATTGTGCAGCCCAGAGTATTGGCATTTCTAGGTAAGTTTAAGGTGAACATTCCCAAAATAGTGTATGAATATACACAGTTTGTTTCGGATATTATATCTACTTAGATGCTTCTTTGTTTCTGTAATTCAAAACAATGCAAACTGTGGTCTTATTTTGCTGAGACTGGGGACAATCTCTTGATATTTCTAGGCCTGTGTTATCCTGCCCAATTCTTTTTCTATTACCCCACTTTTTGACATCTGCAAATGAAGCGGGTTTTTGTTTATCATATACCCCTAGCAGCAGATACACACCTCTGCGTGATTCCACTTTGGCGCAAGTATTCCAGTTACGGCTTGCGAGAACCACTTTTTTCACTATTGAAAAGGTTGGCTTGTTGGACTGTTAACAAAGTACACATCTAGTGTGTAAGACACACATGACTCGCTCATTTTGACTGACAATTACACGCTTTAATGTATGCAAATAGGACATTTTGCATACATTGGGCGGGGATATAGCTCAGTTGGTAGCGCGCTGGATTTGTATTCAGTTGGCCGCTGTCAGCGTGAGTTCGATCCCAGGTTCGGCGGAAATTTATTTCACAGAGTCAACTTTGTGTGCAGACTCTCTTCGGTGTCCGAACCTCCCCCCGTGTACACTACATTGGGTGTGCACGTTAAAGATCCCACGATTGACAAAAGGGTCTTTCCTGGCAAAATTGCTTAGGCACAGTTAATAATTGTCTACCTATACCCGTGTGACTTGGAATAATAGGCCGTGAAAGGTAAATATGCGCCGAAATGGCTGCAATCTACTGGCCGTATAAAATTTCATCTCACACGGCATCACTGCAGAGCGCCTAGAACTGTACCCACGGAATATGCGCGATATAAGACTCATTGATTGATTGATTGATTTTAATCCATGCGTTCAGTTGTTTTTCTGATCGAAAGCTACCTTCTTTCATTTGAACACGCATAAGTATGCCCGGAAAATCTACTCCTCCGTATGTCTTCTTTGTGTCATCATCAAGGGTAGCTACACTTTCTCAACTCATTTGTCGGAATATCAAAACATAAATTCAGGTGTTCGTGGCAACCATGTACCTGTGAGAAGAGTAGCGCTATGACATATAGGAACGTCAACTAAAAGTAGGACATGGACGTGTGGAAGTATGCCTTTTATATCCTCGTCTTTCTGTGTTGGTGCATGCAGTCTTCGTAGTTATCATTTTTGGTTTCAAGAACTATTTTTTCGATTTCGTTGTTGATGTTGTTGTTGCTGTTGTTGTTGGTGGTGGTGTTGTTGTTGTTGTTGTTGTGTGGTGTTGGTGTTGTTGTGTGTTGTTGTTTATATTTATTTATTTTATTTATTAAGGAGATTTCTATAGCGCATAACTAAAAGCACTATGCGCTTTGCAATATCACTAGGTATAAGCACACGCAAACATACTCTGATTAAATAGAACTTAGCCTAACAAGACATACTAAGAACACTAAACATTTGAGTTCATACGAAAATAGAGAATTAAATTAAATACTGGACAAACGATTAACATAAGCTTAAGGCCTACACCGACTACAATGGACTATTTCAAGTAAAATATTTTAGTTAACTATAACAGGCAGTGCATAAAACTCCATAATCCTAAGAAGGTCGAACAAATAAAAAAACATAACTATAATTACTTCATAAAAGATAATAAACATGGTATACAAAGCTGTAATTTTTAACAACAAATCTAAAAGGATTTTCATGCCATATTGCACAACACATTTTGACACACCCCCAACCTCACACAAGCACACATACACACTTACACACACACACACACACACACACACACACACACACACACACACACACACACACACACACACACACACACACACACACAATAAATTCAACAAATATTTAAATACATAAAAAGAATTAAGTAAGCGTTTAAAACATATTAACATTTTTACAAACAACAGTAGTACATATATACCCAATAAAAATATTTAACTAGTGAGTTTATTGGAATGCTGGCAGATAAAAACATATCACGAGGCAGGCGTGTGCTTCAGGTATTGTAAGCAGACTTGAAAAGGTGGGTTTTAAGGGACCTTTTGAAAGTGGAAGAGGTTTTACAGTGACGGATGGGGTGGGGAAGTTGATTCCAGAGAGTGGGAGCGGAAAAGGAGAAAGAACGGTCGCCAGTGGTTTTGGTTTTGGTGCGTGGGATGGAAAGTATTCTGCTGTCAGTGGATGAGCGAAGCTGTCTGGATGGAGTGTAAGGATGCAAGAGTTCAGAAAGATAGACAGGAAAGTGAGGATCAGTGAAAGAGTTGAAGCAGATGTTGGCGGTTTTGTGTATGATGCGGGAAGATATAGGAAGCCAGTGGAGTTGTTGCATAAGTGGTTGTATGTGGTCGTGTTTCTTTGCCCTGAAGATGAGTCTAGCTGCTGTGTTTTGGACTTTCTGAAGTTTGTCTGTGAGGTGCTGGGGAATGCCTGTGAGTAGAGCGTTGCAGTAGTCAAATTTGGAGAGAATGAGAGAGCAGACAAGAGTTTTGGTGGCGTCAAAGGAAAGAAGATGTCTGATGCTGCTGATTTTTCTGATCTCAGTGTATGCAGATCTACAGATGTTCGTGATGTGCTTGTCCATGGAGAGGGTGTCTGTGAAGGTCACTCCAAGGTTTCTAGCAGAGGATGAGAGTTTGATGTCAGAGTTGCCTATAGAGATAGAAGAAGGAACAGTGGTGGTGGTGGTGGTGGTGGTTGTGGTGTTGGTGTTGGTGTTGTTGTTGTTGTTGTTGTGTGGTGGTGGTGTTGTTGTTGTTGTTGTTGTTGTTGTTGTTCTTCTTCTTCTTCTTCTTCTTCTTCTTCTTCTTCTTCTTCTTCTTCTTCTTCTTCTTCTTCTTCTTCTTTTGAACAATATTATTCGCAGGATATCGCGTGGAATTCGTAATGTCAAGTGCACTGACAGCACTGTGCATGCTAGCCCTGGCATTGACCGCCAGACTGGAGGTCTTCCTCCTCACCGCCGTGGTGGCCGGCTTTCAGAGGGCCTGCAA
The DNA here is from genome assembly GCF_037325665.1 of Littorina saxatilis. Classification (NCBI taxonomy): domain Eukaryota; kingdom Metazoa; phylum Mollusca; class Gastropoda; order Littorinimorpha; family Littorinidae; genus Littorina; species Littorina saxatilis. The sequence goes on along the minus strand of NC_090250.1, from coordinate 31,566,564 downwards.
TTTCTCCGTCTGTTATGCCGTCATGAATGACGTCATGCAGTCCATGGTAGGTTGAATAAGGTGAATGACGTAATGTTGTCGTAAACTAGTGAATACAAAGAAACAGTTGCAGTTATGGTTTTTTTTCACATAACGTTTATTATTTGTCGCTTTGTGCGAATGATATGGCTTGTTGGTGAATTAATTTCAGTTCTGATCATAGGCACATCTGCTCTGGCTTAGACTGTCAGCCAAACAACCTAGAATTAACCAGTCAATAACTTGTCATGAAAGCTTCACCGTCCGTCAACATACATTAATTTTGTCAATATTGTAGCTCCCTCTGGCAAAGTGGAAACATATTTAATGTAGGTAGGTTGATGAGTTGGTTGCTTTTTTTTTTAGCGTCCTTTCAATCTGGCTATCCGGGACTGATTGTTTTGGTTCCATTTTTCAGTTTACATGGTGGTCTCCGTCACACCTAACGATCTTTTCTTATAGTATTGCAACGATGAAGTCTCAAGATTACAAAACACCGCATTGCGTTGCTTTTGAATAGCCATTTCTTCTCAATTTAGTTGTGTGTCAGCAGTGTCGAGGACAAAATGAAACATTCAGTTTAATGTGGATCTCACTGGAGTTTAGACGTGAATTGTTTTACCCGACCCAGCCTTATTTTGCTAGCATTAACGATATATACAGCCTTTAACTCCCAAGGTAGGTAGGTAGGTGGGTAGGTGGTATATGTAAATTAAAGGTAAGTTGTTAGACAGGTATCCGTAATAAATAGATGACCGTGAATAGACAGTTTATGTGTAGGCACTCAGTAAATCAGTAATGCAGGTAGGTAGGTAGGAAGGTAGCTATGTGTGTTGTAGATAGGTAGCTGTGTAAACGTTTCACACGAAAAATGAAACAAATTGTCCAGTCGAACCTGTTGATAACAACAACCAAAGGGACTGTCCAAAAGTGGTCGTCATATATAGAGAGGTATATATATAGTCGCAATGGAAAGGTAAAATATATTGAACAAGAACTCGTCGGGGTTGTTGGGGCGGTCGCTGTGGGCAGCTGGTCGTTATCGACAGGTGGTCGCCAGGGCAGGTTCTTCTTCTTCTGCGTTCATGGGATGAGGCACCCACGTACAATTGTGTTTTTAGCACGAGTGGGGTTTTACGTGTATGATCATTTTCACCCCTGCATTCAGGCAGCCACACGCCGCTTTCGGAGGATGCATGCTCGGAATTTTCGTGTTTCTATAACCCACCGAACTCTGACATGGATTCCCTGCGTACTTGGTCTTGTGCTTGCGTGTTTCTATAACCCACCGAACTCTAACATGGATTCCCTGCGTACTTGGTCTTGTGCTTGCGTGTTTCTATAACCCACCGAACTCTAACATGGATTCCCTGCGTACTTGGTCTTGTGCTTGCGTGTTTCTATAACCCACCGAACTCTAACATGGATTCCCTGCGTACTTGGTCTTGTGCTTACGTGTTTCTATAACCCACCGAACTCTAACATGGATTCCCTGCGTACTTGGTCTTGTGCTTGCGTGTTTCTATAACCCACCGAACTCTAACATGGATTCCGTGCGTACTTGGTCTTGTGCTTGCGTGTTTCTATAACCCACCGAACTCTAACATGGATTCCGTGCGTACTTGGTCTTGTGCTTGCGTGTTTCTATAACCCACCGAACTCTAACATGGATTCCGTGCGTACTTGGTCTTGTGCTTGCGTGTTTCTATAACCCACCGAACTCTAACATGGATTCCGTGCGTACTTGGTCTTGTGCTTGCGTGTTTCTATAACCCACCGAACTCTAACATGGATTCCGTGCGTACTTGGTCTTGTGCTTGCGTGTTTCTATAACCCACCGAACTCTAACATGGATTCCGTGCGTACTTGGTCTTGTGCTTGCGTGTTTCTATAACCCACGGAACTCTAACATGGATTCCCTGCGTACTTGGTCTTGTGCTTGCGTGTTTCTATAACCCACCGAACTCTAACATGGATTCCCTGCGTACTTGGTCTTGTGCTTGCGTGTTTCTATAACCCACCGAACTCTAACATGGATTCCGTGCGTACTTGGTCTTGTGCTTGCGTGTTTCTATAACCCACCGAACTCTAACATGGATTCCGTGCGTACTTGGTCTTGTGCTTGCGTGTTTCTATAACCCACCGAACTCTAACATGGATTCCCTGCGTACTTGGTCTTGTGCTTGCGTGTTTCTATAACCCACCGAACTCTAACATGGATTCCCTGCGTACTTGGTCTTGTGCTTGCGTGTTTCTATAACCCACCGAACTCTAACATGGATTCCGTGCGTACTTGGTCTTGTGCTTGCGTGTTTCTATAACCCACCGAACTCTAACATGGATTCCGTGCGTACTTGGTCTTGTGCTTGCGTGTTTCTATAACCCACCGAACTCTAACATGGATTCCGTGCGTACTTGGTCTTGTGCTTGCGTGTTTCTATAACCCACCGAACTCTAACATGGATTCCCTGCGTACTTGGTCTTGTGCTTGCGTGTTTCTATAACCCACCGAACTCTAACATGGATTCCCTGCGTACTTGGTCTTGTGCTTGCGTGTTTCTATAACCCACCGAACTCTAACATGGATTCCGTGCGTACTTGGTCTTGTGCTTGCGTGTTTCTATAACCCACCGAACTCTAACATGGATTCCCTGCGTACTTGGTCTTGTGCTTGCGTGTTTCTATAACCCACCGAACTCTAACATGGATTCCCTGCGTACTTGGTCTTGTGCTTGCGTGTTACAAAAGAAAGGTCACTAGCAGGTATGCCTATTAGTTGACCTGGGAGATCGGACAAATCTCCACCCTTAACGCACCAGGCGCGGCCGGGATTCGAACCCGCGACCTTCCGCATAGGAGGCCGATGTATTATCAACTAGGCCACTGCGCCCGTCTGGGAAGGTTCGACTGTAGTGTTTCTCGTCTTCTTTTTCAGGCAGCACAATCTGCAGACGGAAAGAGCAAGACCGGACTGGCCATGTCTCTGGTCAGTGCCTGTACTCCTCTGGCCTACTGCACCCTGTACACCTTGGTGGGACCACTGGAGGACCTGACGGGCATGGTCTCCGTACCGCTGTGGATCGGGACCGCGTGTTGCTGTCTTTCTTCTGCAGCCATCCTCTTCCTCGGCAAAATCTAGAGCATTTGCTGTACTTAGTTTTTCCCGGTTTAAATGAATATAGCTTTTATAGGAAGAAGTCTATAAAAAAATGGTTTATTTCTAAATAGTCTCTATATTAAGGTGTGCTTAGTTTGTCCCGGTCAAACTGAATGTATCCCATGACCTGCCTCTTTGTCTCTGTTAGCTGAGGAGGTGATCATTCTGGATAATCTATTCTTACCATACGGATAATCCATCATCACCGAGTCTCGATCTCACCTGTCATCGGTCATTGTCTTTGATCTCAGAGAACAATTGATTAATTTATAGAGGTCATCTGCATATTTATCGTTGACTCCGGGACTACTTTCTTCAGCAAAACGATTGAGATATTCTGCGGTATAAAAGTCGAACTCCAGTTTGGCTAACGATCTACACACATTTTAACATTGAAGAAATAAAGAAAACAACACAGAATTCACATAATCTGCTGGGGTGAAAAGAGCTGAGTGAAGATTATGAGTTGGCCAAAGCGGTGAGAGAGAGAGCGATAGAGAGAGACGAGTGATTTAAGGCACACAACTCCAGTACGCTTCGAAGGCAACCGCTTAGATCAATCCCGACAACAAAATCCTGATTCAAAATCCTGAGCGACGAAATAAAAATCAAACTAAAACAGTATGCTTACAGTTTTGTTCATTTGCTATCGCTTTTAGAGCATCGATTGCTAAATCTGGTTCAACAGAACAAGGCTGTCCCATCTGTCGTCTGCTGCAGAATCATCGGCTACTGATCAAGTTGACCAACAACATGGAAATTGCCACTTACAAAGTTGGAGATACGGTTAAAATAAAAGGTGGCGAAGAAGGTCGGATCTTGCGTGTGTTATTTTTTTAATTTTAAAGTAAACAACGGTGTGTAGGTTCAGGTCATGCAGGCAGATCGATTTACACGTTTTGACCTACATTGAATAGACCAGCAGAACAAAACCTACTGCAGTACAGTACAGATAACTTAATGGCCTAAGACTGAACGACAGACATCAAAGTAAGGCTCACCTAAATGACGATTGAAGAAGTTTCCAAATTTGAACACTGAAGCACAACAGCTCGAATAAGCACAAATTCAGCAATCATCCTCATCGCTTGTAAAATCACACACGCAGTCTGTTCGGTGAATGCCTCTGAAAACCGACTTGGGTCACCGACTGAAACCGTCCGATAACTGCACAGTATCAAATGCATTGAACTGCGCAATCTCGGAAACATGACGGTACGTGTACCGGTCAGGTAGCCAGAAGCCAACAATGCAAAATAATATTTCCAAGTTCATTTCAACACTCTAGAAATAACTGTTATTCGTTTTCTTAAGCATTATAGATGACTGAATACAAAAGCAGACGTTTTATGGCGCGTTTACCAAAAAGACAAAAGGGGACTCGTTTCGCACATGATTTGATGACACGATTTGCGGTCGCGGTCGCGGAAGGTTTGATGAGCAGAAAACAGGCACCCGCAGAGTTACAGTCAAAAAGTGGTGTTTTTTTATGAATACATCGGAGTAAAGGGATAAAAAGCTTACACACCTCGTCCTGAGGCTCGGTAATATCTGAAAATCGACCCTAGGGCATAAGCACGATATTCAGAACTCGGAGTGTGTAACCTATATATAGCTTATATGCGAAGAAGTATATACATTAAATGGTTTGCTTTTTAATGGTCTCTGTATTGAATGATCTACATACTGGATGGCCTGTCCACATATTGAATGGTCTTTATATTGGTTGGTCTTTATATTGGTTGGTCTTTATATTTGTTGGTCTTTATAAGACTGAATTATCTCTATATTGAATACTTTATGTGTTGAATGCGAATCGTCTCAATATTTCCAAATGCTCTTCTCTCAATCCGCTCAAAATACGCTGAACTGTTTGATTTTGGGTTAAGATTGTAATCACGGTTACGAACGCGTGCTTTGCTATTGAATGCGTAGCTGAAATTCCTGTCGGCCTCGCGTACATGTGTAGGTGGAAATAGTTTCGCTGTGTGCCTGCAGTCAGACATTTGCAAACAATATAGTGCTTGATTGTGTTGTTTGAATGGCTTGCTGATTAGTTTCGTGAGAAAATTGAAGAAGATTAAATGAGGAAGTTGTTACACAAGCAAAAAGCTGTTCTAGTCCTGTCTCGCGAATACTGTAAATTCAAATGCGAATCGAACGGGCAACCATGAATGTGCCAGTATTTTACCTAATTGCTTACTGCCCGTTATGCCCTCTGGAATGTGGGGCACCAAATGTGCTAAAATAAAATACTTATAATTATTTCAATGCCTTGACAGTGCATTCCTGTGACGCCGTCGTCTCGGAACATCGTAGGACTGCGTTTCTAATCAAAGGGGAATTAAATTAGTTTTTGTCGTAGTTCTGAAGTGCCTTGTCTGTCTGTCTGTGTGTCTGTCTATCTCTCTGTCTGTTCGTCCATCCATCTAACCGTCTGTCTGTTTGTCCTCATTTTTAAACATCTGTCTCTCTGTCTTCAGGTCACCGAATTATTTTTCTTCTTTGTTTTAACTTGCTGTCTGTGACAAAAGGCGTTCTGGTTGGCGCCCGACCGTATTGTTCATATTAAAAAAATATATAACTATGCAGATATTTCTGAATATCCAGAACACATGTTTATGTATATTGCTTCAGATTCATTATGGGATGATTACAAAAGCGAAGTTTGACTGAATGGGCTTTATAATTATGTTGTTGATGTGATTTCATATGAAATACCAAAAACAAAGCAAAAACATGTGTTGGGTTATAGAAGAAAAGTGTTGCAAATTAAAAACAATACAAGTCTGTTGTGTGACATTTGACAGCTGCTATTGCCCGGTGTGAAAAACAATATTAAAACTACGAATACACGTTCATAATCTAAGGTTTGCAAAACAAAACATCCTTTGTGTGTGTGTGTGTGTGTGTGTGTGTGTGTGAATAGAATAGAATAGAATAGAATAGAATAGAATAATGTTTATTGTCAGGAACCAGTAAAGTTATTGACACAACAAACAACAAATAATGCATTATACAATGCTAAAACAATCCGTAACAAATTTACCAAGACGAACTTGAACTTCGTCTTCTAAAAATAAGTTACTTGGATTTTTGTTAGCATATTTCATATTGATATGTAAAGCATCTTCTTTAAATTCATCCCTTAATTTAACATATGTATTGCATTTATCTAGAAAATGTATTTCATCTTCTATGACATTGCATTCAATACAAAGACGATTTTCTTTAGGGATATTCTGATGTCTTCCACTTTCAATTTTTAAACAATGTGTGCTAGTCCTTAATCTGCTTAACATCTTTCTGTGTTTATTATTCTTAATTTGTATTAAGTATGACTGCATTTCGTAAGATTTACTGATCATAGAATAAAACTTAAGTCTGGAATATGTATCTGATTTTTCTTTTGTCCAGTATCTATCTGTATATATATACGACTTGTGTTTGTGTGTCTGTGTGTCTGTGTCTTCGCGATGCACGGCCAAAGTTCTCGATGGATCTGCTTCAAATTTGGTGGGCTTATTCACAGAGACCCCGGACACAACCTGATCGATGAGATATTTCAACACGTGCTCTCAGCGCGCAGCGCTCAACCGAATTTGGTTCCACCTCAGCTACCCGGGCCCCCATACCGACACACCAAAGCCGCTACACCACATCACAACGCCAACGTTCTCGGTGGATCTTTTTCAAATTTGGACACCGTATTCAGCTACACCCCGGACACAATATCATCGATGAGATATTTCAACACGTGCTCTCAGCGCGCAGCGCTGAACCGATTTTGGGTTTTCTGTTCATTTCACCATTCCCAGTAACTCTTCCTTATCTTCTCCATGTTTTCAGCGTTTACCTCCCTTCCTTCGTATGGTGCACTATAGTATGAGGGGGCATCTTCGGATATTCCCGGCGTTCTGTTACTATTTTTAGAAGGTCACCGCAGTGTCCAGAACGTAAATTGGACCCGTAAATTATCCTCACTGTAAAAGTGCAAAGGTCGAATCAATTTATAGCCACGCGAAATATACACTGTCATCTATCTCTCTATATATACGGCTTCTCTGTGTTTCTCTGTGTGTGTGTGTGTGTGTGTGTGCGTGTGTGTGTGTGTGTGTGTGTGTGTGTGTGTGTGTGTGTGTGTGTGTGTGTGTGTGTGTCTCTCTATGTGGGCAACACCTGTGGATTGTTCAGTTCTGTTTGTGATGTGGTCTGGCGGCGTTTGTGTATTTGTATGTACTGGCCTTCCTTTGAGAAGCCATAACAGTTCAAAAGGGCTTAGAGATAAGCTCTAAATTGCTCAATCCTGTTTGAGTGGAGTTCGCCTCCAAAGGTGATTAACACGGTTACATTCGTCGACAAGGATGGGACTCGATATGGTCAGGAATGGCATTATGGCCACTGAATCATTTTCGTGCTGTTCCCATTCCACGAATCTGGGAGGGACCTAAGCTTGGCGGGTCCATTGTTCGGACCCGGCAAAGCCGGCGTACGGCTCTAAGTATTTCATCCCGGCGAAGCCGGCTACCCGGCGAAGCGGGTATTCCTCTAGTCTTATATATTCCTCTTGTTGTTTTTTGTCAATGGCAAACTTTAATTTGTGTACATTTAATGTAGATTGGTTATGCCAAACGTGACTAAAACCTAAGTTACAAAGAGATTGTCTAACAAATTGTAGCCATGGCGTTTCTGTCGGATGGTGCAACATTGAGTCATATAATTGATGTATATACGAATCTTGTTTGGAGTCTATAATATGCGCCCAGAATGCTATTGTTTGTGATAACATTTTTAATCCTAAAGGGAACCTTCCTAATTCCCCCAGTACAGGTATCCACATAGCTTTTCTATGAACTCCAAGAAGGAATCGACAAAATTTGATATATAAAACAAATTCATGGGGATTTTTGCTAGATGTGTGTGTGTGTGTGTGTGTGTGTGTGTGTGTGTGTGTGTGTGTGTGTGTGTGTGTGTGTTAGTGTGTGTATGTGTGGGTGTGTGCGTGTGTGTGTGTGTGGGGGTGTGTGTGTGTGTGTGTGCGTGCATGCGTGCGTGCGTGTTAATTGTGTGTGTGTGTGTGTGTGTGTGTTTGCTTTATAAATGTGTGAATAAGATGTAAACAATGACATGTTTTCTATGTGTATTTTTCCCGCTCTGAGCTGGGTTTAGCCCTGGATTTATGCGCTCTAGAAATATTATTTAAGTTATGGAGACATCACAGTGCGCGAAGAAATTTATAGAGCAAATCGAGAAAATGAATTATTGAACGAAGCGAGTAAAGATGTTTTAACACACTGTCACTGTTTCAATAACGATATTGTCAGTAACCAAAAGAAAATGTGACAAGGCACATTTGTCTGTGGGCGTTTGAATAATTTTGTGGACAGGTGGAGTCAGATTTTTTTGTGAGTGACAGATGCAAATGTCGGGGGGTATCGGCTGTTTTGAACACCGACACGTTATTAACGATTGAATAACCTTCTACACGTTGTATTGATTAGCAATTAACAGTATGAACTACAGTAGAATCCGCTTAATAAGTCCACGTTTAATAAAGCCACCCGCTTTTTAAGGCCAATTTCTGGCTGCACGGATTTTCACCTATGTTTTATGCTTAAAAAAACCCCGCTTTATAAGGCCACCAACCCGCTTAATAAAGCCAATTTTGGGCTCGCATTAGATGTGAAAAGCAGTAACAGTGAGTCTGTAATCGCTGTCTGATCACTCACAGCTAATCCATGAATGGTTTTCAAAACAACCTGAAACGTTTTGGCCAGCCTCTTGTGAGTTTGAAATCACGTTAATCACGTTAAGTGAAAGTCAGTGGTCGTAAACAACTTCAAACAGAAGTTTTTGTTCATGTGAGTGAATGTTCATGGTCGCATTTCTGTCACTGCCAACAATTCTTGGATAGAAAGGGGTTTAGTTTGAAATCCGGACACAAGCAGATGATGACGTCTCCATGACCATACCGTATCAGATACATGTATTTTCCTCTCGGATTTCAGCGCTTTGCTTTATTTGCTTATTTGTATTAAATCCTCTTGGATTTGAGTGCTTTTTCGCTTTATTTGCTTTATTTGCTCTGTTTGCCTGAGATCCTTTTAATAAGTCCACCCGCTTAATAAAGCCACTTTTGTCCTGCACGGAGGTGCCTTATTAAGCGGATTCTACTGTATTAAGTTATGCTTAATTTACGCCTGAGCGTACACTTGTTCTTTTATATTTCACTAATTATTTGTAGAAAAATACGTACCAGACGTTTTCATGCTCCTTAAAAATGAACACTCCCCTTGCAACTGAGTAACGTCCCCTGATGTAAAGATGACCAGGTGATGCGTGGATCGTTTACACAAAATAAACGTGGCATGTTATAGCTCGTGTTTTATGTACATTATCGGGGAGACTGGTGCTTCACTGTAAGAATGTTTTGAACTCTTCACGTTTTCTATTCCTGTAGTTCTTGCCTTGACGTCTGCAAAAACCGTTAATTTTCTGAGCCGATACCGTCCCGTTCCATGTGTCGTCTGCTGCGTTGGACAGAGTGTATCATAATTTTACGGTTGCAGTTGTACTTTTTGTAGAATATTGTTCTGTTTCAAAGTAAAATGCGATTTTATTTGTAATGACTTTATAATGACTATGTTTGATTTAAAAAAGTGTCTTTTAGTCATAAGTATTAACAGGAAATAAACCGAAAAACTCTAAAAGCCGTCAGTCTGTCCTGTCTGTGTGTGCAATATAGAAAGGTCTGTGTTTGTAAATATGTGTATGCATATCCGTGCATACACGTTTGTCTTCCCTTTGTTTGCGTGAAAGTCTGTCTTTATGAACATATATATATGTGTGTGTGTGTGTGTGTGTGTGTGTGTGTGTGTGTGTGTGTGTGTGTGTGTGTGTGTGTGTGTGTGTGTGTGTGTGTGTGTGTGTGTGTGTGTGTGTGTGTGTGTGTGTGTGAACGGTTTTAATATGCTAATGCTTGAAGTTTCCATCATGGTCCAGCTGACAAATCCCGTCTAAAGAGACTTAACTTCAGGTAATGGTGCGGCATGAAAAAGTGATTGCAGAACACACACGAATAGCTGTGTGCACTCGTCCGCACTCAGAGCTATCAAGCCTACGAGGTATGACCAGAACTGACACGAACAAGAACGGCCCTGAGATGTTATGAAATAATGTCCGTGAAGGTCGCATGTACGCAAACATAAAACACCCTAAGTTAGACGCTCGGGCCAACACACAAGGGCACATTTCAAAGTCATATGCTAATGTGTCACACAGCAACGTTAATGGCTACTTACACAGTGTCAATTAGCTCAATGGAAATTGTACTCAACCTCCGATGCGCGGACGTTCCCGCTTTGCAGTTAGGTAATATTGCACACAAGAGGGCCGACATCGCATCGTGACTTTTTAATTAGGCGATTGTCTGTAAACAAACTATTGCCGATGTGGGGGTACCCTCAGTTAAGTGGTTGTCACGTGACTTCTGTCAAGTTAATGGTCAATACGCAAGTTACAATGAATGGCCGAAATGTAAGTGCACAAAGTTTGAATAGAATAACAGGAATATGTATGTTTTGTTTGTTTGTTAGTTTGTTTGTTTGTTTGCTTGTTTTTTGGTTTTTATTTCTTTTGTTTTTTGTTTTGGTTGTAAGTGTTTGTTTGTTTCTTTCTTGTTTGTTTTTGGTGCGAGACGTGGTGCTAGGGCCAAGTTTAGACACTGGTAGAGGCGATTAATGTATGGCTCAAAGCTGAACAGTGGACCTATATATTTATACTGCATCTTCTTAGCCTCTAAATGTTCACCCATGACTCACAATTTTAATGAACGTGACTGATACACAAACGATACGCTTCACACAGGCAGTAGCATGTGCTGCATGTCGTATCTGTCCATTTACAGCGCAGCTAATGTCGCTCTACATGTTAACGCATGACTCTTTAGTGCTAGCGATTCACAACACCAGTCCTCGTGATACTTACTGAACTATGCTAAAGTTTCACTATATCCTCACCCCTATGACTTGTCGTTTACTGACAGAAGGTCAACAATGACTCGGAATACATTACTTACTTACTTAGGCCCTTTGCTCCCAGCGGAGCATAGGCAATTGACGACATTTCTCCATCGCACCCTGTTCTGGGCTGTTCTCCCCGCTTCTGCCCAGCTGTTGCCTTGCCTCTTCAGTTCTGTCTCTGTGTCCCGCCTCCAGCTGTTTCTTGGCCTCCCTCTCTTTCTTTTCCCCTGTGGATTCCAAGTGAGAGCCTGGCGTGTGATGCTGGATGTTGGTTTCCTAAGGGTATGTCCAATCCAGTCCCATTTTTTCCTCAGAATCTGGCTGTTAACGGGCTCTTGGCCCGCCCTTTGCCACAGCTCTTCGTTGCAAATCTTGTCTGTCCATCTGATCTTGAAGATGCGCCTCAGACAGGTGTTAATGAAAGTCTGAATCTTCTGCTGTGTCACCTTGGTCATTCTCCTATGTTCTCCAACATGATGTAGGCTGCTCGTGCCTTCCCAGTCCTGGCGGCGACGTCTCTGTCAGTGCCCCCTTGACTCGGAATACATATTGCACTTTTAACATTATTTACTATTAGCCATTCTTAGATGGTGAACCAGAAGAACTAATGGACTCAATGAAACAGGAAAGGAGCAACAATACTGATATCTTTCAACTTCCTTCAAAGAATGTAACAACAAGCTTGTCAGAAAAAAATGTCACCAGTATTTAGGTTATAAATGTGAAACAAATTAGCAAATGCCAAGCACACTCCGCAGGCTACTTGGTGGTCAAATATTCATATCTGAAAATATATTATACTGATTTCAAAAACAAAAAACAAAAACAAAACGTAACATATAATACAGATATGTCAATGCCACGGTGGTTTTCATTTTTATAGATTTATCTATTTCCTATTTTTTGTTGTTGTTGCTTGCTTAGTTAGTTCGCTCGCTCGTTCGCTCGTACGCTCGTTCGTTCAACTGTCCTTTCGTCCTTTATTTAGTTACTAAGTTGCAATGATTTTTTCTCCATTTTGTTTTACTTGCATTCTCTATTCAACATGTCTTTTGGGTGGCTTTTCTTTCATCTGCCCAACCTCTATCGTATGTCAAACAGACTTGCTACAAGTAAAACGATCGAGTCGTATTTGACCCATCAAGATGGCCCCGAGATCTGCGCAGAACAATCACAAGGATCAAGGTCTTCATGGACAGGATCATCAAAGCAAGGGAAGCGGAAGCGGGGTGAAATCAAAGGGTGGAACAGCCGAAATGCCCTTGCCCCGGAAGTTGATGCTCTGCGCAAGTCTGTGGGGAATGGAAGCCAGTGCGGATTTCGAGCATCTTTACCAAGTACCGGTGAGTAAAAGAATGGAGACGTGAGAAAGGAATGGCAAGAGATGACTCAGTGATTTGTCCTTCTATCAACGAGTCACTCAGAACAAGCCGAACTCAGAAAGCTCTTTATTTTTTGTCCCCGGAAGAGATGTCTAAGCTGAATGTGTACATGACTCCTTATTACACCCCTGTAGATTTATATTTGTTTGTTTGTTTGTTTGTTGACCTATTTGCACTCTAATGCCTATGTAGAGTCTCTCTCTCTCTCTCTCTCTCTCTCTCTCTTTTTCTCTCTCTCTCTAACTCTGAGAGAGGGGTGGGTGTATTTTTTAAGCTATCTTTTTTGTTTATCATGGAACAGAGGAAACGGAAAAGAGAGGGGGGGAGGGAGGGGCGGGGCGTTTTGGTTTTTGAACTTATGGTTCCCACGGATCATGTAATCGAGTCAGGGTTTAACGTTTCGGTTCTTGAAGTTGTTGTTCCCGTATATATTTAAACAGATTCTTCAGAACCTTGGGATGCCTCTCAGCTTGGTGTCCTTGTCGGGTCTGATGGTTGGTCCCGCCTCCGTGATCTTCCTTCCTTGCCTGGGCTGGCTCACGGACAGGGGTTCGAACCCACAATGCCGCAAAACAGCTGCCATCTTCTTTGCCGCTGGGCTGCTGATTACAGGAATGATGTGCCTCATCGCCGCCAACCTCATGCACCTTAACTACCTGCTCGAATCCCAAGCCGAGAAAGCTGCTCTCTTTAATGTTTCTTCTGCGTGGAATGATACTGTTTCTCTTGGTTTGACTACTTCTTCTCTGTTCAACGCATCCGACTTTGTCGGGTTTAAGAGCTCCACAGTCGTATACTCAACAGATTCACCGGCAGCTATGACTGATCTTCCTCAGCAGTCTTTAGAGGTAACTAAATTCTGTTAAATAATTCTGTTTAGAAGTCGCTTCTTCATTTCAATGCTTGTTATTATCTCTGGTGCCAGGAGATTTGTTCGATAAAACTCTCACTTACTCTTGTTGTGTGTTGTGTGTTTTTCTCTTAACATTGGCTTACCTGATAATTCTTATATTACCGGCAGGCTGGGTGTAAAAAACAATCCATTTCAATGTATCATTTTAATGGACAATAAAGTGATGCAGCTGTGTCTTTCGAGATCTTGTCGCAGTTCACCACATATTCTGTTCTGCTAAAGTAAGGATAGATAACATTTTTTTTACGGGAGTCCCATATACGGCTCCAGGCGCTTAACATAATGACCACTACAGCCACCCCCCCCCCCTGCACACACACACACACACACACACACACACATACACACACACACACACTAACACACACTAACACACACACACACACACACACACACACACACACACACACACACACTCACCACGATCCCGTTCCTCTAAATCTTTACCAACATCCACATTCAACAACAAACCTTCTGTTCTGGGCTCAGTTTATTTGTATCTAACTGTTTGCGTTGTTCCCCTTTTTAAATCAAATAGTATTCATGTACTCCCATTGGGTTTATCAAATAAAAACTGTTGCCTTGCCTTACCTGTTGCAGGTACCGTTCAAAGCTGGCCTGGGGATGTTGGGCTTTGTGCTTACCGGGGTAGGTTTCGACAGCATGAACTCTGTCGTTCGATCCTTCGTGCTGGCCCGCTGTCCTCGCTCTGAGCACACCTCCCTGCTGGTGCTTGGTCTCATCATGGCGTCATCTGGCGGTGTGTCCACGGCAGCTCTAGGGGTGGTAGACTTCTCCTCGCTTTTGGGGCTTTCCTACATTGAAGGGTAAGCTAGTCAAAGACTTTTTTTTTTAAAGACCCGGGTCGTGATTGGTGATGTTGATGAAGTAGAGTGTTGCGTTAGTGCTGTTTAATAAAAGGACCATAACAGGCTCTTTTTAAGGTCAGATAAAGCAGTTGGGGTTGATTTAATGATATAGGTAAGCATCTACAGATGCAAAAACCGATCAGTAAATCTCAGGTTTTGTGTTGTATCAGTCTAATTTTACACAAAATGCATGCTCAAAAAGCGACCAAATACGTCTGTTACGCGAGACTTCAAATTCCCCGCGGCGGCAAGCCCTTGGCTGTGACGTCACAAGGGGGGAAGCAGAAGCGACAGTAGCAACGCTCGGTGTGCGTCTTTGCTGCAGCTGTGGATGCGCGCGTGCTCCCGACATCATGCCGAGAGAGTGTGCTGCTGCCGAACAGTGTTCGGAGTTACAAAAAAAAGACCCAGGCTTGAGTTTGTATTTGTTTCTATCCGACTGGGTAACAACTACGACGACAATAACACTGACAACAACTCGAAAACCAAGAACAACTACAATGTCAACAGCAACAGCTTTACACTGATAGACTGTAGGTGGAACACGATTGATTTGACACGTTACAACCTTGATTTTATCTACGACGACGACAACAACAACATCAACTTAAATTCGAGAACAAAATTATACGTCTTCAACAAAATAGCCAACAACAAATCCGATAGAACTTCAACTACAATCACAACAGTGATCATGGGCTGCCTAATCTATTTGTTGAGTCTGGCAGACATTTTACTTCCACCCTTGAGAGAGAATGTTTTTTCCTCGTACACTTTGTGCCTCAAACCTGACTAAGAGGATACAATTCTACATTAATCCCCGATTATCAACCCAAATAGGTGGGACACTTCCGTCTCAACTCGGACGCCGCTGTAAGAACGATCTCCAGTAACAAACGCTGATAACGATACAGCTATCTGCTCGCTCATAAACCACTCCCCCAGCCTGTATGTCTACACACTGGCACCAATTAAACCTCCAACTGAGCTGTTAACCCGTGGTTTGTAAAAATGTAAAAAGATTGTACAAATTACGTAGAACCTAAATCTGCGATTTGTAAAAAAAAAATCTAAAAAAAATCTCTATTCAGCCTATTGTCCCATCGCTGGGAAATTCGGATCGCTTCCACCCAGTGGAAAGCTAGCAGCAACAGAGTCGCGCTACCCCAAAGTCAAGGGATCCATTAGATTTTTTTTTCTTTCTTTTTCCATTTCGTTATTTTCCTTCATCGCTGGCGAATTCGGATCGCTTCCTCCCAGTGAAAAGTTAACAGCAACAGAGTTGCGCTTGTGGTCCAATTTGTGGAAATTTCCAAGTTGTGGAATGTGTCCAAGTTGTGGTATGTGTCCAAGTTGTGGTATGTGTCCAATATGTGCAATGTTGTGGTATATGTCCAAGATGTGGAATGTGTTCAAGATGTGGTATGTGTCGATGTGGTGGTATGTGTCCAAGTTGTGGTATGTGTCCAAGATGTGGAATGTGTTCAAGATGTGGTATGTGTCCAAGATGTGAAATATGTCCAAGATGTGGTATGTGTCCAGGTTGTGGTATGTGTCCAAGATGTGGTATGCGTCCAAGTTGTGGTATGTGTCCAAGATGTGGTAATGTGTCCAAGTTATGGTATGTGTCCAATATGTGGTAGTTGTGGTATGTGTCCAAGTTGTATTATGTGTCCAAGTTGTGGTATGTGTCCAAGATGTGGAATGTGTCCAAGATGTGGTATGTGTCCAAGATGTGGTATGTGTCCAAGATGTGGAATGTGTCCAAGTTGTGGTATGTGTCCAAAATGTGGTATGTGTCCAAGTTGTGGTATGTGTCCAAGCTATGGTAATGTATCCAAGTTATGGTATGTGTCCAAGTTGTGGTATGCGTATAAGATGTGGTCTGTGTCCAAGTTGTGGTATGCGTATAAGATGTGGTCTGTGTCCAAGTTGTGGTATGTGTCAAAGATGTGGTATGTGTCCAAGTTGTGATATGTGACCAAGTTGAGGTATGTGTCAAAGACGTGGTAATATCGTCATGTGTCCAAGTTTTAGTATGTGACCAAGTTGTGGAATGTGATTGGACAATAAAGAAATGGAGAAGAAAAAAAATCGAATAGATTCATGGACTTTCGGGTAGCGCGACCCTGTTGTTTCTAGCTTTTCACTCGAAGGAAGCGACCCAAATTTCCCAGCGATGGGACAATAAAGACAAGTCGCGTAAGGCGAAATTACAACATTTAGTCAAGCTGCCGAACTCACAGAATGAAACTGAACGCACTGCATTTTTTTCAGCAAGACCGTATACTCGTAGCATCGTCAGTCCACCGCTCGTGGCAAAGGCAGTGAAACGCACGTGGCAAAGGCAGTGAAATTGACAAAGAAGAGCGGGGTAGTAGTTGCGCTGTGCTGCATAGCACGCTTTTCTGTACCTCTCTTCGTTTTAAATTTCTGAACGTGTTTGTAATCCAAACATATCATATCTATATGTTTTTGGAATCAGGAACCGACAGGCAACAAGATGAAATTGTTTTTAAATCGATTTGGTAAATTTTATTTTAATCATAATTTTTATATTTTTAATTTTCAGAGCTTGTTTTTAATCCGAATATAACATATGTGTATGTTTTTGGAATCAGAAAATGATGAAGAAGAAGATGAACGTAATTTTGGATCGTTTTATAACAAAATAATTTTTAATTACAATTTTCAGATTTTTAATGACCAAAGTCATCAATCAATTTTTCAGCCTCCAAGCTGAAATGCAATACCAAAGTCCGGCCTTTGTCGAAGATTGCTTTGCCATAATTTCTATCAATTTTATTGAAAAATGAGGTTGTGACAGTGCCGCATCAACTTTTACAAAAAGCCAGATATGACGTCATCAAAAGTATTTATCGAAAACAAGAAAAACAAACGTCCGGGGATATCATTCCCAGAAACTCTCATGTCAAATTTCATAAAGATCGGTCCAGTAGTTTTGTCTGAATCGCTCTACACACACACACGCACAGACAAACACACACATACACACACACACATACACACACACACACACACACACACACACACACACACACACACACACACACACATACACACACACATGCATACACCACACCCTCGTCTCGATTCCCCCCTCTACGTTAAAACATTTAGTCAAAACTTGACTAAATGTAACAAGTCGCGTAAGGCGAAAATACAACATTTAGTCAAGCTGTCGAACTCAAAGAATAAAACTGAACGCAATGCAATTTTTCAGCAAGACCGTATACTCGTAGCATCGTCAGTCCACCGCTCGTGGCAAAGGCAGTGAAATTGACAAGAAGAGCGGGGTAGTAGTTGCGCTGAGAAGGATAGCACGCTTTTCTGTACCTCTCTTCGTTTTAACTTTCTGAGCGTGTTTGTAATCCAAACATATCATATCTATATGTTTTTGGAGAGAGAGAGAGAGAGAGAGACAGAGAGAGAGAGAGAGAGAGAGAGAGAGAGAGAGAGAGAGAGAGAGAGAGAGAGAGAGAGAGAGAGAGAGAGAGAGAGAGAGAGAGAAGCGTACGGGGAAAGAGACAGACAGAGAGAAAGTGAGACGGAGACAGAGGGAGATGCGGGGGGGGGGGGGGGGGGGTGATGGGTGGAGGGGGGAGGGTGTCCGACAAATGAATTGAACAATAAACTTAGCAACTTGTCAAAAGAATAATACTCAGAACAGGAAATTATGGATTTAATTTTAAAAGCTGTATTTCTTTTCAAGAAGACCAACAAGTCGCGTAAGGCAAAAATACAACATTTAGTCAAGTAGCTGTCGAACTCACAGAATGAAACTGAACGCAATGCCATTTTTCAGCAAGACCGTATACTCGTAGCATCGTCAGTCCACCGCTCATGGCAAAGGCAGTGAAATTGACAAGAAGAGCGGGGTAGTAGTTGCGCTAAGAAGGATAGCACGCTTTTCTGTACCTCTCTTTGTTTTAACTTTCTGAGCGTGTTTTTAATCCAAACATATCATATCTATATGTTTTTGGAATCAGGAACCGACAAGGAATAAGATGAAAGTGTTTTTAAATTGATTTCGACAATTTGATTTTGATAATAATTTTTATATATTTAATTTTCAGAGCTTGTTTTTAATCCAAATATAACATATTTATATGTTTTCGGAATCAGAAAATAATGGCGAATAAGATGAAAGTAAATTTGGATCGTTTTATAAAATTTTTATTTTTTTTTACAATTTTCAGATTTTTAATGACCAAAGTCATTAATTAATTTTTAAGCCACCAAGCTGAAATGCAATACCGAAGTCCGGGCTTCGTCGAAGATTACTTGACCAAAATTTCAACCAATTTGGTTGAAAAATGAGGGCGTGACAGTGCCGCCTCAACTTTCACGAAAAGCCGGATATGACGCCATCAAAGACATTTATCAAAAAAATGAAAAAAACGTTCGGGGATTTCATACCTAGGAACTCTCATGTCAAATTTCATAAAGATCAGTCCAGTAGTTTAGTCTGAATCGCTCTACACACACACACACACACACACACACACACACACACACACACACACACACACACACACACACACACACACACACACACACATACACCACGACCCTCGTCTCGATTCCCCCCTCGATGTTAAAACATTTAGTCATAACTTGACTAAATGTAAAAAGAGAGGAAGGATAACGTTTCTTATATCATACAAATACTTGCATGTATCTTTGCAGTGGCAGCCTGACCATTCAAACCAGCATCCAAGCCCTAGTGGTCATCACTTTCGTTTTGCTGGGCTTGCCGATCACTGTGCTAGCCGGTAGCAAACAGCTTAAACTCAACAACGTCCGGTACGAAGCTCTAATAGAAGATGATGCTTCAGACACAGATGCTGCCTGCGATGTCCACAATTCGCCACAGCAAGATGACCAGCTGACCAGAAGCGTCACTCTGGACACCCTTGGGAACAGCATCAGATCTTTTCCTGCAGGAGTTGTCTACTTTGACGCGACCTTGGTCCACTTGGATGAAGACCAGGCCCGAATCGCGGAACAGGCGCCTCTCGTTCCTGAAGACAATGAACCTCAAGACGCTTTCGTTAAATCTTGTCAGAACTCCATGTCAGTTTCCTACGGCACAAGCGGGTCCACTTATACTTCTTCCGGGCAGCAGCAGCATCAGACCTTGGCGAAGACGACGTTGGAAGACATCCCTGAAGGCGAAATGCTGGACATCATGAAAGATACGGAGAGATGTCAGCCGTGCTGCGCCTCCAGTTATAAAAGGAAGATATTTTTCATTGCGCTTTCGTGCTTCTTCTGTGTGGGCGCTGTAGTCATGTTCACCATGACAACGTCGGATTACGTTGGCAAGGCCATCTACGGAGGGGATCCTAACGGAGCCGCTGGATCGGATGGTCTTCTCAGGTAAGCTGCTGCTCGCATTCAATTGATAATATCTTGTTAAAACAGTGTTTTATTCAACAATACATTCCTACGATGCATACTGAGCATAATTATGATGACCAACAGCAAGCTTTAATGTTTCATGTCGATCGTGCGCCTGTTTCATGCAGATCGTACACCTGTTTCATGTTGGCTGCACACCTGTGTCATGATGTCCTACACCTGTTTTCTGTTGGTGCAACGCCTGTTTCATTGATTGTACACCTGTTTCATGTTGGCTGCACACCTGTGTCTTGATGTCCTACACCTGTTTTCTGCAGGTATCAGGAAGGGATGCGAACAGCGTCCACGGGTTTTCTAGTGTACTACGCATCGTATCTCGGTATCAGCGTACTGCAGTCTCGGCTGTTGGCATTGATCGGTAAGTTCGAGGCGTACAACGTTAAAGGCACACCCAAAATGTTTGTCGCCACAAATCTGCCTAGGCTTTTACGACGGACAAGTTCAGCAGTCCACATTGACATACATAAAATTAGCTTGAATGTTAAATCAGTTTTTCTGCGAAACTAAATCCACAGTTGTGCATAGGCTTTACGCTTTAAATTGGATTGTTCCTTTTCTGAACACACTTTTTTTGTAACCGGTTTGAACACTTTGTGAGAAACTGTATCATTATATCATGAAAAGTAGCAATCATGGTAAACACTAAATAGCGTTTACAATGTGTACTACTTCATATCAAAGCATATCTCACAGTGTTCACAACTGGTTACAAGCAGTGTGTTCAAAAGTGGAACACTTCGATTAAGGGTGTATTTAGTTAATCATTGCAGCAAAAACAGATTCCATCTGTATTGTTGGCGACGTTCTATATCAGAAATGAAGGTCTGTTTTGGATATATTCTGATTTGAGAGATTCTTGTAACACTGACGTACTTTTAGTCTGTCAAGCGTTATGAATAGCAAAACACGTTTGTTTTTCCCGCGGAAGAAAGCTTGAAAAAGTGATCTTCTGATAAACAAAAACCGTCGAAATTACATTTCGTAGATCAGCCATCTTGAAGGAATTATTCAATCAATCGCTTT
Organism: Littorina saxatilis; assembly: GCF_037325665.1. Taxonomy (NCBI): domain Eukaryota; kingdom Metazoa; phylum Mollusca; class Gastropoda; order Littorinimorpha; family Littorinidae; genus Littorina; species Littorina saxatilis. Next base: position 31,545,736 of record NC_090250.1, on the reverse strand, counting down.
GTTTTATTTTCGAGTACCAAAAGTGTGACTGAAAGAAAAGGCGCAATTTCCTGTCTTTAAATGTTATGTTTATTTCATTGTTTTACTTTATTATATTTTTACCCGTTTATTTTCTCTTTTAAGAAAGAAACGCCGATGCAGCCTTATCAGTATTGTTATCAGATTCACGATTCTGCGCTTAACACAAATCCACAGACATCAGCACTTATATTCACCATCTCGAAATGTCTTGGTTGCACGTGCAGGTCGGCGTGTGGAGTTCGTGGCAATATCTGTAATAATGGGATTGGCCATGCTGCTGCTGTCCGTGACAGCTCGACTGGAGGCCTTCTATTCCCTCACCGTGGTGGCCGGACTCCACAGAGCTTGCTACTTTTCCGTGCCTTACACTGTCACCAACGATGTCATGCAAGCCGTGGTGAGTTGTCATTTCATTCCATTTTCATTACTTTATTACAGTGTTCTAGCTGGTCGAACGTGTAGCAAAGACCTGTACGAGTGCGTGTAGATGTTGCGTCACCCGTGACTCACTTTTGTTTCCAACGTTCCAAATGCATACGTTGTTTTGCTCCCACCAAGACTGCAGATCTTGGCAAACGCGTGACGTAAAAACTAGATTTGATGAAGTTACCCGTACACGTTCCCGTACACGTCCTGAAAAGTGCTGATCTAGATCTTGCTAATTGTCCCATCGCTGGGAAATTCGGGTCGCTTTCTCCCAGTGGAAAACTAGCAGAAACTGAGTCGCGCTACCCAGGTGAATGCGTGTTTTTAGGTGTAATCAGCCACCTGCTCTTGTGGCAGAATGACCGAGGTCTTTTGCGTGCCACTGTGGTGACACGGGGGTGGAACATGAATACCGTCTCTGAGTCTGCACATAAGTTGACCCGTGTCCTACCCAGCCCCGAATCGAACCCTGAAGGGGGGAGTGGGGGGGGGGGTTGAGGGTGTCAAAAGCAATTAAAACAATTACACAATCGGGAGTAAAGACAAACAAAAGTACGTCGCACTGTGACCAAAACCAGAAGTACATTATAGTTAGAAGTAGTTTACGACCATTACATGCAGTCAACGAGCGGTGATACAATCGGCCATTGGTTTATGATATAAAGGGAAGCAATCGGTTGAAAACGGGCGTCGACCGAGCCAATAAAGCGGGATAGGAACTTGTAGATCATGTACCTGTGCAGAAATTCCTATCACGATCCTCTGTCCTGTGCAGGTCAGTTCCTCCAAGGGCAGCAAAGTGAACGTGGGGTTCGCCATGTCGGTGGTGACGGCCTCAGCACCCCTAGGGTACCTCGCCCTCTTTCCCTGGATCACTCCCCTGGAGGACTACACTGGCGACGTGTCCATCCCGCTGTGGCTGGGCACGGGATTTTCCTTCATGGCTGCCATCAGCTTCCTGTTCATCGGAAAGGTGTAGACGTTTGCGGTCTTTGGCTGTTTGTGCTGTGTATGCTGTCTAGTATAGGAGTTGGGCCAATAGCATGTAAAGGTGCGTGCAGAAGACAGTGGTGTAAAAAAAAGAATTAAATGTTAACTACTTTTTTTCTCGCCGTTCCCGCGGCAATTGGTTTGATTGTTAACGCATCATTTTAGAAACTGCAAAGGCAGAATACGGCTGCTTTAATGGCAGAGTGATTGAATAAAAGTCATCTTTTCTGCACGGGTACTCCAAACAACAACAACAACAACAACAACAACAACAACAACAACAACAACAAACAACGACGACGAGGATGACAACTTATACTACAACAACAAAAACAACAACAACTACGACATTCGATCAAAACGCTTTACCAGTGACAAGTACGAAAATCAAAGACTCCTATGTCACCATCACTTGCGTGCAACGGCTGTGGCTGAGCTGAGTTTTTTTTTAATCCAGATCTTTGATGGTTGATCTTTGCGCAGACAAATTTGTTCTTTCCGTAAAAGGTCGTACAGAATTTTGAAGTATGTTCTGCAAATATGTAGAGGTTACATGCCGAGTCTCAGTGATTATTAAAAATAATGGTCGAAGTTAGCGGATCATGAAAAATGCGAGCTTTAGCGAGCTTTTTCATGACCGCGAACTGAGACCCTTTTTTTTATAATCACTGAGGCGAGGTGTGTAACCTCTTTATTCCTCCTTTCTTCAGTTATTCAAAGAAAAGAGGAGTTTTTTTGCGAAAGTTTGATCGAATCCTATTCACTCAACCAGTCAACCTGCGCAGGCGATCGATTAATGCGCGGTTGTATAGTTCCGTGCAAATCATTCCATTCTGTTAACACTTCTTGTCAGTTTTCCTATTTTGGACTAAAATCAAGTACACAGATATGCTGTTATTCTGCTGTGGCGGCAAAGGCAGATATTGTGTATTCTGTATATGTTTTGGTATCGCTTAGGATAATGTTCTTTCGTCAAATGGGACTAGCAGACGAACTTTTGCACCCGTGTTCCAACGTTAAAAACTGTATGAAGTTCAGTTTTCTGGGGAAAATAGTGTATGAAACCGCTTTATGTTGTTTAAATTGATGAGATGCGTGCATTTGGTTGCGTGTGATCTGTTTATTAAATGAAATATTGTTGAAAACTGACCGTCGGATTGCAGTCTGTTGTCGAAGAAACTGAATGAAAAGAAATTTGAAAGGGGAACTACTCTTGTCGCTAGACAAAGTATGAGAGTTACTTGCCTTGGGAATTTGCTTGTGATGAACGTTTGTGCACAGCAGATCTAGATTCAGAAAACAACCAAACTCATGGATTTTATATGGAGATTCATGTGTTCAAGCCTGTAGTTGTTAATTTTAATGCGGTGTGTTTGTATTGTTTGCTCCAGAGATGTATACTTCGTACATTAGAGCGTTCGGAACTTTTCAGTCACAAAAGTAGTACCGACGCAGAACAGCTTCTCAACCCATTGCGCTATCGAGGATTCAGGCTGTTGCTGGGTCGTCATTTGTTTGGTTGCTGGGTGTTTATCGAAAAATAACTAGCTCTACAAGTTTACAGAGGTAAAGAAGCAGAGGGGGGAATAAGTAGATGGACATGCTTTATGACGGGCACGACTTCCACTGGTGTTTGGCCATTCTTGTAATTATCATCAATAGTTTGTGATTATTTATTTGCTTTATTTGGCAATAACGTGTAAAATCAGAACGTCAGCTGATGCTAAAACATTTTATTACAAAAAATATATACTTGGGCAATATAATCTAAAAATTTTGAAAATGTGAATATCTACCCAAGGGCTGACTAATGAAAAATTCCGTTGTAATACATATACTTTGTATTTATGTCGTTTAGGCTATGCCATTTGCCAGTCAATCGCATGACTTTTTCTTGCTGAGTACATCACTATAACACAGTCTGTTTTAAGGCCTCATAATTTAAACTTCGATTCGATTTCTCTAAATAAAAATTACATTAGTTTATGTTAAACGACGAGTCTGTTCTAAAACTCGCCCTGTTAGTGAAACAAGATGTTTTATAATGGTATTTCATAACATATTTGTCATTTGCAACCATAATTATGTATTTTAGGTGTATTTTCAAATTCACCATAATTCATTTTACCATTCCCCTTTGCCGAAGAAAAATGAAGTAACTACGCGCGTTCATGCGTTAGTGTATTTGTTCATGCGAGCGTCTTCCCGTGCGTTCATATATATATATGTGTGTGTGTGTGTGTGTGTGTGTGTGTGTGTGTGTGTGTGTGCATTGTGTGTGAGTGTGTGTGTGTGTGTGTGTGTGTGTGTGTGCATTGTGTGTGAGTGTGAGTGTGTGTGTGTGTGTGTGTGTGCATTGTGTGTGAGTGTGAGTGTGTGTGTGTGTGTGCATTGTGTGTGAGTGTGTGTGTGTGTGTGTGTGTGAGTGTGTGTGTGTGTGTGTGTGTGTGTGTGTGTGTGAGTGTGTGTGTGTGTGTGTGTGTGTGTGTGCATTGTGTGTGAGTGTGAGTGTGTGTGTGTGTGTGTGTGTGTGTGCATTGTGTGTGTGAGTGTGAGTGTGTGTGTGTGTGTGTGTGTGTGTGTGTGAGTGTGTGTGTGTGTGTGTGTGTGTGTGTGTGTGTGTGTGTGTGTGTGTGTGTGTGTGTGTGTGTGTGTGTGTGTGTGTGTGTGTGTGTGTGTGTGTGTGTGTGTGTGTGTGTGTGTGTGTGTGTGTGTGTGTGTGTGTGTGTGTGCATTGTGTGTGAGTGTGTGTGTGTGTGTGCATTGTGTGTGTGTGTGTGTGTGTGTGTGTGTGTGAGTGTGTGTGTGTGTGTGTGTGTGTGTGTGCATTGTGTGTGAGTGTGTGTGTGTGTGTGCATTGTGTGTGAGTGTGTGTGTGTGTGTGTGTGTGTGAGTGTGTGTGTGTGTGTGTGTGTGTGTGAGTGTGTGTGTGTGTGTGTGTGTGTGAGTGTGTGTGTGTGTGTGTGTGTGTGTGTGTGTGTTGTTGATGTTGTTGTTGTTATCTTCTTCTTCTTTGTTCATGGGCTTAGACTCCCACGTTCACTCATGTTTTTAGCACGAGTGGTTTTTTACGTGTATGACCGTTTTTACCCCGCCATTCAGGCAGCATACGCCGATTTCGGGGGAGGCATACTGGGTATTTTCGTGTTTCTATAACCCACCGAACTCTGACATGGATTACAGGATCTTTTCCGTGCGCACTCGGTCTTGTGCTTGCGTGTATACACGAAGGGGGTTAAGTCACTAGCAGGTCTGCACATAAGTTGACCTGGGAGATCGGAAAAATCTCCACTCTTAACCCACCAGGCGGCAGTAACCGGGATTCGAACTCACGACCTCCCGATTAGTAGGCCGACGTCTTACCACCACGCCACTGCGCCCGTCGTTATTGTTATAATTGTTGCTTATTAAAACAGGGCGAGATGCTATTGTTTCATTTGCCCTTCCTATTGCCACAACATCCCCCACCTTCTCCTTCCATCAGAATTGGACAAAGAACTGTTTTTGACAGTTGGACTGTAATGATCAGTTTGTTTGTCGGTTGTTTAGTATTGTTTTTCTCTTCCGCATTACTACGGTAGCTATAATATCAATGTTGCAACCGTTCTTTCTAATTCCTCAGGGTTGTAAACTATCCTTAGGCAGACTGTAAAATTGATTATTTACGCATTAATCTATGAGATTAAAAAACAGATAACAATTAGCATGAAGCGTAACCAATTCACGCTTGCGTCAGACTTTCACTCATGTAAGGTGTCCAAGTACTAATATCCTTGTCTTAAACTTAACTTGCATTACGTCTTCAGGAACACGACCGCCTTTCTATGGCCACAATATAACCTTTGTGTGAGTGCGTGAGGCTAACAACCTATTCAGAATTACTGCTACTTTCTGTCTGCCAAACCACACACTCATATACTCGTTTCATTCTTATCAGTCACTCCCACAAATTGATTATACACACGACATGGTTTGCGGTTCAGTCCACGTTAAGAGAAATTATATTGATTTTAACTGATTTTATGAGAGAAAAAAATCATAAAAAATAAACAACAATATTCAAAAACTTGTTTACAAGAAACAATAAAAAAGGTTACTATTTACAATCCCAGCAGGGACACTGCTGACCGATTATCTCCTCTTGCTTCTGTTGGGTCAAATAGTTCACACACACTTCTCTTTCAACATGGAAAAGAAGTGTTGACCCACCTTTTAAATAACTACGGATCTTAGCTTATGTTTATGGGGCATTTGTCGAGGAGGTGGGGGTGGCAGTGTCAAGAGAGCATTTAACGATGGGGCAATAGGCCTTCTACTAGTACCTACTATCTGTTTGATTTTACGATCAAAAGATATGCTTTGACACAGATTCATAATAAAAAAAAATTGAAAAATAATAATTTTACTGGGTGCTCTTGTAGACATACACACGCACGGACAAACACTCGCAAACACATTGTTTTCGGTTTTGCCTGTCTTGTTTGCTGTTGGTTATTCCCTCTCACTCTATCATTTTTACATTTAGTCAAGTTAAGGTAATAACAGTACGTGAAGATGACGCCCCATGGATGACTGAACATATTTTACAATTACGAAACGCAAAAAATTGTATACATCAAGTTGCTAAGCGCTTAAATACACCTGAGCAGTGGGCATTATTCCGCCTGACCAGAAATCAGTACACAGATGAAATTCGTAAACGAAAAAGAGATTATTTCTTGGAACTTGATGAGAGGATAAATTGTAAACAGAACTTCGGAAGCAAAAATTGATGGCAACTTGTTAATTCCTTTCTGAAGAAAAAAGGTGTTGCATGTAACGAAATCCCACCGCTAGAGGATAATGGAAAAATTATTGATAACATTTGTGAAAAAACGATTTTGTTTAATAATTATTTTGAAAGCCAGTCTAAAGTTGAAAATCCAGACGATCCCCTGCCCGAGGCAAATTGGTGCGGCACGTCTTTACTGACTTTTGAATTGACAGAAGCAGAAGTTGTCCAAGTGCTAAGGAACTTAGATTTATCCAAGGCCGTGGGCCCTGACGGAATACATAATAAATTGCCTGTAGCTGGACTACCTGTTATTATTTCACCGCTTACAGTTCTCTTTAACAGATCCTTGTCCGAGGGTGTCTTTCCAGTTGTCTGGAAAACTGCTCACATTACGCCCGTTTATAAGAAAGGCGATAGGAGTGCTTGTTCCAACTATCGTCCAATCTCTTTGCTGAGTTGTATTGGGAAGGTGCTCGAAAAATGTGTACAAATCCGTGTGTTTGGTTATTTGAAAAATTATAATCTGATTACACACTGTCAATCTGGTTTTATTGCTGGTGATTCAACTGTTTATCAATTACTGAGTATATATGACGATTTTTGTGTTGCACTTGATAAAAACATTATGTCACAGGCAATATTTTTTTATGTATCTAAAGCTTTCGATAAAGTTTGGCATCGTGGTCTGCTACACAAGCTTGAGGCGATAGGTATAGGGGGTCCCTTGCTTGTTTGGTTCGAACATTACTTGAGTGATCGCAGACAAGCAGTAGTACTGAAAGGAACCAAATCAAGTTATGTCACCCCTTCTGCTGGTGTCCCTCAGGGTTCTGTTTTAGGACCTCTATTATTTCTCATTTATATTAACGATATTGGTATTGGTCTTGAATCAGTGTTGAAACTCTTTGCAGACGATACGAGCATGTATTTATGTTTAGATAACGATGTTACACGAGCTGAGATTTTGAATTCTGATTTGGATAAAATTTGCGCATGGGCTTTAAAATGGAAAGTCACTTTTAATTGTCAAAAGACAGAATTGTTGGACATTTGTAGGCAAAAAAAATTGTTACTTCCACCATTGTATTTTGAAGATGCACTTTTGATTGATGTTGAAAATCACAAGCACCTTGGCGTCATCCTACAAGGTAATTGTAAATGGGATTCCCACATAAAAAGTCTCATTGCTAAGTGTAGAAAGTCAATTGCGTGTTTTGGTTTATTCAAGTATCGTCTAAACAGAAAATCGCTTGAAGTTATATACAAATCCTTTATATTACCATTGTTTGATTACGCGGACGTTATTTGGGATAACTGTACAAAGTGTTTGTCAGACGAGTTGGAGACCTTGCATCTCGATGCAATCCGAATTATTGTAGGTGCAGTTCGTGGTACAAGCCACCAAAAATTGTATAATGAATCGGGTTTTGTGCCCCTGAAAGAAAGGCGACGTCGTCATAAACTCTTGCTGTATTATAAAATTGTAAATCGTTTAACCCCAGCATATTTATATTCCAAACTGCCGGTCTTGGTTTCCGATGTAAATCCGTACCACAGACGACGCCCTCTTGAACGTAAGGTTCCATTATGCAGAAGTGAGTTATCTAAATCTTCATTTTTTCCTTCATTGACAGCTTTGTGGAATAATCTTCCAGAAAATATACGACAAACGCAGTCAATTGGTGAATTTAAAAGATTTTTGATGAATGGAGATGTTGTTGTTCCACAGTATTATTATTGGTGACCATCCACCACGGAATGAGTCGCATGTCACCTTTGCATGATTTTCATATTTTTACATTTTCCTAAAGAGTGTTTTATGCTCTATGAAGTGGTGAAACCCGTTTTAGAAAAGAGCAAAAACTTTTTGAGTTATAAGCCTGGGACTAAGGTGACCCTCACACTGTTACCATACACTCCCCGGACTTATATTAAGCCTAGCGCAGAACCGCGCGAGGTGACATGCGACTCATTTCGTGGTGGAGGGTCACATTTAGGCAACCGTAAGGCACAGGTATTTCACAGCAGGTTGAGATTAAATATGAGCGATTTGCAACAAGACCTTGTTAACCGACACCTCTCTGATAATTTAGAATGCACGTGTGGAGTACGCCCGGAAGACGCTGAACACTTTTTGTTACATTGTCCAAAATTTAAAGAACATAGAACCATTTTATTCAATAGTCTACCAACGTACGCTCTGGATTGCAAAACACTTTTGTTTGGCAATACTGATTTAACTATATCTTTGAATACGAAAATATTTTCTGCTGTACAAGATTACGTTATGTCAACTGATCGCTTCGGCTGATATTACATTAACAGTGACAGCAATAGATGCAGCAAAGCATTCTCTCTCTCTCTCTCTCTCTCTCTCTCTCTCTCTCTCTCTCTCTCTCTCTCTCTCTCTCTCTCTCTCTCTCTCTCTCCCTCTCCCTCTCTCTCTCTCTCTCTTTATTTATTTGTATAAAATATTATGAAATATTTTGAAAGAAAAGGGTTGAAGTTATCACCTGTTCGCCATGTCTTGTTATCAGAATGTGTATTGATTATTAGTTTTGGAACGTGTCCATAAGAAGTCTGCTTGTTAACGTTCTTAATGTTGTTACTGTATATAACATGTATACAAGAAATTAATAAAAACACGCTTTTAAAAGCCAAGTTTTGACTAAATGTTTTAACATAGAGGGGGAATCGAGACGAGGGTCGTGGTGTATGTGTGTGTGTGTGTGTCTGTCTGTCTGTCTGTCTGTCTGTCTGTCTGTGCGTGTGTGTGTGTAGAGCGATTCAGACCAAACTGCTGGACCGATCTTTATGAAATTTGACATGAGAGTTCCTGGGAATGATATCCCCGGACATGTTGGGTTTTTTTTTCGATAAACACTTTTGATGACGTCATATCCGGCTTTTTGTAAAAGTTGAGGCGGCACTGTCACACCCTCATTTTTCAATCAAATTGATTGAAATTTTGGCCAAGCAATTTGCGACAAAGGCCAGACTTCGGTATTGCATTTAAGCTTGGTGGCTTAAAATTTAATTAATGACTTTGGTCATTACAAATCTGAAAATTGTAAAAAAAAAAATGTGTATAAAACGATCCAAATTTACGTTCATCTTATTCTTCATCATTTTCTAATTCCAAAAACATATAAATATGTTATGTTTGGATTAAAAACAAGCTCTGAAAATTTAAAATATAAAATTTATGATCAAAATAATTTTACGAAATCAAGCCTTACCACAGGTAGCACAACTATGGTCAAACTGCACCTGTCACCGTAGGTGCAGTTCCCTTTGTTCCACTGTAGGCAGAACGGTATTCCCTTCGCGTTAGTCCGACGCTTGTTCGGTGCCGCCACGTTGGTACCGGGTTGCTGGCGCTGTTGTCCTGTCCCTATGGGCTTCTCCCGCAACGCCACCACTGACAGGTGAGGAGTATCGGCCCCCCATCGATGGCCGGTCGCCGCCTGCAGACTCCTGTACTCGTCGTCAACTCTCCGTTTTTGATGAGTTCCGCCATTATTCGGCCGTTGGCCGCCATCCACATAGCTGGGCTCACTCTTTCGAGCTTTTGTTTTTGCCCTGCCATATTCAGAGATATCCCTCCACCCAGGTCGATCTCTTCACTCTCCCTTGCCGCTGATGAAATAAAATCCACCACCCTAAGGGCTGAGTCTTTTCTCCTGGCTGTCAGGTATACGCTTGGGTCCAGGTCGACCCTGTCCGACCGGGGCTGTTTGCCTTGACCCTGGACAGGCTGTAGCAGATCATCCAAAGTCATTCGGCTCTGCTTTTGTTTCTGAGCTGGAGCCCCTAGGGGGACACCGATTGTTGGTCCACACAAAGGCCCGCCACCATTGTCTTCTTGTATCTCTTTCACTGCTTCCTTCAAAAGCAGAAAGTCTGCCTTGCACAACCGCAGGTCTTTCAAGTCCTGGTTTTCAATCAAGCAAAGGCACTTATGGGCCTTTTGGCCAAGCAAGCCTTCTTTTTTCAATGCAGCTTGCACATCCTCTCCAATTTCGTGTTTCTCTATCCACTCGGATAGCGAAAACTCCATGCTGAATTGAAATTGCTGCTTTGCTGTAGCGCGGCTGGCGACTGAGTGACCTAACAACTAACCCTCAGTTCCCTCCAGTTCCAGAGTTTTACCCTCCCTTCCTCAGTGACTACTTTCTCACGCCCACGCATACCCACCATCCGCACTCTACCTGCCCTCCCCTCCCCGCCGCTACCCCTGCTAGCCGTCAACTGTCAGATTTCCTAATTCTTCCGTTCCCATCCCTCTGCCCTAGATCTTACCCCCCCCCCCCCCCTCCTCTGACCGTGAGAACTCTTACAGCTAAACTGCAATTTTACAAATTTTCACTTTAAAAACACTTTCATCTTTTTTTTTGTCGGTTCCTGATTCCAAAAACATATAGATATGATATTTTTGGATGAAAAACACGCTCAGAAAGTTAAAACGAAGAGAGGTACAGAAAAGCGTGCTATCCTTCTCAGCGCAACTACTACCCCGCTCTTCTTGTCAATTTCACTGCCTTTGCCACGAGCGGTGGACTGACGATGCTTCGAGTATACGGTCTTGCTGAAAAATTGCAGTGCGTTCAGTTTCATTCTGTGAGTTCGACAGCTTGACTAAATGTTGTAATTTCGCCTTACGCGACTTGTTTTCTCCTCTACGCCCCGGCCTCCCGACCAACCTATATGCCACCTACCTGCTTGATCTCCCAACCCCATCCCAATCTCTCCCCCCCCCCCCCCCCCCCCCCCCCCCCCGCCCTCCTGCCATCGCCAGCCAGGTCCTGTGCCCTTTGCTTGCTCATCATTGGCTAATTGTCCGTCAAACGTGTGTATTCACCGAGTTATAGCCCTTGAACTAGGGTATGTGTCCATTGCAGTGTTCACTCTCTTTTACACACATATAAATGCTCCGCTGCACGCGCTAACTAATAGCGAGCGTGTCGGTAACCAAACGCTTCGTCATCATTAGTCTTTATCAGCCGCGTTTGTTGAAAGAGTCTTATTCGTAATGCGGTTTACTCGAAACGAGCACACACACACAC